>NC_090213.1:305833-611666 GCF_033026475.1 Channa argus | reverse complement strand
AAGATGATTTTTTTTCATTAATGAATCAATTGCTAGTCTATAAAACAGTAAAAACATGTCTTTTATAGCTTCCCACAGTCTGACATTGACTGTCAGAACCCCCAAAACAATACAATGTTTGGAATTTTTCACTATTTTGGATGAAAAATATCATTAAAAATCATTAAATGGATTAAATGATTTTTAAAAACAGTTGCACGTTTCTGTCTGCCAAAGTGCTAAATCAGCTAATATTAGTTTCACCTATGAACTCTACTACCTGCTAAGCTCTTTTAATCCTCCTCACAGAGCTCTTCTAGCTGACCTGATGCAAACGGTTTTAGCTACTACACTGACCTTTTAGCTAATTAGTTATAACTAACCAGTACCAAACTCAGCTGAACCAACTGTCTTAAGTCCTTAATTAAAGCAATAGAAGAGGGTCTGAGCAGAATTCCAGTTCAAGCTCCTTAAAATGTTCTGAAGTATTTTTTTCACTTCTTCTGTACACACCAAAATCTGACCAAATCTGATGTCTCTTTGAATTACATAAATTATATGGTACCACTTTCTGATAAGGCGCCATTTAAAATATGGTTTATCTGCTAGAATTAATGTTTAACACATCATCATAGGTACATTATGAGCCATCAGTTAAATTTTTTGAGTTGTGTGTTTTACTTGTAGTCTTTTTAATCTCTCCAACAAACATATTTGACTTATTTTCTTTAGAAAAGTAAAGTGTAAGCAGAATATTGTAGCCTATAATTAGTGAAAATCTCCAATGTCTTTCAGCTGTGTTCCGGATTAAAAACAAACTTTTGTAAAGATATTCTGAATAAATTAAAGAAATTAAAAGACAAGTTATTAACGTATGACTGCAGGAAATTATTATTTAAATCTTAATAACTATATTAATAATACATATTAAGCAGTAATTACAGCTTCTAAGCCTTTTTTAATTGGTACTTTTTCAGAAAGTGGTGCTGATACAACTTGACAAAAACTGACATATACAAATGTAAACAGGACAACCTCCCCGCCATTTTTCTTTTCATGTAACAAAACAACAAAATAAGGCGACTGAGTAGAATAATCATTGGCACTTTCCTGAAAACCCATTTGTGTGAAAACTGTTATGTTGCGGTTTAGTAGGTTATAACACAATGAGAAGCCAGTCTTTCAAATCAGAGGAATGTCGACAAGCAAAGATTATTTTCTTCTGAATCTTTTGATGATTTGTCTACTTGTTGCCTGCTCATTTAGTCATTTACTGGACTCTTATTCACACTCCAGTCAACATGCTCATTTGTCTTCTCATATATTGAACTTTAGTTGGATCATCCATTTTACTTTTGTCCTTTATTTATTATTTTTATCGCTTATTTTTATCCTGTTAGTCTAGAAAACTGAGCCAGTTTAACGCTACACCAGTGGCCATGACACTTCAGGGCACTTTATAATGTTCCATACACAGGTGCAGTATTTATAAAGATTTATGTGTATCTATATGTATATCTATAGATACACACACACACACACACACACACATATATATATAGATATATATCTATATATATATCTATATCTATATATCTATAGATATCTATATATCTATATATATAGATAGATATATATATAGATATAGATATATATATATAGATATAGATCTATATCTATATCTATATATATATATATATATATATATATATATATATATATAGATATAGATATATATCTATATATAGATATATAGATATAGATAGATAGATGTATCCTCTATTATCGCAGATTGGTGTTAACCTGCACCCTGACCTGTTCAGTTGGTTTTGAAGGCCTTATGTTATCCTGCCAGTTATTTTGTGAGAACTTTTTTTATCAAGTGCAACACAGGCCTGTTTTCATATCCATCGCCCTGTGATTCAGATAATACAGTATTTTAACTTGACCATCACATTTCTGAGCCCCAGACCATTTCATATGCTTCACCTCCTCATTTTTTTGTACAAGTGAATGAAAATGTAATGTCATAAACAATTGTTCTTCCTCCTCTGCCTCATGAGGCTTTTTCCTTCTGGCTGCAGTGGGTGGCTGTAGCTCCCAGGTGGTGCTGGACTGACTCCTGGAGGGAGTTCTTCTCTTGGTCTTTGAGGCGTAGATGTCTCGGTTTGACCGGCAATGCCACAGCCAGCAGAACGCAGCCGACATGGAGGCTGAAGTACCAGGACCTGCAGAGGAGGGAGGAGGAGAGTTCTGAGGTGGGTTTGTGTCACCCATAGATCAGGATTTGATATTTATATGATTATATGTTATATATTTAGATTATAAATAATTATTTATGATATTTGATATGATAATGACATTTGGCGATGTCTGAGCAAAAATATCAACCCAGCATTAGTTCCCTTGGTGACACAGATGTGAGGATTTATTTTTCTCTTTTTGTTTTTGCATTTAGGACGGTAACTAGCCTGAAAGTCATAATAACAACCCCATTTTGGTATATATCACCTGATTAATCCACGTAACATTGAGACATACCTAATTTTAAATAAAAGATAAAATACAAAATCAAACCTGGGTCAATCAGAGTCTACAAAATGTCAATCTGAAAATTAGAAAAATGTACTAAACCTGACACAAGTCAAATGTGGGTTTAACATAACTTGTGAATCAAATTTTATCAAATTAATTAAACTTGATAACACAAAATTAAACCTGACTGATCCCCGCAGTCAAACATCTGACGGTCAGATGTGCGTTTAATCTGACGAAAGTTAACATTAGTTAAACCTGACAAAGCAATGGCTTAGAGCAAGGTAGCTCTGACTGACATCAAGTAAAAATGGAGACTGACTTAGAATTAATTAAAAGTTAAACCTGATTGATTTAAAAAACTAACTGACCCAGTCAGTCTTGGCTACCTAACACAATGTTGGACCAGTGACTCACTGACCTGTAAAACTTCATCGATGGGCCGATGGACAACAGGACAAAAGGCACCACAGTGTAACAGATGGCGATCTGAGTGGCTGCCCACGTGATGATGTCATAGACCAGTCTGTGGGTGGGTGAGTGCAAGAAATGCGGACGAACATTATGTCTGACCTGCAAAGACAAACCATTTATACAGGAAGCTGCACCAGATGTTAATAAGGTTTATAGGCTAACAGTTAACTCTTAGCAATTGGTTGACTGTTAGCTCAAAGTTAGAGGGACAGCTCACCGCTCTGGCAGCAAGGGTGATGACGATGCCAGTGAGGAAGGTGAGGTAGTAGCCTGGATAAGCTCCATGCCACATGGCTGACAGGATGAAGGTGGCTGCTGTCGGGTGGTATGGACATCGCTCATAACACACCCTGTCAACATCGGGTCAGAGGTCACTTCAACAAACGTGTTATATCCAAGTAGCTAACAAGTTTAAGATAAGCGCAGTTTATATGAAGCAGATTAATTTATTTTATAATGTAGAAGTTAATGAGGTTAAGTTTTATATTTTCTAATTTGAGATTTGACCAACAGACTGTTGGGTTCAGACCTTTTGAGCCAGTGTGCTGTCTGAATGTTCCAGTTGTCGAGGAAAACTTTGAAACTGGTGGCAAACTGAAACAAAATAAGAAAAGGAAGAAAATGTTTCACATGAATCACCGTGTGAGCAACATATTTTCAGCATTAATGCAAAATTTAAGTGATCAAGGAGAGTCTTCATAAAAAGGGTAGTCCTGACCTCAATGTTGAGGATTCTCAGGTTGGAGATGAGGTCCCAGCGAGGAGAGCCGTCGATATCGTAGCCGTTGAAGCCGAAGCCAGCAGCGTTGTTGATGGCATCCGCTTAGGGAGATAAACATGTTACAGAAGAGTAGGACAGGTGAGTCTTATGTACTGTGCCACCTGTAGATGCATATAAATACTGTGCATTTGCATTGAAACATGTTGTAGATGTGGTCAGAGATTCTCTCAGCTCTGCTGTCAATAATCTGCAAACGACAGCCGCAAAACATGGATCCAGTTTTCAGCCACTCACCAAGCGTCCAGACAAAGTAGTACTTGGGTCTGGTGGTCAGCATGGACAGGTACAAGTAAACCACCTGACCGTAGAATGGCGTGTTGGCAATAAAGTCATCGTCGATGTTTCGCTCCACAGGGAAAACTTTACACACCGACAGAAAGACAATGAGGCAGAAGAAGGAGGTGGCCACTTTACGAACTACCTCCATCTGAAGAAACACACACATTTTATTTAGTTTCGGGGGGTTACTAATTAGAATCTATCTCAAAGATCTCATGGTCTGATCAGTAACTTGACTAAATATTGACCTACATTTGGTGATGGCTCGCTCGGCCTCAGCTTGTTGTGGGACTTCCTGTCAGCATCCTGGTCTCTATGGCGGCGGGGGTCTCCCTCTATAAAGGCGATATAGTCATTGTAGGAGCAAGTGGGTCCGGCCAGGATCCCCATGAAGTTGCAGTTGTAGCTGAAGTACTCCAGCAGACTAGGCATCCTCCTAAAGACACACACAGGAACACGAGTGGATGGGGTGGGATGGAGTCGTGAAGTATCCTTTAGTGGAAATCAAATTTGCACAACATACCGTAACCCCTGACCCTCCAAAATAAAAGAGTAAATACAAATAAGACACATTGAAAAAAATAATTAAATCTGCCATTAGTTGGTAACTTACTGTTTTAACAAATTACATAAAATACAGTGCCTTCAAAAACTATTCATAATCCATGAAGTTTTCTGCATTTTGTCAGGACACAACCACAAACATAAATTTATTTTATTGGGATTTTATGTGATAAACCAACACAAAGTGGCACATAATTGTGCAGTGAACGGAAAATGATAAGTGGTTTCAAAATTTTTAACAAATGAATAAATAAATAAAATAAAAGTGTGGCGTGCATTTGTATTCAGCCCCCCTTCGTCAATACTTTGTAAAACCACCTTTTGCTGCAAGTCTTTTGGGCTTTGTCTCTACCAGCTTTGCACATTTATAGAGTGAAACTTTTGCCCATTCTTCTTTGCAAAATAGCTCAAGCTCAGTCAGACTGGATGGAGAGCGTCTGTGAACAGCAGTTTTCAAGTCTTGCCAGAGATTCTCAATTGGATTGAGGTCTGGACTTAGACTGGGTCATTCTAACACATGAATATGCTTTGATCTCAACCATTCCATTGTAGCTCTCTGGCTGTAGGTTTAGGGTCGCTGTCCTGCTTGAAGGTGAACCTCCTCCCCAGTCTCAAGACTTTTGCAGACTAACAGGTTTTCGTATAAGATTGTCCTGTATTTGGCTCCATCCATCTTCCCATCAACTCTGACCAGCTTCCCTGTCCCTGCTGAAGAGAAGCATCCTCACAACATGATGCTGCCATCACCATGTTTCACGGTTTCAGGGTGATGTAAATGGTAAATGTTCTGCAATATTGGCACTCAAAGCGCTTTACACTGCTTCACACTCATACACCGATGGGGGAGCTGCTATGCAGCTGGTCAACACTCACTGGGAGCAACTAAGTTGGGGTTCAGTGTCTTCCTCAAGGACACTTCCACATGTGACCAGAGGAGCCGGAGATCGAAACAACAACTGTGAGATTGGTGGACAACTGCTCTACCTTCCTGCACCACAGTCGCCCTGTGTGTATGCAGTGATAGGTTTCAGACACACATAGTGTTTTGCATTTAGGAGCGCACGACTAATAGTTGTCCTTTGGACAGATTCTTCCACCTGAGCTGTGGATCTCTGCAGCTCCTCCAGTGTTACCATGGGCCTCTTGGCTGCTTCTCTGATGAATGTTTTCCTGGCTCGGCCTGTCAGTTTAGGTGGTCGGCCATGTCTTGGTAGGTTTGCAGTTGTGCCAAACTCTTTCTATTTTCAGATGATAGCCTGTGCCGTGCTCCCTGAGATGTTCAAAGCTTGGGATATTTTTTATAACCTAACTCTGCATTAAACTTCCCCACAAGTTGACTTCCCTGACTTTTCTGGTGTTTTCCTTCGACTTCATAATATTGTTTGTTCACTGATGTTCTCTAACAAATCTCTGAGGCCTTCACAGAACAGGTGTATTTATACTTAGGTTAAATGACACACAGGTGGACTCTATTTACTAATTAGGTGAATTCTGAAAACAATTGGTTCCACTCGATTTTAGTTAGTGGTATCAGAGTTTTTTTTATTTCCTTTCAACTTATCTCGTGAGTTCAGGGTCGCCACAGCTGATCATTGCCCGCATGTTGATTTGGCAGTTTTTACACCGGATGCCCTTCCGGATGCAACCCTCACCAATTTGTACCAGGCTTTGACCGGCACTGCACAGCTGGGGATGGGAATGGGCAGTTGGGGGTTCAGCGTCTTGCCCAGAGACATTTCGACATATAGCCGGGACTGGGGATCGGACCACTGACCCTGTGGTCTGTGGACGACTGCTTTTACCAACTGAGCTACAGCCTCCCCAGTTAGTGGTATCAGAGTAAAGGGGCTGAATACAAATGAAGACGCCACACTTTTCAGATATTTGTTTGTAAAAAATATTTAAAATACCATTTATCATTTTACTTTCACATCACAATTATTTGGCACTTCTTGTTGGTCTATCACATAAAATCCCAATAAAATACATTTATGTTTGTGATTGTAACGTGACAAAATGTGGAAAAGGTCAAGGGGTATGAATATTTTTGCAAGGCACTGTATGTAATAAGACTGTGTGTGTGGGTTTTATAAGTTGTATTTGTTTGCTTAAATAACTGACCATTATCTGAAAATGTGTGAAAAGATTTTCTCACCAATATGCTATATTTCTAACAAATTAAAGTTTAAACAACATTTTATCTTTTAGATAAAAACCTTTACTTAACATTATTTAATATATTTCCACACTTTCATGAAGTTTTCTGAAGGATTTCAATAAATTTACTGTATTTGTATTGATTGTTTCAAATATTTATAAAATATTTATAATTAAACGGTAAAGATGTTTTCTAATTCTAGTTGTAATTCAAAATAAAGCAAATATTATATGGTTTGCCAACTATTATATGGTTTGTCACACTTTTCTGGTATCTGTGCTGCCAGATATATTCACAGTATTTTCTCCTTCTTTTTCCAGCGTAAACACAGCTGTATATAATCACAAAAAACACAGTGAAACAAACCTTATTGCCAAAATCTTCTGTCCTGGAGTCAGATGTTCCTCTTTTCGTGCCATTCCTGTTTAAAAACAGAATTCTGAGCACAAATTATCCGTTTCACCAAAACATAAGTTATGCCTGATGTACTTGCACGCTCACCATCATGGATTTCAAATGCTATGCTGGTGATTTTTTGTGTTATCACCATCATGGGTCTAGAGAGAGAACAAGAGATGTGAGGGTTTCAAATAAGACATATAGATATATGCACATAGATCTGGATTTAAAACTGATTTAGATTTCACTTTGGCCACAGATGCACGATGAAGAAAGATGTCTTAAGAGTCTCACCCGGTGAAGTCAGCAGTGTACATGCCATAGTCGAAGACGTAGACTCGAGTGATCTGACACAGACTCAGATAGCTGAGAGCCACCACCAGACAGTATCTGAAAAATATCAGAATCAGCTTAAAAGGCCAGTACATGCACATAAAGGAGGGACTCCAGTACTTGTGTACTTACACACAATAATCGTGTCTCAGGAAGATACACATGGACAACACAGAAACAAACATAACAGTGTCGCTTAATATTTGGTGCTGAAACAGTATCTTCTGATAGGAGGAACGTACAATATAGTGCAAATGATGAAAGTTTTAAGTGCCAAATGAAAATATAAAATGTTTCAAGATCTGCAAAAAGCTGTCGTTCATTTTAACAAAATTGTTTTGTGTCAACCTCAAACCTTACAGCCTCTTTCTGGACATTAAAGGTAATGAATTAATCTTCCATCAGTATGAGCCTCTGTCTGTTCTGATTTTAATGGATTGACTGTGGTTCCTCTTTATGTTTCCAGTTGACTGATGATGCCTTCTGCTGCTGCTTCCTATGGGAGACTCCACTTCAGTCCGGCCAGCACAGGTGTGGTCTAAACTAGTCGTTTTTACTACGAGGGACACATAATGAAACAGTAGTGTTAGGACGTTTTGGAGCTTACTTGTGCATGTGCTCGACTCCAGTCAGGATCATGATGCCGTAGGTGAGTCCACTTTGAACCAGAAAGTGAAGAGCGTACCTGGAAAATACAGAACAAAGACAAACAAGTTAATCTTTGCTCTGTCAAATTTCACACTAACTACAGATGTGTGTTTCTGTTCTCTGATAATCAAACTTAAGGATCATTATCAGCAACTTTCTTTGTTTTTGCCTATAACATCCAGTAGCAGAGTCAGAAACTGACGGGCTGCATTTGTCTTACCAGCCAAAACAGAATAGAGCAAAGTAGATTCCAAGTAGAGTTGCCACCACATGTCTGATGAAGGGGCTGGTTTTACTGGGATGGAGGAAGAGACGAAACCAGAAGGCGGACAGCAGAGCACAAAGCTGACAGACCACAAAGTTTACCTGCAGCCCAAAAAGACACACCTGGGTTAGTCTATGCAGAGATCATGTGACCCATCTGTCCGGGCTCAGCAGTAGCAGTACTTCGTTGGCATTTTAGGCTGTTCCCCAGGTGAGTCTCATAATTTCTGAGTTAAGTAATGTCTCAGTGTTTGAGCTTTGTCTGTCCTCAGTGCTGCTACTGTTGAATGAGACTGTCCCTGACGTCTGCGGATAAAATTAGACCTTCAGAAGTTATTTATAGTCAGTGAGGTATGACCTGCTGTCCATTAGACAGATTACTTCACACAATAGCATCTGGGGAAAAAAATCTACTATCTACAAAGTCCAAAGAGGAAGAGCTGAGCTGGGGTTTGGCTCTTAGTAACAGCATCATCAGTTGAGTAACAACAGCTGCACAATTTGCATTTATATAGCACTTTTATCCAGCGTACTTCACAATGTACCTCTCATTCACATTCACAAACCATCATTTCTACAGAGTTTACCAAATTAAATTTAAGAAGTTTTGGAAACCAGACTCAGATTCATCACCATCTCTCACATTACTAGTTGAAAAATGTACAAAACAATAATGTACTAATATTTATATAACAATGTGTGACTGCTGTCCCTACAGGGCACGGTAGGCAAGGTGTCCCCTGGCCCATAACAAGACAATACCAAAAAACAGCAAACAGCATCTGTAAAACACTTACCCATAATGCATTAATATTATTAATCCACCAATGTATTTTAACTAATGAGCACTGCTCACATTGTCTCCCCCATTCAACCCTCATGTTAGATGGTATGTTCCAGCTTCTGATGGCCTGAACACACCCAATCAGCAGTCCAGGGTTAGTTGGAAAACTAGCAGAGCAGGGTTAAAAACCACTGGAGTTCAGTATAAATCTTCTTGCAATGGAGTATTTGTTAGTGGCTGTATGGCTCTGAGAGTTTTAGAGCAGCAGTGATAAATAACTAATTATTCTGTTTATTATCTAAGCGCTCATTGAACTGTTTGCATTTCCTGCAGTGGGAGGTCAGCAGGGAGAAAACAAGCTCCAACACTATGAAGTCTCACTGCGCTGCTTCAGTGAACAACAAGAAAAAAGAGAGCGTGGAGAAAGAGAGGATCTTCATTAAAGTCATGTCAGGTTCTGGAGGACAAACGGTGTCTTTCCTTATTTCAGGACTGTCACCATCTTTGCTGATTACCCACAATCCACCTAAACCACTGAAAATACGGTGGGAGATTGGGGTTTGTTAACGAAAGCTAATGTTTCTACGTTTCAAACTTCAAACTAGAAAACACGATGAGGTGTCCAGCTGTGTGAAACTGGGTCAGAAACTATTTATCAGACTGCTGATGTTGACTTTATCCTTCATGATGCAGCCTCAGTTCACTGGTAAGTGAAGGGTTAATCCTGTGTGTTTCTCTGTTTACACTCTCACATTGACCGAGTGTCAGAAAAGGCATATTAACCCTTCAAACGTCCATCTGTGCAGAAACATCTGGCTCTGATGGTCACTGTAGTACAGCGCGGTAACAGTTGGAGTGAATCACATGATTCAACCTGCTGTGAACACTGCAGAGAGGAACTACTATTGTACACAGAGAGTCTCCGTGTGTTACACTGTGGTGTCTGATCAACACTCATCCTTGTTGCACTTTACACAACAACCTGTGACTACCTTTGCGGTTGTCCACCAATCTCACAGTTGTTGGTTCAATCCCTGGCTCCTCCGGTCACATGTCCTTGAGCTAGACACTGAACCCCATCTTAGTTGCTTCCGGTGAGTGTTGGCTAGCAGCTCCCCCATTGGTGTGTGTGTGAGTGTGAATGGGTGAATAAGAAGCAGTGTAAAGCACTTTGAGTGCCAATAGGTAGAAAAGCGCTATATAAGTGCAGAACATTTACCATTTAACCTCAGCTCTGCCACCATCTAACTGCTTCAGACCCTGTATCATGATCAGTCTCTGTTTATGCACCTTTTCAGGAGGTATGTATGTGTGTGGGGTGGGGGTTAGTGCTGTAGTGGCAAATTAGTCCGGAAGATCCTCTCTGAGCAAAGTTTCTTAGCTCTTCCTGTGGGATCCCCATTAGATTTACAAGTTCTCCAGCTTATTTTTGGTTCAAATCTGATCCTGACGAGATGTTTGAATTCTGACTGGCTCATTTCGTCATGAAAGAGCAGCAGGATGTCTGAATCCTCATCTTGTCTGGTGAGTTCAGCCCCCCCACAAACATATCTTATTTTTGTTTTTAAACTGAGGGACTTTTCATCACCCCTGTTATGGTCTCCTAAGGCCAATCAGTTCTTGTTCGGGGGGGGAAGGACCGAGAGCCACTTCTGAACTAGACTACATGGGTCAGCCACCTGCAGGGATATGCCGGGGTTATTATGAGACATGGACAAAGCAAAGACAGGGACACAAGTATTATTATCCAGTAAAGAGATCCTTGCAGAACATTTCCAAAAGGCTGCTGGGGTACACTAAGATTCTGACCATGGACCACAAATGATCGTTCACCTCAGGAGTCACATGTTGACCAGAGCTAAGTATCCCTCATACAGTGTGTAGTATCTCTCAGACTGTCTGTAGTATTGCAGACACAGTGACACAGTATCTGCAGTGTGATGTTCAGTAGCGTAACATCTGATCGGGCTGTAAAGTGAAACAGGTGACGCTTGTTGATGTGTCGCTCATTAATAATGGACGCTGTGTAAACCGATTACACTTCGCTCCACTGAGGAGAAAAACGGCGGCTCCCCGAAGCCTCAACGCCATCATAGTTAAATAACAGTTAATTAGAAGCTGAGCTCTGACTAGTGAGGACAAAACATTAGAAATTTTGTCCAAACTAAAACCAAACTCTCACATATGGATCTAGATCCTCATCTTCTTAATACTTTTCTGCCTTTGCTTTGGGTCATAGATGCTGACATACCAATACTTCAGACTAATACTAATCTCAGAAACTACCCTTTTCCATCATCAGTAGCAGTGCAACAAATATTGCAGTTTCACCTGATCCAGGAGGATTCTGATCCTGGCTCAGTGACTGCAGGACTGGCTCCCAACCAATCCGAGTGCAGGAGCATCTACCTGTTACACTGCTGAGGATATGCCACCTGTTAAAGCTCTTATGGCCGTATAATTATTATTCATTTATCCTCACATGTTTCTACTTGATGTGTTGGCACTAACTACACACACTTCATGTGTACAGTTTTTCTTACATAGAACTAAAGCCGCAACTATTAATCAGATTTACAATCTTAGAGCACAGAGACCACAATTAGATTATACCAGGTATGTTTCAGAACGCAGATTGTTTCTTGTACACCAGGTTGTCTGTGTATAATTAGATTAAATGTTAATATATATATATATGGAACCATTGTTCTAGAAAATCACAATTTAAAAAAGTTTGATACAAGTAGACATTCAAAGTTACAAGTAAACCTACCCAATAAGTATTGTTGGAGAAAGGCCCTTTATTTCAGTACAAAAGTGCTACAAATCTGCAGCCTACATTCAGCCAACATGTACATTATTACACTGTTATTGTTATAGATGCTGAAACATTGTACTTTCTACTTTACTATATTTATCGGACAGACATTAAAGATAATTTTTGGAGCATATTTCTATTAGAAAAATGTTGTGTATTGTAGCTATAACAGGATCAGCTCAATACCATAAAAGTGGATTACATGTTAATGACATTATAAAAATGGATTAATAAAAGAAATTCAAGAGACTGTAAAATGTCTCCCACACTGTAAAATACTAGTTTTGTTGAGTCAACTAATATTTTATCATTAAACTAATATTTTATCATTAACTTAATGCAAATATCTACATTTGTTTTTACATTTTTAAGCTAAGAGTTTTTATTGTTTTTATTGAACGCATCATTAGTTGTTCCAACGTCAAGTCTGAAATAATGAGTTGATCTAAAAAAATTGTGAGTTCTCTCAACTGATTAAATTACATTTATGAATAGAAATATGCCGGTAGACTTCCCAGCATGCAATATTTGAGACCCACAGACTAGCAAAACTATTGCGACAAGCCTCGGGTGTTGGTTTTGCACTGATTTGGGTCAGTGGGGGTTCTGTGTTCATACAACTTAACCTTTTTAGTTTCACCTAGTTCAATAGTTTCCACTTGATTTTCCATCCAACTCATTTGAAATAAGAAGATAAGAAGGCCTTACTCATCCTAATGAGCTGCCAGGTTAACATATGACCCTCTGGAGGGGCCTGGACCCATAGGTTGGGAACCCTGGACTAAAAGAGCTCCAGCTAAATGCTACACAAAATTAATAATGTTAAGCAGAATGAATACTTTTAATGTGTACTTTTACTTAGGTAGGATACAAATGCAGCACGTTTACTTGTAACTAGAGTATGTCTGGTGTGCTACTTTAAATCTATATTTTTTCATAGTAGCTCCAGCTGTGAGTGCAGTAAAAGTACAGCGTTTTTCAGTGAAACGTAGCACAAAGAGCAGCACTTGATTTGCTCTTCGTAGTGATGAATATTTCATTATTGGCTTCAGTATGAAGCCAAATTCTGACCAGATTTTTTGTCCCTGTCGTCTCCCAAACATTTGGATTCCTCCAGCCTCTTCCTGGAGGAGACGGACGTGTCCAGATGGAATAAAGGAATCTACTAAACAGAAACTCACATCACGTCCAAACCTGCTGTGGGACACAATCACCCCACGGACTGTGTTTTTCCTCAACAATCCGCCTTTCTTTCGCCCATTATCACCGGACTGTCTCGGCACCGATGCGCGGCCTCCATCCATTTTGGACCAGCCCGTCGTTGCCGCGTCTCTTCCCCGCCCTGTTTGTCCGTCACACTGCCGTTTTTGTCGCGCTCTCCGTAACGTTTAACACCGCGCATCACCGAGCCAGCTGCCGGTCTCCGCCCCGAGGCTCTGGAGGGGCCGCCGCCGGACTCCGAGGCTCGGCCCCCGGCGTAATGTGGACGGGATGTCGCGGTGGGTCTTACCTGGTCCAGCGGCAGGTTGGTGATCTCGCTGACAGGCTGCAGCAGGCTGGAGCCGGTGCAGGCCGTAGATGCGCTGCCTTCAGCGGCCATGGCTCCGGGTCTGTGTCCGGCTGCGGGAGCTCAGAGGCGGCGGAGGAAGCTCCGTGATCCGCCGACAGTCCGTCTGTCTGTGGGTCCTGATGATGCTTCTTCCTCCTCTTCTTCCTGTCCCTCCTCCTCCTCACCCTGTCTGTCTCCCCCCTCCTCCCTCTGATGCCACTTTCTCCTCTTTTGCCCCCACCCCCCGTTCTCTCCATTCTCTTGTTACCCCCATCCTTTCGCCTCTCCTCCTGTTCCTCCGTTCTTTCCTCATATCATCGTGCTCTGTTTGATTCCTGGACAAAATTTAAAACGTGTCGTGGGGGGAACACTTTTTCCAGACTTTGTCCCCTGGGATCGAAACCCTGAAGACTCCAGGTTGAGGGAATTGTGGTAATTTAATAAACTGCAAATGTGTTAATTTAATTCACTAAGAGAGCGTTTACACTGAAATAACTGGATCCGTTAACCATTTTTACTAGAAAACCAGGGAGCGCTCAAATCTGGTGTGAACATGGCGCATTTTACAGTGTCAGAACCAGAGGTGGCAGAAGTAAACAGTTCTATACCCAAATCAAAGAGGCAAGTATTGGCCTGAAAGATATTCCACTACAAGTACAAGTACATCAGGTTCTTTACTCATGTTGAAGTCAACACATGCTCTAGAGTTTAGTCCAGATTTGTTTGAAATATTTGTGGTGATTAATAAAACCTGTTGACAAAGCGTTACTATAGAAACAGCAGTAGGTAAAGGCGCTTCATTCACAGTAAAACATAAGTGTTTATTAACTCATAGGGTCTGGTTTAACTAAAACTTCAGATACATGGAGTGGATGAAAAATAATAAAAGCAACTCTCTAAAGTGTGGTAGAGAATGAAATTTTAATGGAAAGGCTCGAAAATATTACAGGCACCGGAATTTGCACCTAAAATGAGCTGTTTGTTAGTGATACTTTCATCCAGCAGGTGGCGACGGTCCGCCCCTGCGCTGTGGGACTTTGCAGGAGCAGAAGAACACGTTTCCGGGTGTTTTGTTTGGCTTTGTAGTCCTGACAGCGGCGGTGGTTAGCTAGCTAGCATTATCTTCCGATAAACATGTCAGCTGCAGAGGACGACACCGAGTTGAGGGACCTGCTCATCCAGAACCTGGAGAACAGCGGAGTCCTCAACAAGCTTAAGGTTCGAAAAACTGGGATTTACTCCATTACACATCTATTCAACCGGTCCGATTGGGCTAGCGATGCTGGGCTACTAATAGCTAAACGACAAGCTGGCAGTTAAACGGCAGTCGGCACGTAAACTCTTAGCATCACATTCATGGTGACGGTAGTGACGTGTGGAGTTTTATTGCGATTTAACTTACGTTTTTCAACCGACGTTGAAAATGCTTGGTTGTTAGCGTCGCTAACTGTTAGCTACGTCCTATAGAATATTTATTGAAGTAACTTTATGTTAACGTCAAATATCATAAGCACTTTGTAATAAGGCAACTATTTAGTAGCAGTATTACTTTATCACTGTGTCACAATTAGTAGACCTCGTAATTATACAATATTCTGTAATTACAAGCTGCTATACGACAGCTAGGCTGACTAATGGTGCAGGAATTGGAACTCTCAGGAACCTTCCTGAGAATCTACGTTTTCTGCAGTATGACAGTAATTTCTTCAAACGGTTGCTTTATTTTACTGCTGTAAAGTGAGCCGTTGTTTGTTAGAACACGGTCAAGCCAGCCGCCGTTGAAGTTTTGTTGCGGCTTTCCCCCCGTATTTACGGTACGGGTACTAGAAACGACCAAAAAGGATACGTAGAGGTTCGGGGTTTACGTTTTCATTCACGTAGGTATTAGCTCTCAGTTATTATATTAATTGACGTATTTTATTGGCCTTAAAAGGACGAAAGCAGTTAATGAGTTTAACGTGAAAAAGTGTAATTTACTTGCTTGCTGCTCATTGTAATGTGGTTTTTAAAATTGTATAAAACATTACACCATAACACTAAGTTCTTCATGTTTTCATTCTGACAAAGACCTTTTCATTAAAGGTAACCTGAAACTTTCATTGATGGCTTCTGATGTTAGAGGGCAGCATTACTAAACCAAATTTGAAGCTATTTTACTATACATTTTTTGTATTGTACTGAACACTTTTTCTTGTAACTAAAAAAATTCATAGGTCTCCTGAAACTAAAACTAAATTTCTAACAATTTCTAAAATTCCCCTTAGTCAGATTTCTGACTAGACACAGTAGTAGAGGAAGTAGAGGAAGCTCACTGGCCCTAAATTTAAAATGCTATGTAGCTTTTTCACACATTAAAAGCCTAAAAGCTGTGGTAATATAAAGTTTGCTAATATCTTTGTCCTATTTGTGTCTTATTAAAAAAATACTTTCCAACTTCTATCTGTGGACATGTTGCAAAAGTGTCTGGTTCTGCTGGAGTGTGTTTACATGGACTTAAGGAACCAGGTTACAGTTGGCTCTCTGTGAAAAGCTGTTATCTTAACTGTTACTAGGCTGCGACAGTGTTTTCTGTCACTATTTAACAAATGAAAACCTTGAGAAACAAAGTTACTCACAGTTCTTAAATAAATTAAAAGGGAATTTTCTCCTAACAGCATTGTAACAGACAGGGTCCTCAAGTTTGAATGCCCATAAAAAGCTTTCCTTTAGAAGTTACCAAGAAATGTAAATACATTCTTGTTTAAACTAATGTATAGTATCACCACACCAATTCTGAACCCATTTTACTGTACAATTCAAAAAAAAACTTTAAAGCTTTATTGTGTGCTGAAGTTGTCTTAATCTTCCTGGGGATGGATGAAATGGCAGTATGAAAAATGGGAAACAGATTGTACTTGAGCCCTCCTCTTTTCTTGAGAGAAGGATTCCCCTTTTGATGATAATTCTATTCTCTTTTTATTATTGAGGTCAAAGTGGTTAGTGGAGTTGTACTGAAGTGTTTTGGCCACTTCTTTCTTTTTAGTAGGGTGCAGATAAGTATAAATAATTGTGATTTTTTTTCACTCATGTTGTGATTTTTTTTTTCTGCTTCTTGTAGTGATAGAAAAGAACACAAAGTGGTTCTTCAGTTTTCTTTTATGTGTAGATTTGTCACCTTTCTGACAGTTACTACTTAAAAACTGAGGAATTCTAACATCGTAAAAGTAGAATTGATGGCAGAGCAGCTGTTAGATTAAAAATAAGTTTTTTGGGAATCTCATCAACCCATATTTTATTCACAATAGAACATAAATAATATATCAAATGTTGAAACTGAGACATTTTACCCTTTCATGGAAAATATAAGCTCTTTTTGAATTTGAGGCAGCAACACATCTCAAAAGTTGGAACAGGGACATAAAGGACAGGGACAAATAGCCTGCAATTAATCCAAAATGCTGCAGCGAGAGTGCTGACTGGAACTAGAGCCTTTAGCTATCAAGCTCCTCTCCTGTGGAACCAGCTCCCAGTTCAGATTCAGGAAGCAGACACCCTCTCTACTTTTAAGTCTAGGCTTTTTACTGGTTTTATTCGTTCTGTTAAGACTTACATTTGTCATTTTTAAACGATGAGTTCATTCTATTAACTACGTGTAAATTTTAAATCTATTGCATTTGTCTGATTGCAAATTTTTTATTTTTCTTTTGTCAAACCAATTTGGACTAAATCACTGTATGTACTACCATATGTTAGAGTGATTTAAATTAGATTATAATGGTGAAATTACATGATAAATGATACACACAAATATATTTCGTTGCTGATTCCTGTTTGCTCCTGCAGGCAGAGATGAGGGCAGCTGTTTTTCTGGCCATGGAGGAACAGGACAAAGTAGAGGTGATCATTATTTCCAGTTTATATCCTGGTAGCTGTTGTGGTGTGTCTTTACTTTCTAATATTGTTTAACATTTTATTCTTTTTATCCTTAGAACAAAACTCCACTAATAAATGAAAACCTCAAGAAATGTCTCAACACCAAAGACGGTCAGTTATTTTCCTCCATGCGTCTCCTGTTGTGATTTTTGTTTTTCTGCTTCTTGTAGCGATCCTCTTCATGTTCTTTAATTTGCTTTTATGTGTCAGGTTTGTTAATGTGAATTTGTTTCTTGTTGCGATGAAGTCTGCAGTCACTGTAAAATTTTGTTAGCTGGATTAATGTTATCTTTATGCTCCTAAAATAAGTTCAAGCCTTTAGTATGTTATTGATCTGTGGAAATGCACAGACACTGTTCTGTGCAGGAATCAGTATCTGTAGTTCATATCTGTTACCACAAGGTGAAGCTGTATCACCATCTGGCATCTCTCTGCCTGTTACAATGCAGATAGTCTGAAGAACCACGCCAGGTTTGTTTGTCAGTAGTGGTAGTTCTACGTTAAACAATCTCTCTAACTGCAGAGCTGCTCTGTCAGCCTAGAACAGTTTATGAAACATTTTTTTCTCTGGAAACAAGAGAGAGCATTTTCTGGCTGCAGAGCTGCATTGTTGGAATTGTTGTTTGAACAACAGGAAAAGAAGGAATTTTACAAGTACTAAGAAGCCACAGTTTATTCTGTTGTGTGTTAAAGACCTGAAACTTAGCTGTTTAATCAGATCCTCACTCAGTCAAACTATTTTGATAATCACAAAACACTTCGTTTTTTTAAATGATAGTAAACTGAAAAACATTTTTTTTCATCCATGAGTGGATGAGTTTGCAAACAAAAGCACACATAGAGATTCTATTTGCACGCATAAATACAGTCTAAAGTTACAGGACGGCTTCTAGCTTTCAGTTTTACTTCAAGATTATCTTTAGGAGGAGAAGGAGGAGACCATGAAACAACAGATAAAAACACCTTCATCACCTGTGTCTCACACTCTCTCTGCTTTAGCAGCATCCACATTTTCCTCTTTGAAGAGAAAGATCACAGATTTAAAATGTTTTCACCACAGCATGACATGTTTGTGCAGCTCAGTCTCGTCCTGAACCAGGATTAGTTAATTTAGTTTATCGGTGGATTTATAGGGAGCCATATCCAAGCATTATTCGCATACAGTGAGAAGAGATGCCACGTGCCAGTTAACAGCTAACTTTGATATGCTTCACTGCAGGACACCTGGTGGCCAGTCTGATTATGGACTTCCTGCATGTCTTTAATCTGGACTTCACTCTCGCTGTGTTTCAGCCCGAGATCAACTCGGTGAGTTTGACCACATAGGGAGATTTGAAAATGCTGCTTCAGATCTGATCTGACCTCAGTCTGACTTGTGACGTCTAAGAAAGTTTGAGGTGAAAAAAAGGAAGACATTGATCTGAACTGATCTAGAGTCTCAACACACAGTGAACCAAGTGTTCTCAGCACAAACAGCATGTGGTAGACCACCACTGTCGATGCAGCTAAAGGTTTGTTGTTCTTCCACTGACGTCAGATTTGATATGTTTTTGCAGCTGAATGGTTTGGACAGCCGGGACCTAGTCTGCAGAGAACTGGGTCTGTCTGAGTCTGAGGTGAACAGGAACTCTCCTCTGCTTCTGGAACTTGTCAGGAGAGGACGACACAAAGACAGACCCACAGATAGCACTGAGGTGAGAGATGAATCCAGTTTAATTTAGCCAGCATCCGTCTGACCTGGTGGATCACAAATGGAGCTGATTTAATCCTTATTACAGTCATCAGGTGGTTGATGACTTTTCTATCTCACATTCACCTTATTTGTTATTGGATATTACCTTTTCTTTATGCTGCAGATCAAATGAAACCTTGTAAGATATTTGTGTCTGATCATTTTTCTGGTTTCTTTTCCCTGTGTTTGTGGAACTTTGTTATGTGAACAGGTAGACAGAAATGGAAATATCCCCAAGGTGAGTTCCTACTGTGTTTTTATGTAGACAGTTCTTCAGAGATCAGTTTTAGGGTCCAGGTTAGAATCTGGTGCATTTTAGATCAGCTGTTCTCAATCCAGGTCCTCAAGGCCCCTGCTTTGCATGTTTTCCATCTACCCACTGTTGATCAGTTGTTGTTAAGTCAATCAGATGTCACCGTTTCAGGATGCTGGAGTCAGGGAAATTTAATTGATATTCTTCAGTTTCTGATTAAACAAACTTGATTCAGGTAATCTACAATGAGTTATGCAAAGTTGGAAAATAAACAAAGCAGAAGTCTTCATACAATCAACACTCTAATACGTTTTTTAATATCCGCCAAAATAAGAATGGAAATGAGCAGGCTGAAGCCAATGCTGATGACATGTCCTTCTTTAATTGGCTGTAAACTAAATTTGTCATATTCTCATCTGTTATAAATAATAATAGCTAGAAATTATCAAAACAAAAGGAACAAAACTACTCACTTATTTTACATTTAACAAGGTCACTGGCATTGGTGGACTTAAGGTTAGATAACTGAGCTTTAGACTCTGTAATGGGATTGTATAAATATGTGAGACAAGTGGGGGAAAAAGCATTTGTTTCAACACCACTGTTTTGTCCTTGAGCTCCAGTGAATATTTACTGAGCAGCTTCCAGGTGGTAATATGTACATACTGAAGAAGAGAGGTGACCTCTTAGTGAATCTACCCGAACTACATAAAAGTTAAAAAGACAAATTACATTTGCTTGGATCATTTTCATTAGAATATGAATAATCTCAAATCTGCATGTGGCAAAAGTTTATGCACATAGACAATGTTCTACACCACTGTTACCCTCCCCAGGAATGGCCCAGCAAAGATTCACCCCATGAGGGAGGTCACAAGGAACCCCAGGGTAACACCTAAGAAACTAAAGGCCTCTTTTCCAGTTACTAATATCAATGTTCCTGAATCAACCAAAAAGGGAACATTGAACAGTGATGGTGAACATGTCAGAGCTGCAACAAGGAAGGTCCTACTCTCCAAAAAAGAACATTGCTGTCCATCCACAGTTTGATCAAGACCATGTGGATAAACCAGAATGCTGTTCAAAAGAATGTTCTGTGGACAGATGAGACAAAACCAGAATTTTTTTGGTTTGAATCAGAAGCGTTATGTTTGGTGACTGTTACTGGTTACTGAAACTTTTATTGACGTTCTAGGTGAAAAAAGAATCATACGAGTTACTGGCAACACATGTTTACATTATTTTGTCACTCTCAGATATTTAAGGCTGCATGATTGTCCACAATAAATGAGTTTGTTTAGTGTTTTTGTGTCCCTTGTTTAAGCTGTAAATGGCAGTTTCCTACAGGTTTGCAGAAAACCAGCTGTTTTGGCCTCACTGGTCACTTCTGGTCCTTCCAAAACCTGTACCGGTGTGTCCAAATGTCCTGTCCGTAAAGCGTGTTTGACTTTCATGCACAGATGTGTCTGTATTGTGTGTTTTAGTTTGTTTTGCTTGGTGCTATGATCTGGGGCAGTGAGCTGCAGAGAGATGGAGCACTGGTTTCCTGTTGATGTCAGTGTGCCCTCGTTTCTACTGCTGGAACTTTTACTGCTGCATTGTGTTACTACTACTGTACTATAGTTAGTACAACTACTGCCAACAGTTAACACTTTTCCCCTAGGAAAACTTGTCTATTGTTGACTATTAACAATCATTATTTCTTTATTAGACAGAACTATCAGCAGCAAGTTAAAGTAGCCAAATCCCCATATCCAGCCTTTTTAAAAAGTTTTTTGTTTTTCTAAAGCAGGAGAATGCAGGAGAACATCTTACCGTCCCTTTATCTTTGGATTTTGTGATATTTGCACTGAGACAAACATTTCCTTTGTGAATGTGTTTGTTTGAAACATTTTTTTTTTTGGTCAATTTTTTTTAAACTTTTACAGTAAACCATCTAAATTGTCACAGAGAAAACCACACACACATGCTGTGGTTTTCTGAGATGAAATCAGACTCCTGACATTTGGTAAAAATTCTCAGAATGTATTTTTATATTTTTTAAATGATTGTTTTGTTTGTTATCCTTCAGATTTTTAAAAAAATTAACAAGTTATTTTTCTCCTCATCTTTCACAGGAACCGACTCAGAAACAGATCACAAGTGCTCAGTTGAAATTTGACTCTTACGACAAGGTTAGAGTTTGCTTACCTGCTTGTGATGTCATCACTCTCTGGCTAATCACCTACTGCATTATTACATGTCTTTATTTCACCCCTTTCAGGAGCGGAGCGGCTCCATTTTAAAAGAAGATCTCAAGAGTGTCTTTATGGATCTGTTCCCCAGTTTGAACAAGTAGGAAATGTTTAATGATAAATGAAAGCATCTGTTCATCTTGAACAACTAATTATTTAGTAGCTATTAATTTAGTCAACATAAAGTAAGAAACATTGTATTGACTGATTTTCTGTGATCAAACTACAAAAACTATTGAGTGGCAATAACACATAGTACGATAAGTTGAACAGTGCACAGATGGACATAAACAGGGTGTGTCCAAAAGAGCTGTGACTGGTGTTTGCATATCAGGCAACAGAATTTCATGAGCACAAGTAATGCGTGAAGGACCAGTTGTAAATTACTGTTAACTGACGTATTCTCACATGAATTTCTAGTAGAGAAATTACTAGATGTCAATACCACCCAAGTCATGCAATCTGTTGGGTCAAAACCTATTAAAATATGTGTCCACATGTCCTACTGAATGCATACCGATTTTTATTTTGAGTACAGTTTGGTGCAAAAACTTGACATAAATTAATTAAAATCAACTGGGAGTTAAAAGAAACAAACAGAACAAAGACATTAATGATGGTTTAACATATATGGTTTAAGCTTTAGTGCTGTGGATGAATGATGAGGAGTGATTTTAACTCTCTGTTTGTGATATGCAGAAACATGTTGGAGAGGTTCATCAGTGACGAGCTCAGAGCTGCAGATAAAACCTTTGCTAAAAGTAAGATTTTTTTTTAGTCCACCATTAGTCGAACATGTTCTGTCACATATTCAGTGTTCTGTTCTCACTCACAGAACAGCTACACAAAGTTACTGATTTAATCTTGTTTACGCTGGTAATTAATGTAGATAATGTCTCGCTGCATGCTGTCTGTACTGTGTTCCCAGTGGTGGACTTTCAGCTCTTTCTGGGGATGTACAAGTGTCTCTTCACTCAGTGCAGAAACGTGGTGAGATGCTGATAGTCACTAGTATCTGATGCTATTTTTAAGCTTTAAATTTGAATCCAAAGAGAAACCCTGCTTTGTATTTCCCCAATTTGGATTAGACATTCATTGTCATTTTAAGTTCAGCTAGTAAAGCTAGTTTTAGTTTATGTAAGTCTAGCTTAGCATAAAGACTGGAAGCAGGGGAAACAAAAAAGTAGAAAGTCCCTAGGGTTTAGCATTAAACTTTGTCTCAACTTTATAGATTATGTTTAACTTTAACATTTACACTAACAATACAAGGTTAATAGAGTGCTTTTCTTTTATTGAAGTAGATTATCAGAAACCCTCTGGTTATTTAAAAGAGAACTAAAAAAATATTAATATTAATGTTTAGTAGTTGATGTTTATGAATTAAAGACAGGAAGTTTCCTGTTGTTCTGAAATTTAGGTTCTTCGGGATTCTGATGTCAGCAAATCTCAAAGTCGCTCCCCAGAAGAGAAAATCAGTTCTCCAGCCAACAGTAAGGTAGGTTTTTTTTCTCTAATTTGAATTAGCCTTGTAAAGAGTGCAGACTGTGATGACATACCAGTGCTTTATCCAACTTTCTTTCAGCTTGCCATGTCCTCATTAGCAAACACTGTGTACAGGTAGTGCTCATGGGAATTGTAGTGTCACGTTGCAATTATTTCAGATGGCTTTTAGACTACAAAATAAAAAAAATTAAAAAGGGGAGAAAGTAACTGTGTTTCCTGCCATTGCTGAAATCCACCTGAATTTGACGGGTGTTAATGTCAAGCCCTGATTATAAAACATCTTGGCAGTGTTAGCTGTTTGCTGTTTTCAAGTTTTAAGAGTTTAACTTGGTGCATGCTTAAATTCGAACTAACTGGAGCTTTTCATGCAATCAAAACAGGTTGCTCCTCCCAACCATTTCTTATGTAAACATTGGTTTTTAGTAAATATTAAAAACCTACCAACTGATAGGAGTAACTCTTGTGTAGCTGAGTGAGCCAACTGACTAAGCTAACTTTAGCTAGCTTTACACTTTAGCTAGTTTTACACAAGTGGGACAGTGTCCCAAAGACAGCGTGTAAATAGAACATAAAATTACACTGAGCACAGAACTGTGGTACTGGCTAAGATCTCAGTGCATCCTGTCATTTTATTGTATTGAAGGTATTATAAAAATTCCCATAATTCCCTGCACTCAATAACACACGTTTGTTCCGTTTGTTTGTTGATTTGTTTCACTGTAAACGTGATTATATGGAGTACTTGATAATTACTCTTAAATAAGTTCATATTTCCCTCTGATTATAATTTTAACTATTGTGAAATTGTTCTCCTTGTTTGCAGACAAAAATCTAATTAAATAACACCCAATTTCAGAAAAAACAAGTTTTCTTAGAAGTGCCTTAGCATTCCTAAGGTCTGTTGTAACATGATTGTACTAACTCATTGAGACCTTTTGAAGGATTTTACATCCAAACAGCTGCTCTAACACAGTCTTAGGTCTGAAGACACTGATCAAGTCAAGTGTCACAGCAACATCAAATCAATATTGTACATCTTGAAGTGTCGGAGTTGGTGTACTTGTGTGCGCCAGGCTATAAATCACCTGAGGTGACAAGAAAGTCAGAACAAGTGCCATTGACACTTTGAACAACAGTGTGTAGAAGTTTCTAGATGCTGTTGGTGACTTTACAGGTGTGATGCTAGCTCAGGCCTGCAGATGCTCATAGCTGCCCTGTCCCTGTCGTGTACAGATTCCCAGATATAAAGGCCACAGTCACAAAGGACAGAGTCAGAGAGCAGCTAAGGTAACAACATAAAGAGCAGAGGGAAGAGGCCACACTGTGAAACCCAGCTTTATGCTCACATTCACCATCGCTTATAACAACTACTGTCATGCTTACTAACTTTGACATTCGGATCCTTAAAACCTCTTCATTAGAAAACAATCCTGGATAAAAATCACTAAAATTAACGTTTGATGCAAACAGCTAATTGTCTTCTCATAGTTAGATCACGACACACATGAATGGAGCTGCAACAAAGTCATTGTCGATTACAATTTATTTCCCTAGGTAATTAATTAATTGTTTTGCCTATAGTGTGAGCTGAAGGTTTTTGTCTGGCCAACATTTAGAAATCCAAAGAGATTGAGTTGCTTCTGTACTAATGTGTTTTTCATTTTAGAAAAACCTGCCATTTGTTTCCATCAATAGTGTAGCTGGGTTCTTTTTTTCTTCTGTCATGTCACAGAGGGCAGAGTGCTGCTAATGCAGGTCTCATTCACAGTAAATAGCACCTGTTATTGTCTCAGATTCAATAATCTGTATGTGAGCAGCCCATTTACAGCAGTCAAATGACTCAGGTTATGACCTACATTAACTCACAGAGTCCTGATGCAGGTTTCAGTAAATGGTAATCTTTTAGCTCTGTACAAATTAAAATGACATAGGCAGAGTGGGTGGGTGGATGGCATGACGGATAAAACACATACAATTCTAAATGGGAGCCGGAGTTTTCTAGATCCTCAGTTGTCTCGGAGTAAGGACACTGAACCCAGGAACATGTTTTTCACAAAGATGAATCTGAAATCCCTCTGATAAACTGCAGCCTATTGACATGACCTCCAGTCTCTAAACTGTTCTGATAAAATGTGTTGAATTGAAGCTAAGTGCAGCTGCTCTCTTCTGCTTTAAACCTCCTAGTTTCCCCGTGAGAACACACCCACTTCACTTTCACTCTGAGATTGTGGGCAATTACATGGTATCAGACAGTAGGAGTAAAAACATGAATATGCTGCTTTCACAAACTCTGCCCTAAATGTAAAGGTGTAGGTTGACTGTAAAAGGAAAATACTTTCTTGAATTATGCATAATGCAGTGATTTGGCGACTGTTCACCCCTGCACTCCCCTTTACCTGAGTGTACACTGGCAAAAAAAGTTTGGAAACACTAAGAGATTATTTTATATTTACATAACAAAAGCCAATACACAGAACATGTCCATCTTTCATCTCCAACAACTTAATCGGTCGGCAAACAATCTAAGATTTCAAAGATTACATTTTACAAAACTACTGCTACTGCATCCCCCTCCCAGGTATTAAAATGTTTATTTCCAGTAAATAAATAATATGAGTTCATATTTAGCTCATCCTCTATAGTTAATAATGACCTGTCAGTTTCAGTGTAAATGAGAGCTACAATGGCCAAACAAAATCAGCTTTCTTTAGACTCTCGTCAGTCTAAACTTGTCTTTATAAAGGAAGGTTATTCTCTATAGGATATAGCCAAGAAATTACATAAATTTTAAAAAGGTGTACGTGATAGTCATGTTGCAACTGGATCCTATCAGGACAGAAGACTCAGTGGAAGGCCTAAGTGCACATCTATTCAAGAAGACAAGTACTTACAAGTGTCCTCTTTGAAAAATAACCTTACTGCTCCCGAATTGGCTGCATTGTTGAATAAAACAAGAAAGAAACCAGTGTGCACAGACACTGTGACTAGTACACATTGTGGAGACACTTTGAGAGGAGGTGTCAGCTGGTTTCATGGGCAGAAAAAACCCCTACCAAGGTTGGCAAATCATAAGAAAAGTTTGCCAAGATGGACAGTGGACTATTATCAGAAGGAAGTAGCTGCTGGAATACTCTTAATGGGGGCTTGGGCAGCTATGGAACTGGTGTGGGAGAAGCTGGACCAAAAAAGACCTTTGGGGAAGTTCTGCAGAAGGCCTAGAAATAAATCCCACCTCTGCAAAAACTGATCATTAGAATTCCATGGGTTTCTCAGGCAGTTATTGCTGTGAAGGGCAGTTTAACATGCAAGCTTTGTTTGACCATTATTTTGTGCTCAAATATGTTTTTTGTGTGCCATTTAAAAACATTTGATTCAATGAAAAATAAAGATAATAAAATCGCTTAGGTGTGGAGGTGTTCCCAAACTTTTCCTTGCCAGTGTAGATCAGCTTCAGAGATCTGAACAAGAGCAAAGTGATGATCTGAGACTGATGCACTAACTCTCCTATCTGCTTTAATCATTCATCCTAACAGAAACATAACGATGATGATCACACAACCTCCAAGTCAGTGCAACTCAGCAGCTTTAAGTCACAATTAATCTCCACTGAATACGGCAATAAAAACTGATCAATAAGCACTTTCTGTAGTGACTCAAATGTGCAGTTCTACAGCATCAGGAGAGACAAGTTGTTAAGACGGTCTCGTTTCTCATAAACAAGCCTTGTGTAATAAACATAAAAACTCTGCTGGACATTTCTGATTTTATATGGTTTACAACATTAGTAATAATGTTGAGTGTAGGTAACTTATACAAACCCTTATTAAAGTATTTTCTAAATGGCAGATTTTATTACAGTAAGTTCAGCATCTCTGAAACCACAGATTAAAAGTGTACATTATGTAAAATATAAACTGGATTAAAAGCTGATAGTTTTATGTCACAGATGTGTCTTACTGCTGATTGACATTGACTTGAGCTGTTGTGTAAACATCATGGAGCTGAGGCCGGTGACACAGAGCAATTTTGCCTCCACATGTTTTTTCTTCAAACGTCAATCAGTCACATAATTGGTAAACATTTGGCCCAAAGCTGAACCTGCTATTTTGTGTTGTGTTCATGGTGATCATCAGGACTCTGAGGGTGTGATGTGTCTGGGCCAAGGAGGAGTCCAGCAGAAGGTGTCCAACAACAGGATATCTTCCCACGGTCTGCAGGAGGAAGATTTAGATCTGAACGTGGAGGTGGAGGAGGACCTTGATGATGGAGATTCATTTTTTGATGATCCACTGCCCAAACCACAGAAGACCTATGGCTGGTGAGGAAACCTGAACTTTGTCTCTTGAATTATTAAAACTCATTAAATTCAGAAGTGGTTGCAGTACACAAAGTCAATATGCAACTAAAAGTGCAATGGGTTTCCTAAAAAGATACTTATATATGAATAGCAAGCAATAGCAAACATAAGTAGTGGTTACCTGTTTAACAAGAATCATAACTTTGCGGTTGCAGTTGTATATGCATGTCTATACAGACCCATGAGTCCAAGTGAACTTTTGTACCAGATGTAGTGAAATTCCTCCTGGTATTTCTGAGTTATAGCATGTACTAGTAAAGGATTGACATGAAGTTACAGTGACTTGAGATTTTGAGATCCAAAATCCAATCAGTTCACCTTAAAGCACAAGTTTGTGTTCATTTTAAAGAAATTCCCTTTAGGTGTTACTGCAAAATTACAGCTTAAACTTCTCCAGTGTTCTGACAAAGGGTCTGAGTGGTTTTGACAAAAGGTAATACAGTACCTGTAGAAAATCTCTTGGCTCATTTATTTTACCAGTGTCACAGCAAGAAAATTGCTGTATATGTATGCACAGTATACAGCCATAAGGAACCCTATATATTGTTTTAATTAAGTGGATCTAGTTAATGATGTCCTTCAGTAAAGTGTCAGCTCTTTAATGCATGCAACTGCACTATTTTGAAAAAACAACAAAATAAATGTCTGTTGGTTTAGATTTCAATCATTGGGACAATCGTTTGTTAGGGACCAACAGAGAAAGTGTTGAAAACATTAACAGATAGGCATGATGGATATTCATTATGGCTGTGGACACAGTTTGCAGGCTACAGTTTCTGTCTGGGGAAGGGTGACTTCTCACATTTAGAAATAATTAAAGTTTCTGCTCTCGTCTTTCTGAAACTGCATGTAATGTGGAGTTGTGTCTAAGTCTGCTTTGGTGGTGAGGCCCTACGCCACCAAACGTCACTCTGACCAAACAAATGCAGATTGTGTTTGCTTCTTTGGCTTTATTAAATTTCTGCAACCATCATTTTCTGTATCACTATAACTACTACTAAAAGCATCTGCCAATCTGAAAGGTTTCTCTCTTTTGGGCAGTACCAACTGTGGAAAGTCCCAAACTATACAATACAAACTGTACTCTAACAAAAAGTATTTCTAGTATCTATTCAGTGTTCTTTAAAGTTGGAAAAAGCTTCTCGTATGGTAGGAAGTTCCACCAAAGCAACAGGAGCAGTCATTACATCTTGGCTGTCCTGCACTACTAGGCCTTGCTGGCCCTGGCACTTCTCGTACCGTCAATCTGACACATTGATTTTAATTAATGCATACAAAAATAGTATATCAGCAAACTCAGTATATTCATCAATCCTACATCCATCATCTAATGATGGCACATTAAACTTCATTCTGCATTTGACCTGTAATAATCCTCAAATGATCAATACATATTCACATTTAATCAATATTACTCATGTTCTAAACATCAACACATGTCACATATATGGCTTTTCAGATCTTTGGACACATAACCCCATTATAAAAACAAAACACAGCAGGACAGCATTGCTTTATGGCAATCCAGTGTCTAGGATAAAAGATTAGCTCCTAACACAGAACTATATATTCAGAATATCTCTGCTGTCTCTTTGAGGACACAACACATTTTAGAGTTATTTTACATTCAGACACTTCAACTTCAGTCTGAGATGGTGTGTTCTGTTTTTTTCTGTCTCTGCTTCTGAAGTCGTAGTTCTCCGATTGGAGAAAAGGACTCTCCAGAAAGGACAAACAGTCAGAAAGAGTAAGTATACCCATCCTGCTCTGAAGGTATTAGATGATACAGGAGCTTCTGAAATAGTGTTCAGGTAATTTTTCACATTCCCTTTCAGGACCTTCATGAGTACTCAAAAATCTTAATGAAGACTGTGTCACTTCCAGAGCTTGTTTGGTGATGATGTTGTGTTTAGAAAATGAGTGAAAATATTAGCTCAACATAGATGTGAGATATTTCTAAATTTCTGAAGAAGGTGGTGGAAGGTAGAAGTTGAAGGTTTATAATATCAACTGCTATTTGATTCAAACAAATATTCAAATAACCTTGAACTGTTTGAAGTTGATAAGTGACATTTTGTGAGATGAGGTTTCTTTATTTCCGTTTCCTCAGCTGATTGCAAAGGATTAAATTCGTTTCAAATTTTTTGCTCAAACTATTAGGAATAAGTTACATAAGAACAATGGCTCATAACGTGGGTGTATGGCTGTAAGATGATTAAAAGAAGGAAGAGGTAAAGAATACGAACTTCTTCCAGACTTTTTTGTCCTCTTTGCAGCTTTAATAAAGTACAGGAAAATTATGCCATATTAACTCACTCTTAAAAAAGATTCTAGTAGAGTCTGAGTGAGAAAAAAATAATCCTCAAACTTGGAGCTCTTTCCTGTGGTGTAGCTGGACTTTTCTTTCTGTTGCCTTTCTTTTCTTTTCTCTTTTCCTTTTGAATGTCTCTTCTTGTTATTCTGTCCTGTCTGAGAATGCACCGATCCAAGTCTTTCCCCCCGTATCTGCTGATGGCAGTTGGAAGTACTGATCTGGAGCATGCCCTGATTTTTGAGATGCTGCTGTGAAAAATATAGAAAACAAACAGAATTCAAATTATTAGACACATATTTGACTAAAACCTATTACATATTAAATAGTTTTTTTAATTATGTATTGAAGCTAAATTTAAAACCAGTAAAAGGTTCCAAAAATGGGCAACAAAAGTGAACTTGTCTAATGCTTAAAAACCAGCATCTGAAAATAACACAACTTAAAGTCTTTATTGAGCCTCATACTTAATCTGCTGTCTAATTTCACACATTGGATCTGTGAATTCTCTGATTTGTTTGAATCTGTTTTCCTCTCAGATTGTTTCACCTTTACAGGTGTTTCCTCCTCACCCCACTTTTTTCCCAGGATGCTTGTACTGTCACGTTTCTCTTTCTTTCCCCACTTCGTCTCCAATGTTTCTGTCCTGTCTCTTTTTGTCTTGTCCCTGCCTGCCCTGCTGTCTTTACCCTTCCTCTCCTACTTGTGCGTTACACCTCCTCATTCTGCAGTTTTGTTTCCCTGAGGGAGGAGAGTCTCTCTGGGCCGGTCGTGTCCCCCATGAGGCGAGGCAAAAGTCTGAGCGAGTGAGTCTCCACTGTTCGATCTGAGGGTGAAGCAGTGTCCGTTAATAAATAGCTGGTTCAGCTGTTAACTCACTAACGGCTGCTTGGTTTGTTCATTTCAAAATGCTTTTGTTTGAGTTGTGGCCAGAATGCATCAGAGAGCTTAGATAGGGAGGTACGGTATAGATCCACATGGACAGAGCTCAGAGAATCTGCAGTCAATGTCAGAATCCATCATTTTATTGTTTTGATGTGGTACGTTATCAGGAGCTGCTCTGCTGCCAACGGGGAGTTTGATTCTCACAGACTCGGTTTGACGTTGTGGAATCAGACACAGCGCTAAGAGATGGAGGGAAATAAGTGTCTATATCAGAGTTAGTCCCTTAGGGATGACGGTAACTGAGTCAGATTACACTCTGCCGTCGGCTCAATGAAACTTTAATGATGCTTGAGTTGAAACTGGGTCTCTGAGACCAAACTGAAGAGTCAGCGAGCAGCGATGCTCCTGCTCACAGAAAGCCACACAAAACTAAACTAAACTAAACTAAACTAAGTCACAAATAAAAAGATAACTGTCACTGCATTGTTGCTCACTTGAACGTGTGCGTCCCTGTGTCCTGTAAGGACTGGCTGGAAGGTGAGATGTCGTACTGTGTAACGAGGACGGCTGTGAGAAATCAGTACATATATGGGAAGTGAGGATATTTTTACAAAGTGAGATCATTTAATAGAAAGTGAGACATTTTCAAAAAAGGAAAATCTTGAGAAAGAGAGGTGTTATTTTTTTTCATAAAGTAAGGAGGTTTTTAGAGCGTGAGATATCATATCTTCACGTGTTTTTACAATGTGAAGATATGTTTGTTTTTTTTAAATAAAATATCAAGTGAAGACTATGTCAGTGGGTTAGTGTTCTTAAAACTTAAACAAATTGATGCTGTGGACATATTTGGTTAAGACCCTAGTTTTACAGACATTAAAGAAATTGATAATGAAGATGTCAAAAGCCGGTTTTAGATTTGGGACTGGGTGCAGTGTATCAGTGAGGGTCCTAAAAAGTACAATTATATGTACAATGATTGTCCTCTTTATTCAAATTTTTTTTCTCTTCTGCTTCTTCTATTTTCTTCTTTTCCTCCTCCTCCTCCTCTTTCTGGTCTCAGTCTGTCTATCCTGGCTGGAGACTCAGAGGTCGAGCGAGATGATCCTCTTCTTGAACACAGTCGGAGCTCTGAGCTTAGGTGAGCCACAGGTCTCTTTCTCTCTGTCTGTCTCTGTCTCCTTCTTCTTTGTGTCTTTTTCTCGCTATCCAAGTCTCACTGTTTGTCTGGTTCCAGTCTTTATAAACTGGTTATTAAAGCAGTTGTTGCTGAAGATTGGGATTGGATTTCTGAAGACCAAATCAAACAGGCTACACATTGTGGAGGGACATACAGTATTAATAGAAACAGCTGTTGTTCTCAGATGCACAAAATACTGTGGAAATTTACACTTTTTAATGTATTTTATCAGTATTGTTTTTAAAACTGTGTAATGGATTCGATCAAAATTGGAAGTTCTGATCATTATAAGTAACATACATACACCTGTGTTTGAGGGAGAGGTTTTTTGTGCTATGTGTGCCACTGTACTAATAGATTACCATATAATTAAGGCATCCTGAATGGAGACTCAGTTCCTGTTTAACCCTCTACTTTGTGTTTGTGTCCCAGGAAGATGGAGGCTTCCGGGGCTAGAGAGAGTCCTGCAGGCTCTCTGTCTGAGCCCCTAAGACCAGGAGGAGAAGGAGAAGGAAGCAGCACATCAGAGCAGAGTCTCAGCAAGAACGGTTAGACAACAACAACACTGATTTTTGTTCAGTTTGATCTGAAATATCAGGGGCGCTAAACAGTTCTTAAAGCCTGAGCAGTTTGTCCTGAGTGTTAGTGTACCGGAGATCAGGGAATCATTATAATGTGTTGCTCTTCTGGAGAGCAGTAACAGAGTCAGGACATTTATCAGTGAGCTAAACAGTAGATTTTGAAAATTGTGATTCCCTGTACTAGTGAAATCATCTGATGTGAAGCTTTAAGAAAGCTTGGGGGGTTATTTGCAGCAGATCTGAGAGAAAGTTGACTGTAGTTCATGGATTTATTTGTGGAATCAGGATTGTAAAATCAAACTTGTTGAAGATTAAAATGAAGATGATTGTTCATTTTGCAGGACCATCAATCTCTAGAGAGAAGAGGTTTAGAGACCCCAACGCCCTGAATGAGAAAAGTGGATCTCCACATTTAGGTAGGATTCAAATTGCATCATACATGTTACATAACCAACTGCAAATCTTTTTTTCTTTTTTCCTAATTCCATGAGAAATAATGTGTCATGTGTATTTTACACTGTAATCACTCTCTAGACTCTAGACAGGGTCATTTTGCACAAGCAGCTTTTTGAACAGATACAAAAACACAGTCCAGTAATAAGATTTCAGTAAACTGAGAAACTGTATATTTTGGCAGTTTTGCAGTTTCAATAAACTCCTGTTCATTTCCATCTACATCAGTTATTTAGCCTTAGTTCTGATGTATCGCTATCATTGTTAATTGGCTTATCGGTAAATGTGTATGAATGACCGTAGAAAACACAGTATTTGCAGGAAGTTGTGTGTTTTCACTTTACTCTCTATGCAATATTCCACATGTTCAGCTACAATCTATCCACTTGTCTACGTTGTTGCCCCTCCAGAGAAAGAGTAAAAGTTTTGTTTGTTTCCCAAATTCAAATGCGTAAAACTTTGTTCCCACAGATGATGATATTGAATATGACGACGACTTTAACAGGTAGGACTATAATTAATGCTCTGCTATATTTACCTGTTTATATTTGTTCTCTATGAAATGCATCACGCTCAGCAGGTAGTGAACTTGTAGTTTTGATTAAAATACTGGATTTGTGACTTTAATATTGTTACTTCATTTAAAGCATAGAAGCTTGTTTGAATTTGAGGATACCAATATTGATACCAATACCGGTTCTGGAAAAATACTTTTTCCGATACCATTTTTATCCAGTTTAACAAATGGAGTTTCTTTATCTTTCATTTTATTTTCCTGAGTTGTTAAAATGATTTCCAACACTGACGTCAATACTGATTCCTAAAAATACAAATTTTATGAAATCCATTTTAAAATAAAGAATTTTACACTACAAAATAAAAATCTGGTTAGTTAAATCTTCATCACCCTGGCATGTTTACAATTAATGGCCTTTTACAACAACACAAGTTGTCTACCAATGTATTTATGAATAAAAAAAAATGTATGGAAGCCAGATTTAAAGTAAGAACCTCCATGTTACTGACTTACCTCCAGAACCACATTCACACAAAATATTAAAGTAAAAAGGAACAAAATGTAAACAATAGAAATATTTTGGACAATTGCACGTCAAGTAAATTTTTAGCATTTTTCATCCTGGCAAAGACTGTTTCTTTACAGGTTGAGTCAGTATCAGTATAAGATGAAACTTTATTATGAAATAATTTTTAATATACTATTAATTACTTTTTTTTTAAGCAGCTGTTGAGATCCCAGTGTTATCGTGACACCCAGTGTAACCAGTGTTAAACAATAACGGACAATAAAGACTATTGACACACATTTACTTTTTCAGCATCTGAAAGTTTGTAAATGTCTGAAAGTCCGAATTTATCAGGTCCGTAAATGTCTGGGAAGACTTGTATATTTATCCAAGTTCAGCTTACAAATTTGTGTCTATGCTGACTTCGCACATTTAAATACAAATAAACTGACGCACTGTTTGTTTTGTGATCCGTGAAGCTGCTCTTGTGAAAGTGTTTTTTTTGTTTGTTTGTTTTGTTTTTTTGCGAGAGGCTCTTCTTTTTCTATCCTGAGTTGCCTTCATGTTTTGTAGTGTGTGTGAGTAGAAACATGTCTGTGTACACATCCCCAGTTGTGGTAGACGGCACAGTACAAGTGCAAGCACAGTCATTATGTGAGTATGTATTCATTTAAGGACAAGCTGGTTGTGCTACTAGAAAGTAGGTAAACTGTTTCCTTCCAAATGCCTGCACGTCATAGCGGTCCACCAAGAGTCTCCTGTTCTTCCTCCACTTATGTCTCATTGCACAGTACTTGAATTGCATGAATCTGCATTTGTGACCATAATATTTTTCATTGACATCATTGATGCATTTAATGATGCAGAAATTTACATACCACCTGCTTGCCCACAAAAATGCAGTGTTTTTATGCTTTACAGAGTGACGTTGCAGAAAAACAAACAATAGTGCCGTGTTAAATAGGGAAACGAGCAGCTGCCTAACCACAGGCTGAAAGTTAAAACAGATGTCGACTTTATTTCAGTCACAGGTCGGATCTCTCCAAGACAGATCTCAGTATCGGTGAGGAGATCGAGGAGGTTTCCATCGAGGGGCCCGACAACAGCGACAAGGTGATTCGGCACATGTGGTTTTCCTGAAGGATCAGTCAGATCTCCTTGTTTTAAAATGTGTAAATTAAATCCCATGTTTCTGTTCTGCAGTTTGATGAAACCACTCAGGACCTGAGTGTCTCTCAGCTCAGTCAGAGTCACGGAGCCGATTACATTGAGGACGTGGCCTAACTTCCCATCATCCGCAAATCTCTGGGCTTTCCCATCATGCACGTCTTTATATCATCGATATTTAAGTCTGTACAGTTTACTGAGCAAATAAATTTGTATTTAAAATCTGGAAATATTTGAGGCCTTTATCTAAAAGTAGCAAATGTAACCTTCTCCGTTCAGTCTTAATCACAGATCCAGCAGCAGTAACGTCAGCACTTCCCCTCTTTTTAGCCACACTGCAAACCTAAATGGAGTGTGTATCTGCCAAAGAAAGTGTATTTGAGACCAGTTTCCCATTTTATGTTGACTAAAAAGTATCACAGCGAGAAAATACTATCAGAAAATACCAATCATCCGCTTTCTTGAAGCCATAACTAGGACTCTCAGTATCAGTGATATTCATTGATGCACATCTGTACATTCATGGTGACACTGCAAAAAGGGTTTGATTAAACAAAATTCAGCTAGTTTTACACAAAGTGACACAAAACTACCAGAGGTTTGGATTCTCTTTGCTTTCCTTCAGTCTGAAGTTTATACTCTATGTACATATTTTACTTGTCTGCACCCAGGGGGCCATTTTCACGTAATCAGGTTTAACTGCAAAGCAGTGTGATACTTTATTTAGTTCCAGTTGTCATAGGCACTTTTGCTTTGCCTTTTCTGGTCCCACCACAGCGCTTCAACATTTAGATCATTTCATGAGACAATCAGCATGAGACATGCGGAACCAAATACCTGAGAGAGAGAGAGAGACAGAGAGAGACAGAGAGAGAGAGAGAGAGAGAGACTAGGTGGATTCAAGGGGTTTAGATTCAAGTATTTCCTTTTATGAGTTGCAGTATCTGATCGATGTTGTGCAGTTTCACCACCACCACCTCACCGTCACCTGTATGAGCGACCAGAGAAACTAGACGGCAAACCTGTGAGTTCTGATTTCCTTTCAAAGTTATTTTTAAATAGTTTTTCTCTTTTTGCATTGGTTAAAAGTTCTGCAGTAAAAACTCCACTTCCTTTTTATCTCTCACTTGAAAAAATAAAACATAAAGCAAACATAGTCAGGTACTGGTATTTTTATTTTTAGGAACACATCTAAATGTCACATTAGTTGGACACAAAACAAATTCCAAAATTTTCTGCAGAGTTTGGTTGGATTTGGTTGGGTTAGATTCTTCAGTTTTGGGAAAATGTAAAATGATTGCAACATGAAACATTACTACATGATGTAATCTGTTGAATTACTCGGATACCATCATGTGATTCGAACTGCATTGAGTCAGTTTTGTGTTAGTTAATCTTTAAAATCTGCAGGATGTCAAGTATAACGATGATGTATTCACAGATCAGCTGCACATGACTCAAGACTAAGACACAATCCAGAACCACAGATTGATATCAGCATAACCAACATTAGTAAAAATGTCACTAATCTTCAGCTGTGGATACAACACCGCAGATACAACAATGAGGTCATGTTACATGAGGTTTTATACATTTAAATGAAGTTAGTTTTATTTTTCTAATTCATAATTGTTGGACAAACAAAAAACAGAAATACATCATTGCTGAACTTTAGGGCTGGAAAAACTTGGTATGCAGAGATGTTTCATAGTAATTTTTGCTAATGTAGAGTATTTTTAAATACACTGTATTTGGAGCCAATGATGCTTTGTTCGAACAATTTCTCAACATTCTCAAGCAATATTTCAGCATAAAAAGTAAAATCCAACTGTAAATTTTCACATTGAAAAATTTATTGATTATTGATTCCTGAATTTGGACCAAAAAAAAAAAAAAACCCTAAATAAAAAAGAAAGAAAGCATTGAAAGCGTTCACTGATGCACTGGGGATAATGCTCACAAAACAAGTCCATTGTCCTCTGACATTTCATAAAAGTACAAAAAGAACAAAACATTTGCAGAACAAACTAAATAAGTTATGTAAGACAAATACCAAATGCATCTGTTTAGCGAGGGGAATATCTAGAGCAGGAGGTAGAGCGGTCGTCCATCAATTCCACAGTGGTTGTTCGATCCCCGGCTCTTATGGTCACATGTTGGAAGTGTCCTTGAGCAAGACACCAAAACCCAACTGAGTTGTTCCCGGCGAGTGTTGACCAGCTGCATTGCAGCTCCCCCATCAGTGTGTGTGTGTGTGTGTGTGTGTGTGTGTGTGAGAGAGAGAGAGTGAATGAGAAGCAGTGTAAAGCGCTTTGAGTGCCAATAGGTAGAAAGTGCAGACCATTTACCACACAGAGCTCATAGTATTTTCAACATTTTAGAGAAAACAAATACACACAAAGTTATGGCTCCTATACTTCTCATAAACATCAAAAAGAATGACCAACAAGGCATTATGTTGAATTTAGACCTAATTTGTTACTCTCTTCCTTTTTCTGCTTCTGCTGCGTTATCTCGGCATCTCTCTGCTTCCGTGCAGCAGGCAGCCCCTCGTCGCCTTCGTCTCTTTGACCTGCTCAGTCACCATGCATCTCTCATACCACTGAAATTCACATGCTCAGCTGAAAATCTGTGGGCTTTATGCAAATGTTTACATTTGTAGGTTAATTAAAAGAACAATTATTATGGGACATGAACCATGTGAGCATAATGTCACATGAACCTGTGTGTTTATCTACCATAAAGTCTCCAACTTCCCTTTGAATGTAATCCTGTGCTAGTTTATCTTATTTGGTCATCTTTACCACTCAAACATTCCTAAAATACAGAACTTGATTGAGAATATTCATATTATATCTGCTATGATATCACAGTTATGATTATGACGTAAGTCAATGAGAAATGCTTTAAAAACAACTATTTGAACAAATGAAAACAAATACAGGCTGAAAAACATGTGTCAGGATGTAACTTGGCCCCCAATTTGTGTCAAAACCACACTCCTGAGTAATAATTCAGTCATATTAATTTTTCTACTTTTTCTAAATTAATTGTACTGTCCACAATCACCGCATAGACGCTAAAACCAACACTGAATCTTTTTCATGTTTTATTGCTTGTCAGCCTGTGCTACATACCTCCATATATAATGTTTATATATAGTATATCTTTTATATATATTTTTGGATTATGTATGGCTTAAAATTAAAAGATGACATCCATTGAGTATAAATGTACATGCATTCAAATAAATTAAAGAAAAATCACACTCCTCATGTTTTGTATCACAATAATCCAGTAATAGTTATCTGTCTATTCATGGATAAACTGCAAACACAAGTTTCTAACAGCTTTTTTGAAAGGAAAGTAAATTGGGCTAAAGTTTTCTGTGGTGTTTGTCAGTGAAAATAATAAATACCGTTATTTTCACTGAAAAACACCACAGAAACAAAAACCTTAACAGGTGAAACAGAGACAGAAAAGGCTGCAGAGAGACAATTCAAAGAAAACAATGGAGCTAAACCTGCTGGGCTTTGTTGCTGCCTCCTGTTTCTTTTACTTCAGGTGACCTTTACAGTTCAGGGAAGTCTGAGAGGACACACTAGTACTGCAGGGTCCAGTCTGATGTCTGCATTGTGTCCTATAAGCAGAAGTAAAGATCAGGAAGCCGATGTGTTTCAGGAACCAATTTTTTAAAATAATGTTTGCTAGTGACAGAACAGTCAGAAACAATCATTTATGTCTACACATCAACACGATAAAAGAACATTGTTCCACATTGTCCTTATTCAGAAGTACAGATTATTGTCACAATCAGTTACAAAATTTGAAACTCTTCTCTCTCTTTACCCAACTGAAATGTTAATAGTAATACTGCAAATAGGCTTAACAGTAACATTTAAATATAACAGATGAACAAAACCAAATCTGAGATCTGCACTGGTAAAATCTTTTCACATCACATCGCTGGATTACTGAACAAGTTGGTCTCTGAAAGGTCACAACCAGAGAATAAAACAACCATGACACTTGAAGTTATATGTCACGAAGATACACAAAATACCAACAATGAAACACAGGATGGTCATACACAAACACAAAATGAGACGGGGGGTCATATATAGAAGCGTGGGGGACCTGTTTTCCTACACTGAAGCATTTTTCTTTTCCAAATTCTGCTGTCTTTTTAAATAAGTGTCTAGTTCTCATCACTCTTTTTTTAAAATTATTTCTTTCATTGCTTCCTCGTCCTTCATAATCACAAAAGTTCACCCATACCCCCCTCGAACAACGTGGAGGATGTTGGGTTTCCTCGTGAGACAGTCTGTCTCTTCAGAACCCTCATGCTCTGACTGAATGATGAGGTGATCGTAGTTAAACCTCTTAGCAGAAGAAACCACACATCACACAACTGGGTCACTCAGTGTTTCAGGCTGTACTGACCTCTTTTCTGCAAACTCTGCAAACTCTGAGTCTTCAGACACCTGTTAACAAATTTGCATTCACACATTCACGTCTTTGATTAACCACAACTGGAACATTTCATTTGAGAGCTTGATACCTAAACACTGTAACATTTGTGCTGGTTTCATATAATTTGAATGTCAGTCTAATGGTTTTTATACCACGCTGAATGAAACTGGGAGCAAGTCAAAGTGAAATCAGTAATTTCTGTCCTGAATGAACTTGAAACTCGAGTTTGTCCCTGATGTTTCTGATAAGACATTGTAAAGGCCTTTACATTTTCCCTAATTGATGTATACTGTTAGAACTGTTTGACGTGAAGCAGTCTGCAGGCAGAGGAACCTGAAACTACTCCGTTAAAACAAAATTAGCAAGGTCCAGTTCGAGATCTGGGCTAGTATTGATCAAACCTCTACGAATGACTAGGAACAAGAGTCTAAAACTCCAGCTTCATTTCCAGACTCATTTATCAAGTAACTTCCATTTAATAACAATTAAGTGCAAACCACAGCATTAAAACCACATCTCTCTGACTCCTGAAGCATGAAAGAGACTTCTAAAGGCACCAAGACATCAGCAGCAGATCCTTTTGATGGGTTGTTCTCACTTGAGTCCGTGATGCACTAAGACAGCATTGAAGAACTCGTGGCAACAAAAAACACCTGCTGTGTTGCCTGTTGTCTGGGCAGTGGCACTTAAACACACTGCAAAGACAAGTGATCAGAATGTACATTCTGCAAAAGTGAACGACCACAATCAGAGTGGTGTCTCTCACGGACAGACCAATGGGCCAATTCAACATGCTTAATCAGCTGATAAGCACCTGATCAAGGCACAGATTGGTGCAGACACAACAGTGTACAGCTTAGTGTATCATTGCCCTTATAGGAACATATTGCTGGACTTTGGTGACTTTGTAGTTCTGGAGGTTTTACATGCTATGACTGGATAGTTGGTTGCTGACCCCAACCAGACACACAAACAATGTTGGCGATTTGTTCTTACTAGCTGTTTTTCTGTCCCGGTACCATACGTTATGTGATTCGTCGGTGGACAGGGATCTGTGCCACCACTCATACCAGTCTGCAGCTTCACATCCCCATTCCTCACACAGATACTATGTGTTCTAAAACTTCCAATCAAGGCCAGCATTACTTTTTTGGCAGAACCTGCTACAGTAGCTGGTCTACCCTTTTCTCTCTACATGCATCAGTGAGCCTTTGGCACCCATGACCCTATCTCACGTTTATCAGTTGTCCTACCTTGAACCATATTTGTTAGATACCAATCGCTGCATACTGCATCAAAATTGCATCAACTTAAAGACGTGACTTCTCACTTGCTGCTTATCCCACCCTTAACATTGTAACAAGATCATCAATGTTAGTCACTTCACCTGTCCGTAGATTCAGTGTAGCTGCCGATTGGGTGTCGCAGTACCACATCTACAACTTTACAAAATGTATAAAGGAAGAGTTTTACATTCATATAATCCTATAAAGCCTTAGCAGAAAGACTGGAAATGGGGAAACTGCCACCTTGGCTTTGTCCAAACATAACAATATCCACCTACAAGCGCTTGTAGAAATCACTGATATACATTTTATACTTTGTTTAATTTGTACAGAAATTGAAGCTTAAAAAACAAATATGATTTCAATGTAAAGTATGTTTTTTATTCGCAGTAGTTTAACTGCACCAACTGAAGAATCAGCTAAACATATTCTAATGTCTTTTGTTTGTTTTTCTATTTTTTGGTTAAGATTATTTTTGATTATCTTGATGTCTTTTCCTAATGTTCACACAGATGTGTATACAACCTTTGCTTCGTTAGTTTACATCCTCCTCTTTCCCCAATCATGAAAATGACTATGTATGATTTTTAGCTATAACATTTTGCTCCTCTTTATTTACTCGCTAAAACTTTACATTAGACCAAACTTCTTTTATTTTACTTAGTTGTGTGTGTTGTGCCTTTTATATTTCTAGCAGGGTTTCAGTTTTTACCCAACAGCACTCTGCATTTTAATGTGTCTTTCTGTTCTGTTAGATACAGCAGAAGATGGAAGCAGATTCAGTCTACAACCAATGGAGTCTTGAAAATGACACTGATTATGGTGAGTACGATGTGGTTGAACCTTGTTCATACGCAAGCAACCACAGCTTGGAGCAGGTCTTGGGCCCATATGTCCATTCTATCATCTGCATCCTGGGCTTCCTGGGAAACGGCCTGGTTATCGTCACCTACGCCTGCTACAAGAGGACCAAGTCAATGACGGACATCTTCCTGCTCAACGTGGCCATCGCAGACCTGCTGTTTGTGGTGGCGCTGCCTCTTATTGTCTACAACGAAATGTCATCGTGGTCTATGGGGCAGGTGGCCTGCAAGCTGCTCCGAGGCACCTACAGCGTGAACCTGTACAGCGGCATGTTGCTGCTCGCCTGCATCAGCACCGACCGCTACATCGCCATTGTCCAGGCTCGCCGCAGCTTTAGATTGCGCTCACTGTTTTACAGCCGCATCATCTGCACTATTGTTTGGGTCTCTGCCATTTTGCTGTCTGTCCCCACCTTCTACTTCTACCACTGGTATGAGCCGTCCCACACCAGGCAAATCTTTATGATCCATGAAGAGAACGTCTCCTTTACTCCCCACTACGTCTGTGAGTTGAAATTCAGTGACAATGACACAGCCTGGAGGACCAAGGTCGCTGTCCCCAGCACTCAGATGGCTGTGGGCTTTTTCCTGCCACTGCTCATCATGATCTTCTGCTACACTGCTGTCATCATCACGCTGCTGAGAGCCAAAAACTTCCAACGGCACAAGGCGGTGCGAGTGGTCCTGGCCGTGGTGGCGGTGTTCATCATCTGCCACCTGCCCTACAACATCACGCTGCTTTATGACACAGTCGAGATGTTTGACCTGCACCCGTGTGAAGTGTCAGATGCCATGCTGATGGCTAAGACAGTGACACAGACCATTGCCTACCTGCACTGCTGCCTGAACCCAGTGCTGTACGCCTTTATGGGGGTGAAGTTCAGGAACCACTTCAGAAGAATCGTCCAGGACTTGTGGTGTCTGGGAAAGAAGTACATTGCTCCGCGTCGCTTCTCCAGGGTCACCTCAGAGATCTATATGTCCACTCGCCGCTCAGTGGACGGATCCAATGAAAATGGCTCCTCTTTCACCATGTGAAGACTCTTTACCGGTAGCCTGTTAATAACTGGAGCCATCTAATGGACACAGAAAATTTTGTCCTATATACATATATCACTGGAACAAAACTTGAGGCCTCTTAGTCTCTGGGAGTCCACATGACTGAAGTAAAGGATTTTGCAAATATGTGTTACCTTAGGCTATAGTTCTTATTTAGGGGGATCATAAGAATTCAGTACCTTTCAAAATCATCACTTTGTGATGGGCTAGTCATGTTGAAAGGTTTGGAAAAATAATAATAGTGAGAAAATAATAATAATAATAATAATGCATCCCAAAAGCTGGGACACTTTATGAAGCATAAATAACAAAAGAATGCAATATTTTGCAAATCATTTGAAAAGGCATCATAGCAAATGTTGAAACTTTACCTGTGTTGTGTCACAAGATTTGAGGAGGTAAACTGTTTTTTAATTTCTAAATCAACATTTTCCTCCATTCTTGCTTGATAGAGCATTTTAGCTGCTTAACAATTGTGCTCTTTTGTCGCATTTGTCCCTTCTTAATGCTCCAGCTGTTTACAGCCGGTGACAGGTTTTCACCTGGACTCCTTTACTGCTGAGCCATGCAGATGTAAAACCTGCAGTCTGTGATTTGACGTGTTTCTGAAATAAACAAGATGTCATCTGGATCGCAGCAGATGTTTTTCATGCAGTGGCCCCTGAGGGCCCAGAGGACAGACAATACTGGTCTGTTCTCTGAATGGTTTATTGATATATTATGAACTGTAGAGGATGAACCTCCCCAACAACCTCCCCAACTGAGAAACCTTTTTTTTTTTTTTTTTTAATTATTGGATATTTACTCACATGTCTTTTCACTCATTCTGAATTCTGACACAGTCAGTTTTTCCACTGGGTGTTTATTATTATTATTATTATTTACTAATGTATTGTTATTATTTTTAATTGAAAGTTTCAAATATTTTAAAAATGTTTGAAAGTTGTCACTGTTTCAGTTTTTAAAACAGGATTTTATAAAGTATTGAAACTATTTTACAACAGAATTGTTTAAATATATTTCTGATCTGTGGTTTTCTGGTCCCTGTCTGTTGGAATAATAAGTGTGAATGTTTAAAACAGAGCCGTTTCTGTTCATCTCTCTTTAATTTAGATTCGATCAAGAACTTTAGCTGAGATTTCTCTAAAGATGTGAAGAACTTTGGATTGAATTCGCTGTACTTTCTACTTTCTAAACTCAGCCTCATCATCTACACTTGCCTCAATCTGGTTAATTTTCCGGTAATATTTTATAAATGAATACATTTCTTATGTTCCATGTTTGAATGTAATATTACTTTAAAAATCTGATTCAGATGTATCTCTATGGATTTTGTGTTAGAATAAATGTTGAATGATGAACAAAGAGTTAATTGTTCTGTAAAATGTCCTTCTGTAGCTTAACACCAGATGACACCATCCACAACACTGTTCATGTAAAGACGTTCCTGTCAAACAATCCAGCGTCCATCACTTTGTGAATGTTGGATGTTTGGGTTCTGTTTTAGCAGCAGAACCTGAGAGTTTTAGCTGCTGTTGGGCTTTGAAGGATTCATGGAGCTGCAGCATCATGAAGACAGATGACAGGTGAGCTGAGAACAGTTGAGCTTCTTTAATGTTTCAGGAAGGAAGCTGTAATCGTTACGATCAGGAACCGTGCGAAAATGGTTAGTGTGTGTTTCACTCTGTAAAAAACAAGCTCTTATATTTTGGTAACAGCCACATTTTCCAGCTCATGTAACTTTGCTAATCATTTTCATAATGAGATGTAAGAGATGAAGTTACGTGTCTGTTAGATCCGCTTGCTGTGTTGCATGTAATTCTTTTTAGGATTGATATTAACATTATATTGTTAGAATGTGTTTTTTAGGATTGATCTATTGAAGAATGTATGCTACATTTTAACGAATGGAGTGATTTTATTTGCTGATCCTCAGTTTGACAAAGTGAAAACAACGGGAACCCATGCAGATCAATCACTATGCAGCATAGACATTGAGTGAAATGATATTTACTGATTATCAGCTGGTTTTATGATGTTCAGCTGCTTTCTAGACTGTCTGGATGGATTCTGACATCTGTTTATGATCTATTTTCCATGTAACTACTCCATAATTTAAATAGCTGTAACATGTATTTCTCCTCCATCCATATTATTAACTCAAACCGTTTCTGCATTTTCTTGTATATATTTATATAACGACTAAATAGCAGCTGCTAATAGGAACTCGTGGGGAAATGAGTTGAAAAACACAGGACCACACATTAATCTGTTATTTTCACTCTTCTCAAGAGCAGCATCCTCACAACAGGAAATACACAATATAATACTTTTGAATATAATTCATGTTTCTAAAACTATTGCAGACATAACAAAATGGTGCGTCCTTCAAAAACTTTCAACTAGTTTGTGAGCTGCAGGAAGTCAGAGGGAGCTCCTGACACTGAGTGACAGACAGCATCCACGTCCACATCGGTTCATCTGGAACTTCGATAAGGAAAATACTGTCCTGATGCAGACACAATGGATCCATAATGTTAGTTACTATTTTTTACAGTACGTTTGACAAAAGCAAGAAGTTTAGGTGTTCGGTGAATAAGGACTGGGAACCGCTGACCTGTCAACAAAACACACAACCATCCCCTTAGTATTTTTATTAGATTCAGAACAAATCTAGAAAACCAGTTTAATATCAGAGATTCTGTTGTGTAGTGTGTGGTAACAGCATCCTGCTGCCGTTTGTTGCTGCAACTCAGAGAGGAAGGAAACAGGTTAACGTTTATTGGTTAATACAGAAACAGAAGCATCATCAATTCTCCAAACAGCACATGGGCTTCTGTCTCATCACTTCAACAATATTCAGCAGATAAAAGTGTCTGTTTTACAGCTTTATTAAAGTAAAGTACCATTTTCCAAAATCAGTGACAGGATGTTAGAGGAGACGTTAAACCTGAATAACTTAGAAATAAAATAGTAAAAATGAGATGCTGCAAAAACAACAATTTTTGTTTTAATAACGAGGAAAATGTACAGTAACACAAAAGTGACTGCAGTACTGTATTAGCACATTAGTAAAGCAGTCCCTCCCCTTTCAACACCATACAGTATTATTAGCTGTGTGTGTGTGTGTCTTTGTGTGTGTTAAACTCTGTCACACTGCAGATGAAATATAAATGAGACTCTGTTACAGTGAAGCTTTGGGTTACTGAAAAACAGCCAGCAGCTGCAGCCTGAGGACTCACACACACAGAATTCACATGTTTCACACATCATCTGTGCAAAGAGCTTCATTGTTCTACAACACACTGAGTGACGTTTCCTTCTCACCTCCCACATTCACTGTCCTGCTGCTGCACATTCTCACTAGAGACCAAACACAGATTAATCTACCACTAAAAACTGGCCCAAGAAATACGTTAGGAGAACCACAGAGAAGGATGTCAGATGAACAAAAGCACTGAAAAACACCAAATCTAGTCCATATTCTCTCCAGGAAGTTTTTTTATTTGGCCTTTAAGGCCAAATTTATTGCCTTGTTCTTCTACTTGTCCACCACTGCTATGTCTAGTTGGTCGGTCATTACCAGTTTTTCAGTTTGTATCTGAAAGTCCCACAGGGCCTTAGCCTGGTCATTCTCAACCTTTGGAGGTGTGTCACATTTTGACTTCCAGCCTGGACTCGGCATAGATGTTTCTGCATCAGTCATTGGTTATGGCGTTTCATGTCTGTCCTGCCTGCCAGCATCTTACACCTGACGCTTATGTGCTGGATTGTCTCAGGGACACTTTTGCACAGCCTGCACCTGGAGTCCTGCCTGGTACGGTAGACCCTGGCCTCTATTGATCTTATATGTAAAGCCTGCTTCTGTGCTGTCTTTTGCTCCAGCTTTGTCCAGCCACTGGTAGGATTTTTCATACCGTGCAGAGGTTTGTTAGTTTGTTTTTAAAGATACATGTGAGATTTGTTGATTAAAAAAAGATACATGACACTTAAGTCCAGACATGGGATGTTTTGCTAACAACGAAAATGTAAAATATCATTTTGTGTTGTGCGGACACAGTCTCTCCTGATGTTCAGCTTCCTGTTTCCTGTTCATAAAATCAAATTGGACCACAGAAATTCATTATCTCCCCCAAATCGATGAGAATGAGTTGTGAAGGCAGGAAGTGGAGTTAACCAGCAGGATGAGGTTTAATGTCCTCAGACTGACAGTCTCTTCTCACAGATCAGTCGTGTTATTTATTATTGTATCTCTTTTGACTGAGCCAGAGCTTTTGTGACTTTCCAAACCCTGAATACTAAGTGGCTTCACACTGAAGCCCTGGCCTGGGCCCAATAAACCCATTTGCTAATCAGACCAGAACCCACAGAACCCTTGCCTTCATCAATCCAGAATTCTGTCAGTGCTGCTTTAGTTCAGACTTCATAACAGCAGCATGCAGAGTGTCATTATATTCAAGTGGGAAAAAAACAAATTCTCCCTTTGAAACAACAATGTCAATTTAATAGCTGTTGATCTTCATGATCACACGAAGTTCAAGTGTCCATGTTGCAACAAACTACAGTTCATCAAGGGAATTGGTATTTCTGATAGAAGACATCCCCATCTACTTCTTTACTGACATAAAATGATGTCTCTGTGCCATGTACAGCTGCTCCTGATTAAAGATTGTATTTAAATCAGTAAATAAGCATTTTGATCTCGGAAATATGCCTTTTATTAAGTGATGGTAACAGGTCCTCAGTACTTTTTAGAGTGTACGTGTCGATAGAATGGAGAGTAGCCATCTTAACTTTACTAATGCACAAGTAGATTATCTTGTTGATAATTCTGAAGCCTCACTACCTACAATACTTGACATTGTTGACCCTCTGAAAAAGAAGGCAGTAAACCAGTAGAGGTGATCTTTATGACATAGTTAACTAAGAATCCCATTTAGCCTGGAAAAATAGTTTAAAAACGTACAAAAAAGCTCTCAGTGATGCCAGAACAGCATATTATTCATCATTAATAGAAGAAAACAAGAACAACCCCCGGTTTCTGTTCAGCACTGTAGCCAGGCTGACTAAGAGCCATAGTTCTGTTGAGCCTAGTTTTCCCTTAACTCTGAGCAGCAATGTCTTCATGACCTTCTTTATGAATAAAATTGTATTATTATAAAGAATTCACCAGATCCTCCCCCCAAATATTACAGATAGATCTTCACGTACAACAGTGTTGGAATCATCGATAAGACTGCTTTTTACCCATAGATCTCTTTGAGCTAACTCCAATTATTACATCATCTAAACCAACAACCTGTCTGCTAGACCCTATTCCAACTAAGCTGCTCAAGGAAGCTTTACCCTTAATAGATACATTCATATTAGACATTATCAATCTATCTTTAGAAACAGGCTATGTACCACAGGCCTACCAATATCCAATCTGTCCTTTAGAGATTTAGAGTCCATCATAGTATAGAAACAGCACTGGTAAAAGGTTTCTTCCATTAAAGGGGGGGTTTCTTCTGTTGTGTAAAAATCCTGTGGAGGCAAACCGAGCAGGCCGGCGTCGCCGCTTGAAATCAGGTTAGAATGAGTTTATAATGAGCACTGGGAGGTGTGTGTTTGTGTGTCCGTAGAGAAGCTGCAGAGTCAGCAGTCTGACACACAGTGTTGCAGGTTTGTGCTGCTCACTAAAGGAAGCTGTGCAGCATCTCTGTGTGTGCTTCAGTTTGTTTGTAGGTGACATTTGTCATGAATGATCTGTATTACTGAGGTCGTAGATGAAGGTGCTGTTACACTGCTCACCATAAGATTCACAGGTTTTCCTAGTGTTCCGACCCTCTGATTTATGTAAACATTATAAATCATCCTCCAGTCATTTACTCAGACAGAGCTTTAAGCTTAATTTGGATATTTGTACCTTTACTTCCATTTCTTTGTGTGCAGATATTTCATCTTCTCTGTCTGTCAGTGTTTTAAAGGAGATGAACACACACAGCCCAGAATTCCCAGCATGCACCACTCTGCTGGAAGCATCATGCAGCAACAAAGATGCAGTTGTTTAAGTCAAACACGAGAGCACTGTTTGTATTGGTGACTCAGGTCTGACACAGGACATGGTCTGGACTCATGGTTTCTGCTCTCGCAGTAGATCCGGTCACAAATGAGTGTCTGCTGTTTCACCTTGTCCTTTACTATAACTTTATTTAACCATTATCCGGACAAAAACGCAGAAAAACACTTGCTGTTTCATGTCTGAGGTAATTAAATTAATAAATATAATTTGTTTAGTGAAAAAGACACAAAAATGAGCTGGGAAAATAAGAGTTTTTTACAGTTTTAGTTCTTATGCTTTGCTCTCTGTAGAAATAGTGAAACATTTTGACAGTTGTTTTTGTGACTTTCTGAGCTCCTGTCAGCCGCATCTGTAAAGTCAGGACAGTTTAAAGTACAAAGGTAAAATTCTGACCTTACTGGATCATAATTACGGATCAGTAACGTGTTCATCACGCTGGTGACAGCGGAGCTGATTTAAAGCAACGCAGACATCTGATAATTACACTGTGAATTATTTTACGTTCTGCTGAGTCACTGCTGAATCTGATGATCCCGTTTTATTAATGTGATTCTGAAAAGTAGAGCCGTAAAAGTACGATGTGGTGAAGTTAAAGTATGAAGAAATACGATAAAGTACACGCACGTAGTTACTTCCCACCACTTGTCCGGTGTGTATTTGTACATGCAGTATTATTTTTCTTTACATTTCGAGAAAACAAACATTCAGATGTAGTTAATTACAGGCGCTGTATTCACACAGTCTCTGTTGTTACATTTTGCAGCTGCACGAATGTCATCGTACAGATATTGAGTCCATCGCCGCCACATCAAAGAGGAAGCGTTCAGCCTGTCAAAGTAAAAGCCCTGGAGACACCCAGTGACCAAACGAAGACGCTCAGCAGCAGCGATTTATTGAAATTAGGCAACATTATTATTTATGACACACACAGGCGTTTAAATGTTTGGGAGCAGAAGCAGGTCACAAACACTGGAGCCTGACTTTGGTTCACTTTTCAGCTCTTTAACTGGTTATTGCACAACATTTCATGCCAATCATGCCACGTTAAACTTCCATATGAACCATAAGCAGCTTTTAAAGGTTTGTTAATGAAGAACAATGTGAACTTTGAACCTCTGTGTCACTAATTTGTTTCTTTGTGTTAAACATGTGGCGGAACCAGGAGTGCGTTTGTTTTCACTGTTTAATGAGGAGCAGGTGGGTGGAGATTAGCTTTACACTGTTAAAGTCTGTGTTTGTCAGCGTTCTGGTATTTTAATCGTCCTGACCAACAAACACACCTGATGGTAAGGTTCAGGTCTGGTCGAAGTCCGGACTGACAAACTTTGCCTCTGTCTGTTTGTTTGTGGGTCTGGAGACAGAAGGTGTCTGTTGGTCTGCAGGAACATTAGTGGTTACAGACTTGACTGGATTTGACTGATGTGCCTCAGAACACGGACTCTGCACAGCTCAGCGGGAACCAGTCGTCCAGTCTCAGTTCGCTCATCTCATCGGTGGAAACAAGACTTAAACAGTCACGAAAAGCCACGAAAGAGGCAGGTGAACTCGTTTACAGTCTAATCCCGGGTCAGAGAGAGGACGAAGGGCATCAGGGCCCCTCTGGCCTCCACGGGGGAGGGCAGCACCTCCGGCAGGAAGCCCTCCCGCTCCTCCTGCACCTCGAACTGCAGCGTCTGGCTCCGGTTGACGCAGTAGATCCGGTCCCCGAGCACCGCGCAGCGAAACGGCAGCGGGTTCTCCAGCGGGAAGCTGGCGCCGCCGTGCCACACCTTCACCACCGTGTTGTACTTGTACACGTTCACTCCCGCGCGCTCCCGGTCCACGTCGAAGCGGTACACGAGGCTGCGGTGCGCCACCATGTCGGTGGAGCGCCGCCGGCTCTCGTTGAACGGGCACTCCTCCCACTCGTCCCGGCGGGAGTCGTAGCGCAGCAAGCGGTAGAAAAGCGAGCCTCCGGACACGAACAGCTCCCCGCCGCACGACGTCGCCTCGTGCGCCACGGCGAAGGAGCCTTTCGGCAGCGGCGCCACCTGACTCCACCTGTCCGTGCGTGGCTCGTAGCGCTCCACCGTGAACAGACACTCCCCCCCGATGGCGTACAGGTACCCGTCCATGGAAACCAGCCGGAGCTGGCAGCGGGGCTGAGTAAGCGGGCGGACCTGGCTCCAGACGCCGGTCAGCGGGTTGTAGCAGAAGACCCGGTCCGACGCTTTGGAGCGTCCGTCCCCGTGCGCCCTCACCCCCCCCGCCACGAACAGGTAGTTGTACAAGGTGCACATCCCGGAGCCTTTAGCCGGGACCTCCTCGGGCAGGCTGGTCAGCACTTCCCACCGCTGAGTGTCCTGGTGGAGGCAGAACACCCGCCGGTGAACGGTGTCCTCCGGACCCTGCAGCAGCGGGCTCTGTGGCCGGCTGTTCTCCCGGCTCCCTCCGCGGTCGTGCCCCTCGCAGGTTTCAGCCACCGCCAGCACCTTCCTCCCCTCCATCCTCCGCGCCAGGATGAGCTCCCGCTCCCCCGCGGTCAGCCGGCCGTACACCCCGGGGGTCCGCAGCACCTGCAGGTAGTGGGCGCTCATGTAGCCGTAGACCTGCTCCTTCACGCCCTCCGCGCCTTCGCTCTTGGCTTTTGTCAGAATCTCGTAGCAGTTTTCTGCGCTGATCTGTTGCGACATGTCTGCAGCTGTTGAGCCGAGGTGTGGACACAGATCTCCGGAGGTTGGTTCGGACTCCTTGCCCTCGCTGCCCTCCATTTGTTCCGGATTTACTGCGGAGCAGATCGATCTCGGTGCTGTCAGATCCAGACTTGTTTCTTTTTCTTTGTGACAGTAAACTCCCTCCTCTTCACACGAAAATTACATCAGTCTTCGGTTCGAAAACCGTCTCTTCCGGATCCTCCATCGACGAGGTGGTTGTTCACGCCAGGAATAACGTCTTCTGTCTGGGAGGTTTCGGCTGGTTTCCGAAGAAACAAAGACGCTCAGTTGCCGAGTGGACTCTCCCTCCTCCTCCTCCTCTTCCTCTCTCAGACTGGACTGTGGTTTGTATGCTTCCGCCCCTCAGCGCCCCGCTGTCCTCCCCTGGGAGAAACTCTTGAGGAACAAAGAGTGTGTGCAGAACCAGGCTGATGGTTCCGAACTGCAGCAGAACGTTTATGGTGCCGTTAACACCGCCCCGTGTTTTTATTCTAATCGCTTTTAAACGAATAACTTTTATTGAAGTGATTTTCTTCTTCCCCAACATTTCAAATCTCAAATCTCAGCTCAGAACCAGATTCTCCCCGTTGTCTTTGTCCTTGAGCTGTAGCAGCTTCCCTCAGGCTCAGCAGGAGTCTGATCCAGGTGGAATCAGGAGTCCAGTCCGCGGCGGAGGAAGTGTTTCTGTACTTAAACGTGAAAACTGCAGTTCACAGTGTCACTGACCTGTGTGTCAGATGAGATGGTTGGAGTGAGCTTGGAAGTACTTTACAGTTTAGTAAGAAGGTTAGAGAGGGTAGTATTACAGTAATGCCGAGGTACTAATGAAGAAATACGACGTCATTACCACAGTAATCAGCAGGTCACAGGAATTTAAAACACCTGAGTAATAAAGGGGAAACTAAAAACTGCAGTACTTACCTGTACCTGCACATGTATCTTTACCACTACAGATATTCCCATGAAATGAAGTAAAAACAAGTAGGTATTACACGGGAAAGGGACCAGTGCAGGATCCCTCAGTTCCAGACCAGATCTCCTTTAGAACTGATTTTTACATCAATCGCTTTGGAGACAAAGCAGTAACTAGTGTTTTATGAGCTCACAGTTTGTCCAAAAGCTTTTCCAAGCAAAGTGACTTTTAGGTTGATCTGCTGATGTGGGGATGAGGATGATGTGGACCTGTAGTTACATGAGCTGAGTTTTTATAAGGACTGTCTTTATTGTTCCTGTCCTTTCTAGAACCGTCTTTCTAAAATAACGTGGTACATCAAAGGTCCTTGGTCCTGCAGTGGAGGTCACACCCAGATCAGGAAATAGAGGATTTGATGTATCACGCACACATTTTCCCCCTGTAGCATGAAATAAAAAAGATTTGTAATGGAAGCAGAAAATAGATCCTGGACGTGTCTCTGGTTCTGAGCTTGTGTCTCGTGACTGAGAGTAGTGAAGACAGACGACACACGAATATTTTTCATGTTTTAAACCTATTTCTACTACGGTTGTTACCATAGTTACTAACACCCATATACTGCTATTACTACTTCTACTAATGACAATGAACTATTACTTACTAACATCTCCACCATTGATTACTAGTCCTAACAAATTTATATATTGATCACATTTCATGCACAAACCGCAGGAAAGATTTCTCCAACCGATTAGAAGTAAAAAGTGAAGCAGTGAAAAATGTAAAAGTGAATTGTGTATTTATGAAAATTAAAACAAATATGGACAAAAGATCAACAGAGAAAACAACAAAAAATATTAAAACCTAAACAACAAAAAAAGTAATTCTGTATTAATAATAAATTAAATCAGTTGTATGAAGAAAGTATGTGACTATGAGCAAAAAACCCAAACGAATTCAGAAGAAAAATGAAATTTTTTGTCTTTTCGGTTTGTCCCGTGAGTTCAGTGTCGCCACAGTGGATCATTTGTCCGCATGTTGATTTGGCACCGTTTTTAAGCCGGATGCCCTTCCTGACGCAACCCTCCCCAATTTCCACCGGGCTTGGAAAAAGGAAATAAAATAGTGGATTCTTTAGCAAACAGCTTCGCCTGGTGGAGAAAATCCACAATTACATCCGGTTTATGTCTTAAAACACGAGGTTTTAAATGATCAATCATCTGCACTTATATAGCGCTTTTCTACCTATTGGCACTCAAAGCACTTTACACTGCTTACTTTCTTATTCATCCATTAAAACTCACAATCAGACACACACACACTCACACACCGATGGGGGAGCTGCTATGCAGCTGGCCAACACTCGCCGGGAGCAACTAAGTTTGGGCTCAGTGTCTTGCTCAAGGACACTTCGACATGTGACCAGAGAAGCCGGGTATCAAAACATCAACTGTAAGATTGGTGGACAACCGCTCTACCTCCTGCGCCACAGTCGCCCCTTTTTCTTACTCTTTTGTGAAAACAATACAGTAAAAAGGGAATCTGGATATTTTTACTTTACACTGAAATAACTCAATAATATTTCAGTGATGACGTGTAATAAACATTATTACAGTAAAACAGTGTCTGACTGTTTTCATTTCTGATTTTAAAAATAATTCTCTCTTAGCACCAGATTTAAAGGCTGCCTGCTTCTTCCATTTTTAAGTCCTTCATATGTCAATATGAGTTTTTAAGTAGCCTTTGAGGACAAAAAACATTGTATTTTAACTTGAACATGAAAATAATTTATTTTCCTAAAGTTAATTCAGTAACCACGCAGCAAAAATGTGGATTTATTGTAAATAAATGTAAATATTTGTCTGTAGTATTGTCTTCTTCTTTTCCTTTGGGCTGTTCCCTTTAAGGGGTCTCCACAGCGAATCATGTGCCTCCATCTAACCCTGTCCTCTGCATCCTCCTCTCTCACACCAACTAACTTCATGTCCTCTCTCACTACATCCATAAATGTCCTCTTTGGACTTCCTCTAAATCTACAAAGACACAATGCAACTCCCTCTGACCTTCTCTGTACGTTTCCATCATCTTCCTCAAAGCAAATACTGCATCTGTTGGACTCTTTCTAGGCATGAAACCATACTGCTGCTCACAAATGTTCACCTCTGCCCTTAGCCGAGCTTCCACTACTCCAAAGCTCCAAAATGTAGTTTAGAAAAATAGAAATACTCCAGTGAAGTACAAGTACCGCAAAAATGTATTCAAATACAGTAGTGGAAGTAACTTACAGGGTGTTTCTCTTCTGCTATTTGCTCTTTCTGCAGCTTCCTCTTTGTCCTGCAGGAGGTGATGCAGAGCTGTGAGAAACCACATTTACTACAGTAACACAGTCCTACTGTGGTTTAAAGTGAAGCCAACTGGTGTGAGCTTAGTAAAGTGTTTCATAATACTAGACACTTTTACTCTGAGCATTTAGTTTGTCTGGACTTTTTTCTCAAAGGATACAGCAGAAGTCAGCTCCAGTTTAAGTTAACTATTCAAACTCAATGAGCTCAGTTGGAAAGTAACTAAGTACAGTTACTCAAAATATGCTACTTCATTCTTTTACTCCTTCGTATTTTAGGGGAAAGGTCGGACGATCTTAGTGGTGAAAAATCAATCATTTGTTTTAGAATTCTGTTACACAGCTGCAGATTAACTTTATTTTATCATTTATATTTATTTTCAGCATTAGTCAGCTTCGATCCTTCGTACTTCAATAAAAGCTGAACGTTTTCTTATTAGAAACCATCGTGGCGAATCCTCGGAGGAGGAGAAAACTGATTCTATGAAGAATTGTTGTTTTCTTCTGTTTTATTCACTTTTCCCTTTGCTCAGACACTAGATGCACCAAGTGTGGTTGATGGAATTAGAAAAAGTGCATTTTAGTGAACAAAGTGTGGCGTTGTCTGCAGTCGTGAGACGTGGGGCAGAAAAACCAGAGTGAAAGGTGTCCAACCACTTCCTGGGCAGAGACGAGGACTGATGGACCGGAGCAGCTGTTTCCATCATCAGTTTGTGCTGATGATCAGTCTGATGATCAGTTTGTGTTGATGCAGAGGGAGGAAGCAGAGCGGGCCCACGTTAATTAGGTGTGTGAGGAGTGTGTGGGCAGCAGCACCAGTGGATGAGAAGTCCATTAACGTCCAGTAGTGAGACAAAGAACGTCTGGGACATTCATGGTCATCATTAAATTAATTCATCACAGAGACAAACGCAGCAAGCACGAGTTCACAGCATCAGAGGAAAATGACAAATACCAACATTAATAATTTAGTTTTAGACATGAATCTGTTTATGCTACGCGTGTGATACATTTGTGTTTGAATTTGTTTGTGCGGTTAAAAAAGTATTTAATTGGAGTAGAAACAGATAAGTTGGACCAGTGTATTTTATGCACCGTATGATGCACAAAGACAAAAATAAATATTTCATAGAACAGCTTTGAGCTGCTTCCCTGAAAATCCTGCTTCCTTTGTTCCAGCTGTTTCCTGTCAGTGTGACATCAGACGTTGCAGCACAATGAAGACGTCTCAGAGTTTGTCTCCTTCCTGCGCCGAGACAAAAACTTCATCAGCTGCTCGGAGCCAAACATACCGGCTGTCTCCGCTGAGATGGGGAAGCAGCTGCAGGGACAAGCAGAGGACGCTTCATTGAACGCCCGACATCTGGGATCAAACTCGTGAAAGGCTCCTCTCCACTTCTGCAGACTGAAGACAACTCTACGGGGTCACACATCCATTGTGCCATTTAAGGTCTTTCGTTTTTTGTCTCTTCGGGCTCAATTCTTCTCTTCTGCTGCTTTGTTTCTTTCACATCTATTCTGATGGTTGGTTTTTTGTTGTGCATCTTTTGCATCTGTCACTCATTTAAAGTCCCTTTGCAGATGTTTTCCATGTCGTTTGTTGGTTTGCTCTCATTTGGCTTCGTCACCCTTTTTCATCCGCTCTTTTAGGAACAGACCAGCATCTGTGTGGTAAAACCAACAGAAAAGACCATAAAGGGTTTTTCTAGAGGATTCAAATCCAGCAGCACACATTGTAAATTAGAGTCGTGATCTGGCCGATCACCTGCAGCTGTTGAATTATGTGATGAATTATTTCCTCTCGCTGATGTTTTTGTAATGACTCCCTGCAGGTCGGCACAGTGTGAATCCTGTCCACACTGACATCATTCATTCATCACGACTCTGAATTCTGGACACACATGATGCTGGATTATTACCAGTGACAGAATGGATGAAATTAACATCTTCACCTCAGTTATTTTTAAACTGGTTACACAAATGTGACCATAGGATTTAAGATTAAAAACTATTGTTTTCATTGTAAAAAGTTTGTAATTTAGGTTTTCAAACTTTATTATATATAATAAGGTAAATGTTGAGTGTTACATTTCCATGACAAGTACATTTAAAATATGTTAGTGAACTTGTTCTTGTTGGAGCTAAAACATTAAAAAAAAAAAAACTTATGACACATGAAACACACGTTTCCGTGGACACACACAGGATTTTGTACTGTGGTAACATGTGGTCATGGTTCACACCTGTCAATCACAAATGACAGACGCCGACTACCCAAGGTCTTTATTTAATCTGCTTTTATCATTCTGTTGATTTTTAAAAAAAAGTTCTATAGGAAATAAAAAACCTGAAAAAAGCAAAAGAAAGAAACTGAAAAGCAACGAGGAAAATCAAAGTGCTTTACTCTACTTTATGAAGACACTATTTTCACTAATTAAACACTGAAAACAATAAGTGAGCTTAAATATACAGAGTGAAGAAAATTTAATAGATTGTTTACCCAGCGAATTTAACAGTGATAGTCCTGTTTGTGCATGTGAGATGCTTTGATCTGCATTTCCTCTCAGCTTAACAACAGCAGGATGAACATGTCTCAGAGTTTGATTCCTTCCTGCTGCTGTTTCACACGACAGTCATTTCTTTTGTTTACATCCTTGTACATTTCTGTCCCTGTTTAATGTTTGCAGTCACTTTACAGCTGGTTGTAATGCAGCATACATCCACACATATGTATGTACATATACACACACACACATTATATATATTTATACACATTTTTACAGCGCTTAAATGTTTCTAAGTTATGTTACAGCTTTATTATTTTCAAAAGGGATTAAATTAATTTTTTCCTACAAATAATACCCCATAATGACAATGTGAATAAAGTTTGTTTGAAATCTAGTTTTACAAAAAAATTGACATTTACATACGTTTTTACCACCTTTGCGTAATAGTTTTTTAAAAGACCTTTAGCACCAATTACAGCCTCAAGTCTTTTTGAGTATTGTCATCATGGGGTATTGTGCGTAGTATTTTGTATATGGTTTCTGGATGGACTGTATATACTTATATACACACCCACATACATATATGACTGGCAACTACAAAGATGCAAGGCAGCTTTTAACCTCCACAAAGTTACAGCTGGTGCTGCTCCAGCAGGGGTGGGCTTGGGTTACTTGGGTGTCTGAGAAATCTTGAATGAAGAGCAGAAACTGGGAAGAATGAAAGACTGATGCCTGCAGCCTCCAAGTCTTTACACAGATAACTATCAGAAGATTTTCATGAAATGCTTCCATGACAGTTTGCAGATTGATGAGGAGATTAACAGCTGACAGTTAATGGACGGGGAACAGGTCTGGTGACAAACCCTAATTAAGAGCCTTCAGTGAAGAGGAGGACAGATTCTCCTGAAGGATTTTTCATTTAATGAACGTCAGGGAAAAGCCATTTCATCCTGGTTACCATGACACCCGCAGCCTCTCATGTAGTGACGGACGACCTCCAGGAGTAAAGAAGAGAGGCGGGTCATTCACAACAGAAACAGAAAATCAGAGGGTGGAAAATGGAAAACATTGAATGGACTCAAGTTGACCTGATCTAGTGTGAACCGAAATAAACCGGCTTTTATAAAAAAATAAAAAATCACGCTTGATGAGCAAAGCTCACTCAAGATATGCTTTGGTAAAAAAAGCATCTGCAGAAGGGGCAGAAAAGTGCTAGCCACTGTCTGTGGACAGCTGCAAGGTGAGAGACAGAAAACCATGTGAGTGGAAACTTGGTGATGCACAAAGCATATCAATGACACATTAACTGTACAAAAACCACGAGTGGGTAAAAGATTAAAAAACTGGGTGGACAGTATGGTAAAAACTGTATAAATAGTGAAGAGAATTTGCCAGTGCGTGGCAATGGGAGTAAAGAGAAGCCAGTAGAAGAGAGTAGAGAAGGAATAAGGAGTTAGAGTTTCTCTTTCTTAGTTTTTTGTTCAGGACTAAGAATTAGAGAACAACCCTTCTGAAGATTGTACTGCTGAGATTTTTTTTGACTGCTGATATTCCTCAATAAACTCTTGAAAGACTCCACTGCCTTGGGCTCATCTCTTCTCAGGTAAGAACCTTTGAAAATGTACAACCTCAGATAGAAGAAGCGGTCAAGATTATAAACCCCAAGAGGGGGCACAAAGGGTAGAGATGGTGAGAACCCAAGACTGAATAAGTGTTTCCTCCTTCTATCCACTGTTTGGTGGACAACAAAACAGAATATTAGAAGTGATTTTAAAATTCAGGGAGAGAAACTACCACATGGAATAGCACTTAAATGTGCCCTTGCCTGAGTGACAATAACCAGAGGTGAAATTGAAGAGTCTAAAAGACAGTTTACACAGTTAATTTATAACAGAGGCGTTTTCTCCAATAAAAGACACACAAAGGGATGAAAGTCATAACCGTTCAATTCTTACCAGAGAAGCACTTGAGTTAAGGAGACTCGAGCACGGTTGCCCTTCAGAATTGCAGGTGCTTCCACAGGAGAAAATTCATAAACTACTGACCGTAAATATGAATCATCCTACAACACACATTACTCTAAACACTCAAAAACTTTTATTAATTATATTTTACTCATACTTTTGTACAGAGAACACTTTACATTAAGTATTTTACCTGTAACAGTATTTGTGGTATTGCTACTTTTTCTTATGTGAGTAGCAATACTGAGTACTTGTAACTCTACAAAATGACCTCATGAACACAGATAAAAACACAAACCTCTATCCATCAGGAACTGAACCAGTTATCATCAGGTTGCTGCCTCCATGGTAACTATTGCCATGGAGACTTGTGCTGCTTCCTCAAGGATGCGAGTCAGTAACACACTTTTGCAGTCAAGGTGACAGCTAAAAGACAGTAGTCGAAGTTCAAAGATCACGAGTCATCTGAAGCTGATCTGTATTTACTCACAGATGAAGTCTGTTCACACAATCGCCCGTTTGTGTGATGGTGCTGTATTTGTATGATGTGATGTCACAGAGTCCTTTCGAAGTCTGATATCAGATGGTGTTTTTCTCCAGTTCTGGTTTTCGGATGAAACTTCTGATGAAACTCTACAGGACTTGTCTCCATTTCCTGAGTGGCTTAAACCAGCAGACAGCTCCCTCCCTCTGAGTCCACTTCTCTGACATTTACGGACGCAGACGCATTTATCTCCTGACAGAGACTTTGGAGGATTTCAGGGTCGAATGTCTCCGAGCCAGTGCTGCTGCTGTCACTGAGCTCTGAAATCAGAGGGGACAGAAGTGAACTTCCAGGCTTCTGAAGTGATGCTACTATCATATGGGAGGGATAAAGCAAATATCTGTGGAAATAAAAACTTTCTGAAAACATTTTGGACTCAAAACAAAATCAAAGCTAAACTGCAAATGAAACAAAGGTCTGACTTTAGCCAAAAGACTCTTCTTTATTATCATGTATCATGAGGCTTTTCCACTCTTCTACACCCTTCACTTTACAAATAATTAGAAAACTGTACAGTACAAAACCAAAGTTTGAATTTGTCAGAATAACATCCATTTAAAATAAACCAACTCCTTTTTTCTGACCTTTAACAAACGGATTAGAAACTAAATGCAAAAAGTCACATTTTAACAAAATGTTTCATGCAGCAACTTTTAAACAAAGGTCCAGAGATATGAGCAGAGCAACAGTCTGAGGGGAAACGAGGGAGCAGATTAAAATTAATGAATCATGTTCATTAATTTTAAAGACTAAACTTCAGCTTGTTCTATATTTATTGTTGATGTGTTTGGAATAAAATTGAACTTTTGTGGCTTTAAAATAAACAATGAAAAACTAAAAACAGTGCTTGAAAAACAAACGAAAAAACTCAGAATCGGACAAACGTACTTGACTTCAATCTGTGCGGTTTGTTGTCTGAGAGAAACAGTAAAGCAGCACTGTTTGTTTTCTGATACTGGGCCATCAGACATTAATGCAGAGCTCGAACACTTGCCTCAACCAACGGGAACAGGTTGTCTATATTTTTGAGGCACTGTTAATTTAAATAAGACGTTCTATACCTGGACTATTGTTAGTCTACAGGAAGCTACGCAGACAATGTTTTCTTTTGATTTCTACATTTTAGACCGATTAAAAAGAAATAATCTAATGCACAGACATTTCTGCAAAAACAATTAAAAAATGTTTGAAGTTTACAAGTTAGAGTCACCACCCAGGATGATTCATTAGAACCCTGTCTCCAAAGCATTTGTGGAACTAAAACTGCAAACAACATTTTGGCATATAAACAGGTCAGTGGATAAATATGCTCTGATATATTATGTGAATAACTGAAGCTACATGGTAATGGAGAGGAAGCTGTAGAGAGGTGGTTGGGCTGGATGGTGGGTGAATAAAGCACAGAACGGACACTGGAGACGACTCCAGTCTCTCATCTGTGGTTAAGGTCAGAAAAAGAAACAGACTGGGAACATTTTACCGATGTGTTCAGTATCAGTCGTGCACTTGTCAGGCTGCAGTTACGTCCCCACATAAACGTATCTGCACTTACAGAGCAGCTGTAGAGAGGCCTGTTGTTTAGAGACAGGGCTTGTGACAAAGTTCATGCTAGGAAACCATCACTGGTGGTTTGCTGATGATTCTGAGGAGCAATGAAAATTGATTGTGGAGCTGCTCAAGTCTGTGAAGGAGATGAGCAGGTCGGTTCCTTTAACCTGAATTCAAACTCATGCATAATTATCTGGTTTGAGACCAGACACAGATGATCGGAGAACCAGGTTCTTTCTACTAAAGCTCCTGATTTTCAGCCTGTCTGTACTAAACGTTAGATCAGCAGCAACCATATAATCCCGGCAAAGGCAGAGGTTTAAAAAAACTGATTAATTCTCTTCTCTCTCATCTCTTTTCACCACATAAACAAAACGTCTGCTCCAAAATCAGGTTTTTGCATAATGAATATAAGATCAGCACCGATTAGGAAACAGGATAAATATGAAAACATCATATAACTGAGAATAAAGGTGTTAAATTAGACAAATAGAAAGGCACTTCCAGAGCTTTCATCCTTTTTGAGATCTCATCAACTTCACCTGTCCTCATTTCCACATGTGGAGATGGAGCCAGAAACGTCCTGAAAGTCCATCATAAAGCAAGTTCTGAATGAATGAATGAATGAATGAATATGTCCACTGTAGTGAACAATGACATTTTCTAAAAGATGAATCTTCCCTCAGGACAATACATTATTTGTTTCTCAGCCCGTCATCAGGATCCAGAAACCTACTTCCTGTCTTGTCTCTCCACCTTCACCTGCACCACCTGAATGTATTAGAACATCTAGATCTGACCTGTTTCTTTTCTCAGAACACTGATCACTACAATAACCAACAGCTGTTAAATCCTGTATCATGAATGTTCAGATTATCACAGTTTTATTTTGGTACTAAAGAAACCTAAAAGCATGAGGTTCTGATTGGAGTTCTGCAGCCTCTCTGAACTTCAGGAGATGACGCAGTCGTCAAGAAGTGGAAGTCACGCTGATCTGTTTCAACATGTTTCAGTTTGTGTTTAGATATGTCTCTGAGAAAAAGGACATTACAAGAGGGATCCTGTTAGTGTCTCTTATGGAGAAAAAGCTTCCAGTGCAGAATCCAGCTCTTTCAACTCATCTTAGCCCGTCCCCCCATCACACATCCATGTCCTGCCGTCCACCCTGCATGACAGCTGCTGTCCTCACTGTGATGTCAAAGCAGGTCTCCATCATGACGCGGGACTTGCAGAGGTTGACGCAGTATTCCAACTCCACCGTGGTCTGAGCCAGAGCCTCCAGGTACTCCTGGGACTCCCTGTCCAGGCCTTGGTCCACGTCGACTGGAAAGAGGACACAGATAAGGGTTAAAAACATTATAACAAGGGTGGGGAAGGACTGTCTCCACACAGTGGAGAAAGCTCAGAGGTTTCCTGCCCTGTAGGAAGCGGTCGTTTCACTGTGTAAAAGTATTTGTACTACAGTGTAAATATACTCCACAACAAATAAAATGTTTTTTTTGTTAATTGTTTCAATTTTATTCACAGATTCTGAAAAAATGAAGTGAAGATGTATCACTCTCATGGATTTTCTGGAACTCTCAGTTGGTGTTACAGAGTGGAGCATCTTCCCTTACAAACAATCTTTGACTACAGACACTGGCTGCACAGAATTACAGTTCATTTGTGAAGCTGAGACCATGTTTGTCGTTTGAAGCACAAAATGCAGCATCAGCTCTTTGCTGAAGCTGCTTAACGTTTTTTTAGTGAATCTATGTATATTACCAAGCTCAGTGTCTGAGTGTCTCTCTGGTCTGCAGCAGGAGGCTGTGAGGGAGTTTGGACTGAACCTGTCAGGATCTGACTTGTTTTAGCTGAAACCAAGTCATTAAAATATTTCCTGATTAAAGCCTGATGGAACGTGTCCCTTCACCCTGGAGCACAGGTTCACACAGTTGGAAAACTTGTCCCTGGTACATTTAGAGGTCAAACACTACAGTGCTGGCTCTCAAGCCTGTACTCACACTCTCCACTCCATTTGTTGGGGTGGAGCATCAGCCGCTGCTTGGCCTCTTCCAGCTCCACCTTTAGCCTCTCATGTTTGCTCTTCAGCTCTCTGATCTGCTGCTGCCGCTTCTCCAGCATCCTGAGCCGGGCGTTAAAGTAGATCAGACCCTAGGGACCAAACAAACAGACCCGCTTATGATTCAGTCTCTTTAACATGAGGAGGGACCTGCACAGTGTCGGGTGCTTTATGCAGCTGTGGGGATTAACACAAGTGGAACGAGGGACCGTTAACCTGCTCTGAGACTTCAATCTGTGCCCACTGCTGGATTCAATTAGGAGCCAGCCAGAGATAAAATTAGTGTGAGCAATAATCTGCAGGCTTGAGACTTAATCTGCAGGACAAACAGGGAGCGGAGGATTAAGGACAACTGAGGACGAGCAGGTGACACAGAGGTGGATCAGTGTCAACATGCAGCTTCACTTCACTACAGGTGAAATTAGAATCAGGGGAGATTCTCCACAGGCTGACAACACTGCAGTCGACACAGACTTCACTGACATTTCATTATTGTTAATATGTAAATCAAGACTAGAGAACACAATTAAATAGATGTTTCAAGGTTTTTATGGCACAGAATGAAGTAGTTTGTCATTTTAAAAATCCACACTGTACGGAATTTAGTGGACTAAGGAGGATTTTCTAAAACGTATTAAAAGTGTCAGTGGCCCTTGTTACTCTCCATGTTTACAGCTCAATATAATTAAACTGGTTAAACTTTCTAATAAAAGGTTAATCAGGAACTTAACATGATGTGGAAAATGATAAGATGGACATTAGACCATTACAGTGAAGATACAGTTGATTATTTAATCTCACTCCAACAAACAGATTAAACAGTTTTCACTGCTTTGAAATCAGTGTGAGTGGAGTCTTGGAGCAGGAACAGGAAGACAATAAAGCTCAGCCTATACTTGTGCACCAACAGAAGTCAGGAGTGTATTTAATGCCATGGTCTCTAGCACAATATAAGTAACAGGCAACAAACCCCAAACCCTAATCCTGAAATCAAGACTTTTTCATAAGAACAAAAAGAGGATAATAGTGTAGAGGTACATGCTCAGAGTGAGGAAATGAACTGGGCACTGGTTACTTCTTCTCTTTCAAAATAATGCCCTCATCCCAATAATGTTTTTCTTCTTTCCGTGATTCCAAGCACAGTAAGAAAAACAAGAGAATGTTTTTGTGTAGAGAGAAAATTTGTCGGATGATTCACAGCAAGTTAAAATATCCACACTAGTGGTTGACTGATTAATCAAGATAATCTGATGTCTGTGCAGCAGACGTGCAAATACAGTTGTGTACTTGCTGCAGTCTGTGCTCTTTGATTGAGGGGGGAGGACAGCTGCTCCTCATGCACTGAGCAGGTGGGAGGAAGGGGAGACCTCACTTTCACTGACTAGTTACTGTCGAACAAGTTAAACTCTCAGAACTGACTGTCGTGTTAGTTAGGATTATAATTATGAGATTTTATGTTTCATTAAAGGGAACTGATTTAGAAAAGCTGGTTCAGCTGTATGATCACTGTGGAAGACGGTGCTGTTGGACTCTGTGTTAAGCAGAGAAAAGATTCCATAGTTAACGTAGCTTCATTGATTTAAATAATAGAAACAAAAAACCCATGAGGATCAAACCCCACAGCCTCTGAAATGCTCACAAAGTTAAATCAGCAAGTGTAAAACATTTAAAAAATTAATACTGTATTGTTTATGAAATTTGAATTTATTAGAGTGGATTATATTCGGTGTGTATTCAATATTTTAAAAATACAGTTTAGCAGTTTTGTCAGATATTATTTTTGCTGCCTCTACAATTGTATTCTGGTTCTGAACTTGTTTGCTCGAGGTCATTTTTTTTAAAACTCATCAAATGTTCATTTAAGTTGAGCATATTCATCTCATTTCTTAAACTGTATATATTGGATGCACAATTAGTGAGAAAAACAAACAAACAGATCATCGTAAAAAATCAACCACCAGCCTCCCTGCTCTCTAAAGATCAGCACTGACCATTGAAAAATCCTTATCAGTCAACTACTAATCCACACACACTAGAACTGCAATTTGATCTGGTAGAGAACTTGTAGAGAAAGTAGCCACAGCTGGATTCTCTGCCCTCCATCATTAGTTGATTAAAACTGCAGTGTGTATCTTGTCATTTCATTCTTTAAATTCAGACACACGTTTGTTACTGCTTCTGTATCACAAACACTCAATGAAAAACAGCCTCACTCTGCCCTGGAAGTCGATCCCTACAGTTGGACATATTGTCACTTCCAGACCGCTACATTCTGTGTTTACTTTGGCTTGGACTCAGAGACAAGGGTTTTTGGACAGCTGTAGGAGGCTCATGCTGCTCACCATGATATTCGCTGTGTTGCCGACTCTCTGCTGAACACAGCCAACACAGCACAGTCAGAGTAAACATATGTATGGGAAATACTCCAGGCTGAAATTAACCACGCTGATATAACAGGCCATAAAGGATTTTAGAAATGTTTGCAGAACGCTAACTGGAATATTTGCCATTTTAAAAACAGAACTCACCTTTTCAACATCATGAAACGGCTGCTGAGGGGAGACAGAAGCACACAGAGAAGAGAAAACTGAGGATTTTTCAAACATATCAGACTGTGTCTCTAAAAGGGGGAACTACAGATCATCCTTCTCTAATTGAAAATAAATCAGAGCTCTTTCCAGCTGAATTAATGTCTTTCCGTCCCTCGACACACCATTCACCGGTCTGCTGCTGAAGGTTAATGACCCGTTAACACACAGAGAGGGAGCGGCCATAAAGACCAACCAGCCATGGCCAGCCTTCATTCACCTCTGCATCCCTCCCCTTCCCCCTCCTCCAGCCATCACTCACATCTAAACCAATTAAGAATAAACCGTAATTGACTCAGTGATAAACGGATCAGGCTGACCTCAGGCTGGTCTGAACGTAACTGAAGATCTCAGGAGAAAAATGGCTTCTGAGATCCTTTTTCAGTAGTTTGAGCTAAGTTTGAGTAATTTTCAATACACATTCCTCTTGAGGAAACAATTATACATTAAATGACTTTGCTGTATATAGTAACAACCGCTAAAACTATCAGTTAAAGTACAGATGTAAACTGCCTCAGTGAGAGTAAACACTAGATGTTCAACAGCTTGCTACAGGAAATTAAAACCAATTCAGAGATCATATTATTTAGTTTGTTTAGCTTCAGTTATTCAAGCCACAAAAACCTTATCTGGCCCTTTGCCTGAGCTTCACAGTTCAGAGTTTGTGGGTTCAGCAGCAGCAGAGTTGGATACGATGCCGCTGAGCAGAAAACTGATGCTCACCTCTGACCCCGTCACCACCTCCCTCCTCCTCCGCAGCCGCTCCACGTCATCAATCTCGTACACCTTAATCTCAAAGGGCTCCTTCAAGGTGCCGCCAAGTGGGGGAAGGTCCACCCACTGACCGCCCACCTTCCTGCCCAGAGAGCAGGTGTCAGGGAGGGGAGCTGGGATCAAGCGCCGTCGCAAGAAACCTGACCGAAGTAAAATAAACAAAATTAATAACAGGTCTAAGGTAACAATTCATAATACAACTAATTTTTCTGAATGAATTTAACTAATTTTGTGAATCAGGTAGTAGTAATAGAAAAGTTACAGATTCCCTGAAACCACATTAAAATGTTGAGCCTAATGAAGCTTCTAATTATCAGCAGAAAAGACAACACAGCTCACTATTTATAATTAGCCTCATCTTCGACAGTTTCATGCCACCAATGTCTGCCCGGTGTCAACAACCATTTGTGCTGCTGATAATATTTTAACATCACTGCCATCAACCTATACACCTCAATCTTACTTTTACTGACTTTGTACACAGGACTGTGAGACAGCTGCTGCACAAATTAACTGTGTGATTATCAAAACTGCACAGGGTGAAAGTGTGCAGCACAAACAAAAAGCCATTAGTGATTATTAAAAACATTCATGCTCTCCAAGTGAGGACTTGGAATCAGTGACAGATTGAAGAGGAGTGTGTGTGGGTGTTTATGCTTTGTAGTGTGGTGTGGTGGATGGGGGGGGGCTATGTGGGTGATAATTGGAGTTGGATATGTACACCGGGAATTGCCGTGGCTTCATGAAATATTCATGGAGCAGAAACGAGCCAAGATCCACAGACTGATGGCAGGCAGATCACACGAGTGCTGATTCTGTATGCATCAGGCCGCATCACCTGAGCATCACTGCTGCCATGAATCACAATCAGCTGCTCTAAGGCAGAATACACTACAATGACGTCTCACATAATGTGCATGGATGTAGTTTTTTTTAACGATAATGCCGGGCTGAGAGGGAAATTTCTGAAGTGAAATATTAGGGAGTCGATCTGTCTGATGGATATTCCCACAGCAATAATAGCAGAACTCTTCACTGTGCTCAGCATTCATGAAAATCACTGCACAAACGCTTTTATCCCATCATCACACACTCTACTGGATGAGAGCACGTATTGAAAAAAAGCCATAAATATGTAAATTTCCTTTAGAGGAGACGAGTTTTATGGCTCTTTCACTTTCTGAATCAATACATTGAGAAATAGTTGTTGAATGTCAAATTCAAGCATTAAAGTTTTGCCATTAACGCTGACGATATAAAACCTCATTTCAATAATAATGGGATTGGAAAATAGGAATGTAGCTTCTTCGTTTTTATAACGTGAACACGAGCTGTTGCTTTTTGGTTCATTACCTGTTTTACCAGCTATAAAATGCAAGTTTTAATCTGTAAACAGAAAAGAAATGATGCAAATGGTTCACATTTGCTTCACCAACAAATCCAGTCCACACAAACACAGGACACAATGTGTGTAATACCAAGATGCATACAAAGTACGTTACATACAGTGTATGTATGTACAGTGTAAGTAAATTGATTTGGTCATTGATTAATTAATTCGGATTTTTATAAATATTCACGCTAAAGTGTATATGAACATTTAAAAATCAAAAGGTATTGTTCTAAACCTCTTAACATGTGTTTTACACATTTTCTTCACTACTTTGACATTTTTCCAATACTGAAAAATGTCCAGCTACTGAAAAAAACAGCAACCACCTTTAACAATAATATTAATAAAAACTCATAGTTTATTGATCCTCATGAAGAAACACTTGTTGGACAGCTCCACACGGACCATCTTATCCAAGGACACTTTGACACGTGGAATCAGGAATTGAACTACCAGGTAGTATTGAGGTTGTGGCTGATCAGTGTAAACGCACAACTTTAAGACTCTACAGTGGAAAAAACAGCAGATTGTTTTTGGGTGAAATTAAGCCTGGCCGTTAGGGAGGTGGTTCACACTGTGAAAATGGTTTAGATTACAGAGTGAACATACAGGACTGATGGACTGGAATTTGGACTCACCATTTCCTCTCTTCTTGGGCAATTTAGAAACTCTGCTCCTATTGGACGAGGACACTCCGCTCTCACTCATGGAGTCATGAGCTGAGGAGGTGCTGCCTGTGGTCTCACTGTCTCGAATCATACTTTCATAACCGCTACTCCCTCCACTATGGTAAAACAGGGCTGTGCGGCCCATGGCAGGGGGCAGCTCCCCACTGAGGATGCTACTGTTGTCACTGCCATGCCCGCTGCTGTAGCGCTGTGGCCTCCGAGGTGCAGTGATTTTGCTGTAAGGTGATGGTAGAGGTGTGCTGATTGGAGACCCACTGAGACTACTGGTCCCACTATCAGTAGCATCACTTTCTGTCGATCCAGGTCCCCGGCCCAGTTGTTTTCTTGGACTCCCAGCAGCTAGCTCACTAACCCGGCTGTTAGCAGCTCTACTGATAACCTGTTTTGTGCCCATGATGGTGCCTCGTCCCATCTTCACTCCCACTCCAGAGCGAGCAGGGGTCTTGACAGTTTGAGGTAGGCTAGTGTTGCAAACAGTTGCATTATCAGAAGGTTTTGGAGAAGAGCTAAGGCTCCTGGAACTGCTTGCAGACAACGTCCGAACCTTCAGTCCACCAGAAATTGCTGCTCGTGAGTTACTGGTGCCTCTGACCTGCCCCAGTTTACTTGTGGTTGCAAAGACACCAGGAGTAGCTTCAGAAGAAGCAACAGCTGTGGAGGCTGGAACCCCGAGTCTTGGCACTGATCTACTGGATCTGCAGCTACTTCCTACAGCAGCACTGCCGTTCTCCCTGAACAGCTCAGATTTGCACCCAGCAAAGGTTATACTGTCAGATCTCTCTAGAGACACCAGGCTCCCATAAGACCTGGAGGAATCTGCTTTGGCTCCTCTTGTCTTTAGGCTTGAAGATGTTCTGGTAAAGACATTTTCAGTTTTTAAACTAGATGTCCTGTGACTAAGTGAACCTGCTCGGACCCTGATGTTGAACTCTTCCCCTGAGGTTGATGTTTTAGAGGATGAGTACTTTTCCACATCATTGATAGTTTTTAAGGCACTTGGAGATAGCACAGTCCTTGTTTTTTGTTCTTGGCTTAACTGTCTAACAGGTGGAACAGGAGGTGAAAGATTTCCGGGCCCAGACTTGCAGACTACGCTGCTTTTCTGCCCGTTTGACTTTTTCCCTAATGATCCAAACCTCAGGGTACCTGTTGCTAAAGTTCCTTCTGGAGCCCATTTTGATTCAGAACTCTGGGGGATAGAAACAGTTCCTAGGGTTGTTGCACCTCGAGTTAGTTGTGGCAGCTTTATCAGAGTATTTCCTCTTTTGCTGCTAGACTCCTCACAACCGTCCACAACCCTCTGAGCTGAAGACGACATTTGTGCCTTCGGTGGCCGAGGTACACTGTTACTGTATTCTACGGGTCTCTTAGAGGAAATACTACTTATGCCACTTCCTGATGGCTTACATGCAGAGAGAAAGTCAGCTTCTCTGGGATCAAAGTGACTGCTATCCTGAAGCAGAATATCATCAAGTTTGCCTTCCTGTCTGCTGCAGCTAACAGCTGCAGATGAGGTAGGCTTTGTTTTTCTGGAAAGACTGGAATGAGTGGCATGATGGGCGATCTGTCCTGACTCAGTGCTCAAAATATTGGCTCTCACCTTGGAAGAGCCTTTCAAAGAGATTTTGTTTGAGTCAGGGGAGCGAGGGCATTTGGTAAAAACTTTGTTTGGAGTAGCAAGGTCACTGTCCAGCTCTGAGAAACTGATTCCGCTGTCATTCAGGGAGCTCTTGATGCTTTGCTTCACAAATGGCTGCTTAGGAATCATACTTTGTGAGGTCAGTGTTGATGCATTCTTTGCTGCAATGTTTTTCTCCTTCATGGAAAGTCTGTTTGTACTTTCAGCTGAATCAGCAGTCCCTTCCCTTGACCATGAGCTGACAGATGATAGATGTTCGTTACCACACTGGGAAAACATTTCCTGGCTGACATCAGCCCCTGGTCCCACAGCTTGTTGAGATGTGTAAGCATCATACTCATCATTAATACTGCTGATGATGCTTACAGGGCGTGACCCAGAGGTGAAAGATTGCAGTGAGAAGGCACTGTTGAAGCTCAGGAGGTTGGAGGGGCGGCCATTATCTGGAACAAAGGCATGTGGAAGCTCCTCTATGACCGTAAACACAAGCTCATCCTCCCCGTTCAGCTCAACAGGCTGTTGCAATGTAACTGTGGTTCTCAGAAAATCCCTGTCGAGGCATCTTCCTGATAGAGATGCTCGAAGATTGTTGGCCTTAATTGGAAACCTGTCTGGGGCTCTTTCCATGCTAGCTGAGCATGGTGACTGGTCTTGTTTCAGTGCTTGTTGACTCATACCCACTGGGGGAGTCCTACCAACAACCTCTCCAGGCTGAGATGTTATCCTGGATGCCCTGGGTAAGGATGGTGAAGCTGATGGCTTGGGTACACTTTTAAGGTAAACTTTCTCGCGCACCACAGGCTCTGAGTCCCAGGGAACACTCCGACTTGGATTTAACCTACATGGCTGAAAGGGGGTGGATGAAAGCTTCTCCCCATCTGCACTTGTCCGGTTGGAAGTCTCCATGAGATCAGCGGGTGAAGGGAACTTGAATTGTCCCTCATCAGATTTCTTTGTGCATGTGGTCGGTGTGTTTTCCAATAACCTTTGGCAGGAATTTGTATCAGGTTTGGGTGGGGGATCTGTAGGTTTAGCAGCTCCAGTCTGAGTTCTGAGTTCTGCTGCTTGTACTGCTTTGCTCTCTGTGCTGAACGTGGCTGGGCCTTCGCTGCCATCAATACAATCAAGTCTCTCCTGCAACTCTGCAAATGTGTTACATTTTAGGTGATCACCATCAGACTTGGGTATGTCCTTAACTCGCTTTTTGTTTAGGGAAGGGATTATGGGAACAAAAGATGGTGGCCCCTCATTGTCGCTCAGTTCCTGGTCTGAGATTGCCATCCCTCCAGGTCCGATGTATATAACTGTGTCACAGGAGTGTTCGCTGCTAGATGAATAGTCAGGATCACTGGAGAGAAGCAGGGGCGTGTCTGGGTCAAGGGCCACAGTACAAGGGTGGAAAGACCGTAGATGAGAAGGTTGACGGGACGGGCCTTCCTCACAGGAACTTTCCCCACCAGATGAGCTGGAGATGTACTGCAGATAAATCAAGACAGAATTAACAAACTAAATACACCTGAAGTATGCAGCAGCACATCAACCTCAAGGCAAATCCATTTCAGGAGAATTCTGTGTCAATACAGTGCGAGTTTGAACATGGACCCTATGGAATAATTAAAATTAATGCCAATAAGATGTATAAGCTTGTAACCCATGTTCCTATATGACTCGTTTAATCAATAAAATACAAATAACGTCTGTCAATCCCCCTAATGAGAGCAAAAGCCAATCTCATCTTCCCACAGAGGCTGCCGCTCCCGTAGGATTAGGGATATTGATTATCTGTCACATCATGGTAGAAAAAAAATCCCTGAATTCTGACCATATAACAATTGATTCACATGTTTTTCACATCTGTAAAAAGTCCCATTGAAGAATAAGAAAAACATTCAAGCCTCTGAATTAGAACTCTTCTTTGACGAACCATTAAAGCTTTGAAATCTAATTTAAGTGTTCCACTTTCAGCAAGGTAAAGTGTCCAGTGTGATCTGGTAAATGCTCAGTAATTGAGTTCCGTTAAACTAAATGTCATACTGTATGATTTGTGTAATCGCTGACATATTGTATGTATTTTGGATTTAGTAAGGAAGAAACCATTAAGTCTCAGCTTTTCTTGAAAAATATTTTCACATTAAGAAAATGTGATTGCTGCTTGTTCTTCACAGAACTGAAAACACATTCCTTTTCATTTCACTCCGAAATGTTTTATAAGCAGAGTTTAATTTTGTTCCAAATACCAAAACAAGACAAGAGGGGTTTTCTTCACCCAAAGTAATTTTTTGCCTAGTTCAGAATCTCCTGTATGACAGGCTGGTACAGGATTCCCCAAAATCAATACTCAATAGCATTAACAGTTTTCACCCTATGTAGTTAGTTAGGGGCGACTGTGGCACAGGAAGGTAGAGCGGTTGTCCACCAATCTCACAGTTGTTGGTTCAATCCCCGGATCCTCCGGTCACATGTCGAAGTGTCCTTGAGCAAGACACTGAACCCCAACTTAGTTGCTCCTGGTGAGTGTTGGCCAGCTGCAGAGCAGCTCCCCCACCAGTGTATGAATGTGTGTGTGATTGTGAGTGTGAATGGGTGAATAAGAAGCAGTGTAAAGCGCTTTGAGTGCCAATAGGTATAAAAGCGCTATATAAGTGCAGACCATTTACCATTTACCATTTAGTTTGTTGCCACTTTTAGAGTTTCTTAAATTTACATAAGCAGTTAGCATAAAAAGTGAAAATGTTTCATGTCATGAACAAACCTCCAAAGTCATGTGCCAAACTAGTATTTAACTATTCTCTATTGGAATTAATTGGTGACTAAGTTATCAAACTTATTTGGTACGTCAAATACAAGCAGACAACCAAGTAATTGGTCTTTCCCAACCCAGTTGTCCACTGCCCTGAGCTGGAGAAATAAAACCTGAATAGAAGATGAATTACCTTTGACTTCTTTTTCTTCACGCGATTGATGCGGGACGCCAGCTGCACCGTGGTCAGCGTCTCCATGTAGCTGGCCGGGGAGTCTGAGATGTGAGCGATCATGGTGGTTCGGCAGTTGATGTTGCCCAGGGATTCACTGAGCAGCATGGTGAGCTTGCTGTCCCTGAATAATACATCAAGAAACCCCTCGTTAGTCAAAAAACGAGGGAGAAAAGATGCACCACAGGCCTGAGAACCCCCCCATGCAATCCCATTCATCACACTGTGCAACAGTTGGGCACAGAAAAGCAAAAAAGGAATAAGAATGATCTCATGTCACATTAATGAAGCTTTGAACTACACACCACTTGTAAGCTGAAGTCAGGAATGGACTGAAACGTTAAAGAAATCCTGCCTTTATAAAATCCAGAGTACAGCTTTAATGATCATCTGCTTAATTTAAATACTACTATCCAAAAATATTTTACTCACTTTATCGCAACAACAAACTGAGAAACCTTTTCTGACCTCAAAATTATAATTAAATTTTTATTCAAGTTCCTGATCCTTCTGGCTCATCCAGATATGACCAAATGAAAGCGTATGACAAGGTGCCGAGAGAAGATCTGTGGTATTGTATGAGGAAGTCTGTTTGTCTGTCTGTAAGGAGAAGTATGTTAGAGTGGTGCAGGACATGTATGAGAGCTGTAAGACCGTGGTGAGGTGTGGTGTAGTTGTGACAGAGGAGTTCAAGGTAGAGGTGGGTCTGCATCAAGGATTGGCTCTGGGCCCCTTCTTGTTTGCTCTGGTGATGGACAGGCTGACAGATGAGGTTAGACAGGAATCTCCGTGGACTATGATGTTTGCAGATGACATTGTGATTTGTAGTGAGAGCAGGGAGCAGGTGGAGGAAAACCTAGAGAGGTGGAGGTTTGCTCTGGAAAACAGAGGAATGAAGCTTAGCCGCAGTAAAACAGAATACATGTGTGTGAATGAGAGGGACCCAGATGGAAAAGTGAGGTTACAGGGAGCAGAGGTGAAGAAAGTGCAGGACTTTAAGTACTTAGGGTCAACGGTTCAGAGCAACGGAGAGTGTGGAAAAGAGGTGAAGAGGCGAGTGCAGGCAGGTTGGAATGGGTGGAGAAAAGTGTCAGGTGTGTTGTGTGATAAAAGAGTATCAGTGAGAATGAAAGGAAGCGTGTCCAAGACAGACAATGTTGGACATGTTCAGAGGAGAAACTGTGAATATATCGGGTAGAAGGATGCTGAGGTTGGAGCTGCCAGGCAGAAGGTCTAGAGGAAGACCAAAGAGGACATTTGTGGATGTAGTTAGAGAGGACATGACGTTAGTTGGTGTGAGACAAGAGGATGCAGAGGACAGGGTTAGATGGAGGCACATGTTTCACTGTTGAGACCCCTGAAATGGAACAGCAGAAAGGAAAAAGAACTCGAGTCTTTTTGTCAAAACACACCTCAATGACTGTAAGCAAAACACAATTGGTTTGACCACAAAACCTTTTTTTTTGGAAATAAAAAATAATTTGGAAATTTTTCATCTTAGAAATTTGTATCTTTTTACTGCACACATTAAACAGACAATCAACCCAAATTGAAATAATGGCAATGTCCCCCCTTAAAATTAAACAGCTTGAAAAGGAACACAAAGTGAGGGCAAACAAAATACCAAAATACAGACCTGAAACTAAAGAAAGCTTGGAAACAATGAGACTGCATAACAAAGACCCAGAGGACTGAATATACATGTCCATTAACATCACAAAGTGATTTATTCATCAGTCTAATCAGCCATTTAAGATCGACTGAAAACTCATTAAAAATACATTGAATTCTGTCTGCCTGGTTCATGCACTGCCTCCCCTGTCCTTTCCATCCTCTCAGGGATCTTTGGTCCATCTGTTCTATCAGCTCTCTGACCTTTGACCCCCTGCTGAGTTCATTAAAATGCCCAGAGTGTGAGCTTTTCATACCTGTACGGAATGTGCTTGGCCTCGTTGGCAAGGGCGAGGATGACGTTTCCCAGTGCCGACAAAGACAGACACTGACCTCCTCCTCCTTCTCTGGTCTTGCTGATATCCGTCTCACAGCTCCCCAAATCAAGGAGGTGGAGACGACTCCGACCAGACACTAAGAGACAGAGAGCGGATGTTTTTAAAAGAAAGCATGCAGAATTAGTTTGTAATTGTTAATTAGTGCTAAAACGGTTGGTTAAAAGATGTGTCAATAAATTCATTTGTATATAGGCAGGAGGGTAATCAATGTGAATTTTAATAATCAATTGGTTTTTAAGAGCAATTTACAAGGAAAAAATTCGAACATTACCCGGGGAACGAGAAAAAATAAATCAATGTACATCTTCTCTTCCATAAGAATGTTTGCTGCTAATATGAAGGGATGTCTTGTTGACATGGGAAAATGTCTATGGACCTTGGGCTGTGTGAGCTGGAGCTGAGAGTTCATGCACAAGCGCTTTCCAACGGTGAACAGTATGTCAAATCAAGTCCTAGTTAGTACCATGTCAAAATTCAACAAGTCCCAAAAAAAGTCCAAGTCAATGCAGACTTTTTCTTTCAAACTCCTCACTGAGGAGGTCCCCCAAGAACTACATATTATTTATTCCAGTCTGCATAGGAATGCTGAAGTAAGCCAGCTGACTGAGGACATCGAGAGGACATCAAGTCAGTTTAAAGAGCATCAAACTAAATTACCATTGCCTGGTGTTAAAGTCAAAACCAGTTGGATCACATTTTTTTAGGTTGTATCAAGCTCAACATATTAACATTGTTCATATTTATATGCATGTATGCACATTTAAATTTTCAGATAAAGATCAGCGTCAGTCTGGTCTTTACTGTTTTAATTGCTCATTCATTTAAATCAGGGAAATGATGGTTTGGACAATCAACTGACCACATCAGCAACATTTATAAAATGCTGAGAGCAGCTAAGTGCACAGTTTGAGACCAGCCGGTCTACAAACACTGCAGGACATGGCGCTTTCAGGCCTTATTAGCCATGCAGATTTATTCCACTCATGGATGGAGCAGCGGTGAAACACTAATAACTGTGGAAGTGTCTATGCTGTTGCAGGTAGACGTGGGCAGAGGTGGCGTTAGCGCATCCTCTCTGCTTATTAAGGTTCTCGTTGTACACGTCTGCAGCTCCACATGAAGCTAATTAGCAGCTACAAACTTGTAAATGAGCTGGAAAAGGAAAGAAGAATCTTTAACCGAGCTGCAGAGGTTTCACAGCTCCACAATGTTAAAGGTTGATTTTTCTGTTGTCTGTGGTTTCACGGTCAACAACCTGCTGTGTCTTCATTAAAAAGTTGTTGAGCTCCTTTCAAACATTCTCCAACAGTTCAACCCAAATAAGAAAACTTGGCTTTTAAGGGACATAGTTTGAGTCTGACTTTGGTTTTACAAGCAATGCTACAGTGTGTTCAAGTACTTGCCTATATGAGCACTATACAGTAATGCAGTATTCTTACCATATTAGCGCAATAACTAATTTATGTTCTGATAGTGATTGTGAAGCTGTGACTGATTTCTTTAAAAACACCAAACTTTCTGTGTAGGCACTGTTTTTCAAGTTTCATTTGAAATCTCAGTGTCAACAATGTAGCAGTGATATTTCACCTTGTTATTAATACGACCCCAGGAATTTACTCTTTAAATCACATGCATGTCCCCTAAATTAAATTGTCTCTGACATCCTTCTCTGCTTAGAAGAAACCTCAGTCTCAATTTTAATTGTAATTCAGACCCCATCATTCACTTTACTACATTCAGCAGGACAAGCAGTCTATGGGTTTAGTGAATTCATACAGGATCAGAGAGAGTTGTTGTTTCTCTATAATATATAATATCTGTTGCATCTGTTCTGTGTCAATAAACATTCCTTCCTGGCCCTCTGGCAGAGATTGCAGTCATTTTTACTTTTGTTGCTGTCACCTTTCTTAGTGTCTCTGAAACAGAGACAGTCCTCATGTTGGCCACAGGCAGCCGGAGGTTAATGTAATTTAATGTAAAGGGATATCTGTGCATTATACTGGAAATCTTTGACAAGTATGAGTACACAAGGGCAGTACTGAACCCAGTACTTGTATCCCTAAATTTAGATTCCATACAGCTTTAAAGCAACCATGTCTTAGTCCATCTCTCAATAACTTCCGACTTCCCTACTCTTGCTGTGGCTCTGAACTTTAAACTCATCTCCATCTGAACACATCTTTATAAACCCTACAGATAAACTGAACTTCTCCAAACTCAGAAATAACTCCTCCTAGTATCATTTCAATACTAACTGTGGACACAAACTGACCTGCTGCCTTGTTGCTCTTGTCCAGTCTCTCCTGGTAGAGGTGCAGGGTGAACAGAAAGTGCGAGTTCCTCCGAGCCTCCTGGTCGTTTGCCGTCCTGCTGCTCTTCCTTGCTGCCAGGGCAGTATCCAGGAAAAAGGCAGCTCTCTCAGCGCTAGTTGCCCGTAGCTCCGTCTGGTTCTGCAGCTGATCGAGAAAGTAAGAAATATGGGAAATGTAGGATGAAGCTAAGCCGTGATTGGTGACTACAACTACCTATAGCTAGGAACAGATGGAGGACAAAAAGCTGATCTAACGTATGGACATCAGGGCCATTCCACGTGTTTTACTGAACCAGTAGAGACTAGATAAACCTGAACAAATTAGTTTACTAAACTGCATATAAAAACCTTCAGACAGCAGTTTAACATGATTAACTGTCAATTTTACCAGTTAATATAAGATCAGGTGATCAGGTGGAACTAGTCTATAGCTGTGCAAACATCATTTCTGCATCTGCAGCTCTGATAACAGTTTCAAATATGTTTTAATTCATCAAGATGTCGCTTTGAAAAAGAAAACACAAGAAAGACCAAGAAAATGTCAACGGCCACAACACCACTGATTGACGTTTTAAAGAGGAAAATGAAATTTACATGCAGGAAGAAGAACGTGGAGGAAGAAAGTGAAAATTTAGAGTGAGAAGAGATAAAAACTGGCACAGCGAAGGAGCCCAGGGAGATAAAACCCACTGAATAAGTTGAAGGCTAATTGGACAGTTGTGGACAGAGATGAAGTCCCCGGGTGAAGAGGAGGTTAGACAAGATAAGCAGGAGGTAGGAGGTAAGGAGGTAAGGAGAGGAGATAAAGAGGTTTGAAGGAGAGCAGGGGGATCTCAAGAAATGTCCCAGTTTTCACCCTCGACTATCTGGGTTTGATTTAAAGAAACTAAATTATTAAATGTCAACTTTTTGTGAATAATTCACATTGTCTCAGATTTAAAGAAGCTCAGAATGATTCAATGTTTCAAGCAAAGTCAGAGGTGAATCAGACAGCTGTTTCTAAATTATTCCTCAAAACTCAAATTTTGAACTGTTGATTAAATCACTTTCAATCTTTAATACTGTAATACTGTAAACTGTAATAAATCCATCAACAAAGATGATTAGATGTTTTTTTGTGCATCCAGATTGAGGATGTGTTCAGATGTTGATGCCCTAGTGAACCTTCAGGATGTATTTAAAAATGTGTGAAACTCCCACTGGGTGTAAAAAATGTAAACATACGTTCAGTCAAAAAGTATTTGTTGAGTAAATAAAAGTGTTTCACTGAGTGAGATGTTGTTGTCTGGTTTACTTTGGTCTGAAGATTCCTTGTTTTCTTTTACCTGTGCTTTTTTGACAGGAAGTGAAATGACTATAGCGACATCTGTGGCTGCAGCCATTACAGAGAAGTTCAGTTAATAAAGAAGCTTTGTCTCAAGCCAACTTCGCAGTCACAAGGACATGTCTAAAATGTCCAAAGGATATTTATGAAAATGCCTTTTAATGAAGATCTCAAAATACAGAAAAAAGAAAGTTTGGGTTATTTTTGTTATATGCCATAATTAGGACACAATAAAGTACAATAATGCTTCAAGACATCTTCTGTTACAGTACATTGTTATACTAATATGTGCTGTGGTCCAGTATGCTGGTGTGCTGCAGTTTCTTACAGAAAACTATTTAGAAGATGTTGAACAGTTGTAAAACATTTTAAATCCTTTGCACCTGTTTGATTATTCAGTTTTATTAATTTGACTATAGGGATGATTCTGTTCAATCAGCTGGTTTAAAAATCTAGTCCCTGTGTGTCTCTGCTGCTGAGGTGAATAAGGGGAACAAAATAGACAATTTAAGAGGAAGTTTTCCCTTGGCCTACCTGGGATCCACAGACTGGGTCTTCTCTTAGTGAGACCGCCGGGCCCAGGGCCTCCTGGGGCCCCCCAGAGGAGCAGGAGAGTTCAGCCAAGAGGTCAGTGAGTGTCTCCTCCCGGCCAGAGATCTCCACAGCAGACACTCTGACAGAGAAACGAGCTACGGCCTTTTCCCTCCGCTCTTCGATCACCTTAAAGAGCCAGGAGATGGCTGTGGGAGCCACGCCGAGACTCTGGGTGGAGCAGTCTCGACCAATCATTGTGTAGGTCTTACCTGGAGGCGGAGCCAATGCAGCTATAATATTAAATGCTAACAATAAAAATTAAAGTGTGTGTTTGTATGTTTGGTTACCCAGGTTAGCGTGTCCGAAGCAGAAGATGCAGCCGTCTGCTCCGTTCACCACCGACTGGATGACCTCCGCCACCGTCCCCGAACACACCTCAGCCTATCAGGATAGAGATCCACGGCACATTACAGCTTACACTTTACTCTGTTGGGAGTTTCTTATGTGCGGGGGATGGGGGGTTCTTCATCTATCAATGAGGACAGTCTGTCCAGAAAGAGACTGATCAAAGTGCTGAGCCTTCATCTCTTTTCCTGCAGATGCTCAACTCTGACTACATACAAATCAATTACTTAACATTTAGTCACGTGTTAGACACTTTGAACCAAAGAGAGAAAACATGAAAGCAAAGTACTATGAGGAATTTCCATTTCATCAGACAAAAGCAAAAAAAAAGGAAGGATTAAAAACTTTTTTTTTTTTATTAGTTTAGCACTACCTTTCCACCTGTTGGTACTCAAAGCACTTTACCCTGGACTCATTCACACTATCAATCACACACACACACACACACCAATGAGCACCTAACTGGGAGCAACTAAGTTGGGGTTCAGCATCTTGCTCAAAGACATTGGTGGATGACCGCTCTCCATTCTAAGCTACAGTTGCCACCAGCCCTGAGAAACGTCACTTAAAACATGGTCTGCAAGACAGAGGCCTGTGTGGCCAGAAAATGACAAGTGGGGCCAGCAGCTCCATCTGTGTGTCCAGGTGAGGCCAACAGAGGCCAACAGACCCTCAGACCCTCAAGACAAAGAGTGCTGCTGCATGCACCAAACTAGACTAAAGCCTTTTCATGAATTTCACCTCCTTAAATCTTTTGTCATCCGTCATGTTACAGTACTATTATCCAACTTTTGTGATCCAGTACTGACTGTGTTATGTTGTTATAACGAATACGTCAGTTCATGTACTTTATGTAACATTAAGACACAACAGTTTGTTTTGTCACAGGTTACAATTACTGCATAAAACCAGCAAATATAAAAAACGAACAGAATCATCAGAACCTGCCTCTAAAACTTGCAGCAGCAGTTTAAATGTGAATAACGTTCTCACTTATCAGGTACTGTGTGAACGCTGCAGGAGAGCATGTGTGTTCCAATAAATCCACCCGTCTCCATCCTGACGTGTCATCACAGCATCACATCACACGCTCTTTCCGATCAGAGCTCACACTGAAGCTGTAAGCCTGGAATACTTATACACAGAGCTCAGTCAGTAGTTTTCGCCAACTGGAAGAATTGTTTAGAACAAATATTCACCCAAACGACGAAGAAGTAATCACGTTCAGCCCCATCTCACCTGTGAGGCATCCTGGGAGAAGATGGCATCAAAGGTAAAAAATTTGGGTGCTGAGGCAGAGGACCGTCTCTGTCCACTGGCCGACGTCTCACACAGAGTGAGCTGCTTTTTCTTGCCGTCGATCTTCAGAAAGGACATGGACTCTGAGGACTCGCTGCTGGCGACCGAACAGATCCGGACCATCACCCTGACCTGGAGAAGGACGAAGAAGGATCAGATCAGACTGTGATCTGTTAATCAGCAGTTACACTTTGAAACTTTTAGAGCATATGATGACTCACATTTTGTTCAGAGAAAAAAACATCTGGTGGTTGTCTTATATCTCTTTGTCTCGTTGCAGCCAATTTTCATCTTCTTTTAGGTCATTTTCGTCTCTGTGGTTCTTTGTTGCTACTATTATTTTCTCCTGTCATTGTTTTTGTCTCTTTGTAGTTTTTTGATGGACTTTCTGAAATCCCTCCATGTCAATAAGACACAACTGGAACACCCCTCCATCCCTAATATTTGCTTTCTCACACAGATTTCCAGGATTCCTTAAAAGCATTTGTAAATCATAAGCAGACACAGAAATAACTTGAAACTGAATTTAATTAAATTTTGTAAAATCCGGCTTCTTCCCATTTCACACCTCCGCACACATTTTCAGAACCTCCAGAACATTTTGAGACATTTCTGTGTACCGAGATGTTGATCGACTGAGCAGGGCTCCGGACCCTCTTCCTTTGACGTGCAGCAGTGTGTCTCTGAGCAAAGACCAGTGTTGCTCTGTGACTGTGTGCTGCTGTCTGAAGGGTTTTTATTAGTCTGTCACGGAGCTGCTGAGTCGGTGCTTCGTGGCGGTGAGGAGGTCAAGTTTAAAGCCAATAACAATTGAAAACGCAGCAGTTTTTAAACGACGTGATGGTGCGAGCCAGCAGAGCGAATCATGGCTGCAGCAGCTCACAGGAAGATGCTGATCTCCAGTCTCTGACCAGCGGGTGCACTGTTAACGTACAATGCACAAGAACCTTTGGTTCTGATTGTAATCATGAAGTGGATTGGATTTACTGGCTCTTTAAATCCCTCGGCTCCCCCTGGTTTGTTCTTCCGCAGCAGCTTCACTGTCGCCCACACAGAGCAGCCAGAGTCCACAGTGAAAAGACTCTTTTTAAAGGATTAACCTGTTGGCTGCTGTTTGCTCAGAGTGATGAAGAGCGGCTTTAATGAGAAGAGGTTGAATAGAGTTCATGACGATGCTAAACAAGTTCTTCCTCTGATCGTTTGAACTAGAAACTCCAGGAAGAACTTTCCTGGACTTTCCTATTGTATTCGACTGAAAATGAAAATGAATTATTTAGAATAGTCTGATTTCAGTATTTGGTCAATTAAAGATGTGGCGCCAAGCAAACAGGACGCATCAAACCAAAAAGTTGCTTTGTTCAGAGAAAAAGTCTGTTGGAGCAGTTACACAAAGAAGTGGGGAAAAGCATTAGTTACAAACAATAAAGATGTATAAAAAAAAGAGAAGATATTTTGAAAAATAAAGAAAGGAACATATGGTTGATGAGAAAGAAAAGGTAAAAAAACAAAACGAGAATGGTTTAGATCAATGTGCAAAGAGAGAAAACTAGACAATACAAAATGATAAAAATCTTCCCTAATTTAAAGTGGACTTAAAATACAAATAAAAACTCATTAACAGACTGAACAGTTTCCTCTCAGTTTGTGGATGAACTGAGCGCTCATCTCAGCTCAGTCCATCACTGTGTTTATGAGCAGGTCACTGGGGGACGTTTCCTCTGCTGTAACTACAAACTGCTTCACACTTTACGACCAAGCAGCAGCAATAAAACCAGGCTGTAACAGAGGAGGAGGAGGTCCCACTCCGTCCTGTTTTCTCTGTCAACGTTAAAAAAACTTTCACAAAAAATGTGCCCACTGGATTCCCAGTCCAGTACATTTTACCTCATACTCTTGTTTACTGTAGACAAACAGCTCCATGCGGGTAGAATGAACTCATTATCATTTTAAGTATTTGGAATTTTGATGTTACTTTTTCAAACATATCAAAACTTGATTTAGTATCACAGCTACAGCTGTTAGACAATAAATTAATTTCTCTTCACCTAACACTCGCTGATCATCTGATCACCCCCATTAAATGACTGCAATCAAGTTTCTGAAACAGCAAACTGAACTTACTCGTAGGTCAGGAGATGAATTTTAATATTTCTTCTTCTAGCCTCCACATTAATTATGAAAGAAGCAACAGTCGACACTGGTTGTGTTGTATGAAGTGAAGTGTGTTTAGCTTTGTTTGAGGTTTATTTTAAACCAGCACCAATGTCAACATTTTAACCCAAAACACAATGAATAATGAAATCTGAAGTTTGTATTATTGCAAACATGATGGCAAAGGTGCAGCACACAATAAGGGGCTACTGAGCAGACCAGGAGGTGGAGTAGGGCGTAATAGCAGCCATTTAATGTGCAACATTGTTGACTTGAGGAAAGCAAGTGAGGAAGTCAATGAGCCCTTATATATCCTGACTCCCTACCGTGATTTGCAACCAAAGAAGTCTTTCCGATCAGAAGTTTAACATCTTCAAGGAACTTCAAAATAGTCAGTGACTGAAAACCTCTGAGAAAATTCAAGACATGGAAGACTGGGAACCTCCACAGACAAGGAGCTGATGGTTCATTTCAACCTGTAAAGTTCTTGCGCTCCCTGTAGAGGTCAGCCTGGTAAAAAAAGGATGTTCCTGAACTTGTCCACAGGGCTGAGGATCCCAGAACATCACTGGAACCAGTTAACTGAGCGACAGAGTTAATGGAATGAAGAGCCTGCAGCTCTGTTAAGACGAAGGTCTATGGACTCTGTTGTGACTTCTCCTGCCTGAACTGTTAGAACTGTTAGAATAGCTCAAAGATGCAAAACTGCAGAGCAGCAAAAATCTCTGATCAGTATTCAGGAGGTCTGAGCTGCAGCAGAGCTCATCCAGTCTCATTAAGATGCCGTTTTATTTCTCCTTCGTCAACACCGCAGCTCATTAACCCAGCAGCTGCCGTGGACCTGAAGTCTGATTAGATATAAAATGTAAGCACTGCATCTGGAGACCCTGGATCAGAGATTGAAGTGTGATTGAGTCCAGATCCTTTCATCAAGACTTAGACTTATTTTTCATATTAAAGATCCACAGGAGATCTTCAAAATGACTTCAAAAGCTGTTAATTCAGGACGCTCAAAAACTTCCTATTAAAAAGTGTTTTTTCCTGTCTTTTAATTTTTCACTTGGTCAATCATCCAATCAGCGAGATAACAGTGAGACACATTCATCAGCTTCACTGGATGCAAACTAACATCCAGATGTTTTAGCAGCAGCGCATAGAGACTCAACATGCACAGACTTCCACTCACGGGGTCAGATGTTTAATCTGCTGCAGGTTAATTACTTCACATTGAGCAGACAGCAGCAGCTCTGGCAACTCCATCGACTCCGATGAGTCCAGACTGCAGCAAACACGGGTAACTGTGTTGATAAAGCCATAAAGCCACCGCCCCTGTTCGACCTGAGGCCTTCGGCATACCCTAATGGATTCATCGTTCAGAGATCATGACATTTCCTGAGGATCTGAACAGAGAAGGTTAAGACTTCTTTTGCACAGGTCAACTTTAGAAGACAGATGCTCATCATGAGCTCCTGTGGCTCACAGCACAGTTAACTACAAGGAAACAAAAAAACTAAAGTTTTAAAGTGACTATGAGCACAACTAAAAACTAAACCAGAAAGTGTCTGTGTGAAGATTATGATTGGGATGAGGAGAAAACGGCAACAGTTATTTTGCTGTTTGTGTTTGACAGAAAGGGTCAGATTAAAAGTGAACTGGTAAATGTGCCAAAGCAACTGTGAGACGTGCACCTGCTTGACAATAACAGCCCCCTGCTGGTTTGCCTGGTTTGGCTTGAAACAAATTTAGTAGAATATTGACATTTTTACTACATTTTCTGTTTTAAACTCTTCCAATCATTGTACTAATTGTGCTTTCTGTGGTTTCAGCACAAACACTCGTGTGTTTGCTACTTCTTTCTCAAACAGGAGGCTCCTTCATCCAGATGACCCTGCCACCCCTTCCCACTCACTTAACCCGCTGTTCTGTTAGACTGGATTCATCAGATTCCAGCAGCCTGAGAACCGGCTGATCTGGTCTCTGATCTCCTGCAAAGCATTCTGGGTAACTAACCTTGCCCATCCCTGGACTGTCCTTGACCTTTGACCCAGCACGGAGGAGACATGGTGGGACAGCTGGCGGGGAGAGCTGCAGGGCCCCACTGAAGCCCCCGGTGTACACAAGAGCCCCCGGGGTCTCATCGGTTGAGGAGGGGGGCCTGGGCTGAGACTTCTTCCTGCGGGACAGGCTGAGCTTCTGAGCTGCCCTGAGGAGGAAACACAGAGAGCCTGTCAGAGATTAGCAGGTTCTTCTGCTAAAGTCACCTCGGTGACCTCATCCAACATGTTTACATGTCATCAGGCTACAGGCTGAAATGGGGATCAGGGATTGGGGAAACAAGGTTTTTCCAGGTGGATTTCTCTTTCAGAGCACTGAATTCTCTGCCATGTATACACGGAACCGGGTTTCTAGTAAACTTTCTCCAACAGGCCTGTGTGAAAAAAGGCTGCAACGGGCACAAGATCATTACTGAGCAATGCCGCCTCCTTTTTAAAATCAATTCAGACTGATTTATAAACTAACACAAAAGCGCTCAAAGACGTCAAAATAAGTCACTTTATTACATAATGTGAATCAGTTAGTGTCTCTCCTCCTTTTCCCTTCACTCTGCAGCATAAGTCAGAAATCAGTGTGACACAAACCTGTTGTGTCTCTGTCAGGCTGATTACAGACTCTTATTTGCTCCTTTATCTTTCACATGCTGCAGGATGCAGAAACAAAGGTTTCCTGCTGTGAACAAGTGAAGGGAAGGTGTCTTCACAGCAGCTCAGAGCATAGGTTTAAAACCTTTAATGGAGTCTGTGGGTGAAACGAAAGAGGAGGTGAACTGAGGGTCAGAGTCAGCTCGACAGACGATATTAAACCAGGGAGGAGGAAGAGGAGTAGTGCTGGATCAAACTCAGGTGACATCATTAGAGAAGAAGAGCGTCTTCCTGTACTTCTCCTCCTCTTCCTCTCCCCATCCTTCTCACTGAGCCCAATCACAGAGAAGAGCTTGTAATTACAGCCGGCATGAAGGACAAAGTCCAGCCTCGGGGAGTACTCCAAGTACTGCATGTGTGTGGCTGTGTGGTTCAGCCAGAGAAATGTTCATCTCCAACTGCAGCAACGTGTACAGTGCTGACAATTAATTTCTCATGGATTCAGCTACGGTTTGAGCCCAGAACTGATCAAACTGTGTCAAACTTTACTCATGTGATGTTGTTACACAGCAAAGACTGAATTAGTCTCACTACCTACCACACTGGACAGTCCTCAAACAACAGAAACTTATACAGAAAAGGGGGTTGTGGGTAACCACCAGGCACAAATCCCAACATATCTGCTCATTCTGTGAGCTGATTAATGTTAATATCAAAGTCAGGAGGGAGGATCCAAAGCCAAAGAAATAAGACGTAGAAGAAGAAAAGATGATGGAACAGGTAGAACAACTGTTAGTGCCATTCAACAGCTACATGTGTTTTTTTATTTTTTTGTTTACACCTGGTTTCTCTTCAGGAAATTGTGATTTACTAAATACAACTCTGCCTCTAGTGGACACTTGTCTGTTTTACAAGTATAAAAAAACCCAAACGTCTCTGAACACACACGGCTTAAAGCTGCACGTCAAAGAAAACTGAACAACACCAATGTTCAATGCACGAAATCTGAGTTTGTGAGTATCTGAGTGACTCCTCTGCAATTACAAGTTTTTTTCCAGTGCAATGACAACAGCTGAAGGCAGAAGCGTCTGTTGTGTTGAGAACAACATGCTGCTGAACAACATGCTGCTGAACAACTATTCTCAGTTCACAACAACCTTTAAATATTCTGTCAGTGTTAGTGAGCTGCTGTGTGACCAGACAGAGAAGAAGCTTTTGTTTAAGTACTGTTTTATTATTAATATAACGGATATATTTGACAGCCTCAGGTACAGAAAGTGGACACTCAAACCTCAGAATGTGTCCTCCATGACTTTTCAAGCATGTGTAGGTGTGATTCAGGTTTAAGAAATGAGAACTGTTATTTTATAATCAGACATTAAAGTTAACTCTCCCTTCGCTCTGTGAAGGAGCTTTACGACTACAGCTCCTCTTATCTTGTTTCATCACCTTTTCTGCTCATCGAGGGTCTAAATGTGAGGGGGGGTGGGAACCCTGACACAAGCTCATCCTGTAATTGTGTGAAATGGGGGGACTGATACTCACAGCTCCTTCCAATCCATTATCTGCTCACGCTTTTTAGTTTTGAAGGGGAACCAGGTCCAAACTTGTTCTCGTTCTCTTTCAGCATCGCAAAGAAGGAGATTAACTCCAAAAAAAAGTACAAAACACAAATCTCAGTGGAAACAGGGAGCAGTGAATAATCAGTGATGAGACCTGTGTTATCCAGAAACTTCACAGATGATCAGTGAGGTGTGGACAGCCGTCCATATCTGCTGTAGGTTCAGTCCGTCCACAGGAGATGGCAAACATCCCATTCATCAGTAACTTTGGTTTTTAGTGACATGTGGCTTCAAAACCTTCTTGATTTGTCAGTCAGCACTATCTATGCACCTTAACTGGTATACATTTAATATCTACTGGCAGCTTCTGCACTCAGTTACAGTCGCTCTTTCCAAATACCTGTAGGCATGTGATGGTTTTCCAAGACTTTTCTTACTTCAGTAGAAAACAAATCCGTTAGTCCATACTTGTCTTTAAGACGTCACTGAAGAGGCATCAGTCAGGAACTTAATAGGTCAGTCTGAGATCTTCTCAGGTCAACAATCAACTGCTCGTGTAAAGGATGTCATAGATAAACATAAAAACCAGATGTGGTTTATAAATCAAATATCTCCTTTAATTATTATTAAATAAATCCTGTGTACATCAATCTCTCCGCTCAGCTGTACCCATCAGTAGCCGATTGTCCACATGGTTCTTTTTTCAGCTTCTTTCTCACAAAATATCTCAGAGAATCGGGGGTTTTCCATGTCCCCTCAGTTCTTCAATAAACCTATCAGTCCAGATGTGTCCTCCTCCTCCTGAAAACTGATGGTCCACCCATCAGTGACTGATGCTGTGAACTTATGGTGGATTATTTAAGTCATTCTCAGTAAACTCCTCAGGGAATCTGAGGGGATTCCAAGATTTTCCCAGTTTGTTGATCAAAACGAGTCATATCTCTGACGTCGGTCAGGAAACTATTGGTTTGCCTTGACATGCCCTCGGTCTTGTAGTAAAGGACTACAGGAGTTTGTCAATCCGAAACAAGTCTTCAGGTCAGATTAATGCCCATCAGTAAAACTTTGGTCCTTCTCACCAAACTCCTCCGGAAAAAAAAACATTCCAACAGGTTTTCAGTCAGTTCATCATTTTATCCTTCGCACGTTAGGAAACCCTCCATTCATCCATCCACCGTATCCTCGTGTTTCATCTGACTTGAAGTCTGGAAGATTCCAGTATGTTCCGAGCTGCAGGAAGTTTTCAGGGACAAACGAGCTTCATTTGTGTTGGGACATGACCCATGGAAAAGAGAGAAAGGTCCCAAGGAGGAGCTTCACTTCAGTTTGTCAACAAAAGATACAACAGGAATCTTTCAGTTCTATCATGTGAATCCATCATCTGTCCATCCTTCCATCTGACAGCCTCCCTGAGCCAAGCATTGCACCAAACCTCCACCTGAAAACCTATAATTTCCATCTGTCCCAGTTCCTGTTTGATCCACTCTTTTTTTCTTTAAGCTTCAATATCTTATTACTCACTCAATATTTTCCCGTCTAGACTTTTTTTTTTTTTTTTTTAAAGAGGGTGGGCAAAAAGAAAGAAGAATAAAAATAAACTGTCCACTTGCGGTTTCCGTCTCTTTCCTTTATTTGACCCTCCGTCCTCTTTTCCTTTCCCTTCACTTTAACTCATTTCCCCTCTTCTTCCCTTGCCTGTGTCCTCATCTTCTGTCCTTTAAATATACCTCCTTTAGTCCATTTTTCTTCCACCCTCCTTCCTTCACCTCTCCCTCTCTTCTCTCCTGTCGCTCCACAGTCTGTTCCTGCAGTATCGCAATGCAATTCCTCTCCACCCCTCCCCTCCTTCCTCCACTAACTCCAAAAGAGGGAGAGGGAGAGAGAGAGAGACAGAAGCAGCAGCAGCGGAGGAGGAAAAAAGGATTAAAAACTAGAGGTAGAAACAAACGAATGAATGAAGAGCGGGTAGATTCCACCCTCTTGCTGCTGTTGTGGTTGCTGGGAAACACTGGCAATGCTCCAACCTTCCTCTCCTCCCTCCCTCTGTCTGTCCGTCTGCCTCACTACCCACCCTTCACAGCCCCACCTCTTCGTTGTGTCGACTCACAGCAGCCGTGGAAAACACTGTTGATCGCCCGACTTGATCCCCTCATTCCCCCTCTCTCTCTCACACACTCTTCATGAATTGTTCATGAGATGACACCCCCACAGCTTCCCCCACCAACGGACTTCAAACACATTAAGTGTGTGTGTGCGCGCGTGTGTGTGGGGGTGGGGGTAACCTTCTGAGAACATGAACTGATTCGAAACAACAGATTTGCTGCTCGACAGAAGAGGGGCAACACTCTAACAAGTGTTAATTTCTCCCACACACTTCACTACTTCCCCCATCTTTTGTCCTGCATGTGATGATCAGAAAACCACTTAAATGCTGCAGAGAAATCAATGAAATGCACCTGGTAAAGATCGGGTTTCTCCCTGATTACAGTAACCAGGTTTTTATCCAACCAGCTTTTGGACAAAGACAACTGGACACTCACAGAGCAGCAGTGAAGATGTCAAGAACACATTTTCATAGAGTCTGTGAGAAATGTTACACCAACTTTTAGAAACTGGTGCAGATTGAACCAAAGGGGTTTTGAGAACAAATGTCTAAATCAGTTGGACTGGACATTCATCCTGCAGCTACTGCGGAGAAAGTCTGTGTAATGTCTGATTGTGTCCATGTGTGAATAGAGCCGGTCATTGTCTGGAGAATTAGCAGAAAGCAAATGGGCGTAAAAGTGGAGGAAGACAAATATCCAAGGGAGCAGAAGGGCCATTTACACAAAGACTGACAAAATAATCAAAGTGGGGAAGCGACGAGATTCAGGAACTTCATCAGTGTTTAAATACGTACTGTAAACACAGCATCAGGTCGTCCTGCCTCCCAACTGTGCATTATTAGATTCAGGCTGTGGAACTTCACACAAATCACTCAGACAGACTGATTGAGGACAGATCAATGCCGTTTTATATCTGTAGAGAGATGGAGACGCAAAGTCCCCTGATCAATCACTGAGGGCCCACAGACCCAGTCCAGTCCTGATCAAAACCCTGAACCAGACAGCGACCGATACAGGGCGGCTGTAGTTCAGTAAGGCAGTCATTCACAGACCACAGGGTCAGTGGTTTGATCCCTGTTCCTGGCTATATGTTGAAGTGTCTGAACCCCCAACAGCCCTTTCCCATCCCCAGCTGTGCAGTGCCGGTCCAAGCCTGGTAGAAATTTGGGAGGGTTGGGTCAGGAAGGGCATCCGGCGTAAAAACTGTGCAAAATCAACATCCGCTGTGGTCACCCTGAACTCAGGGGCTAAGCCGAAAGGACAAAAAAAGAAAGACAGCGATCGATACAAGGTGAGGACCCGGAGGGAAGCTGGGTTAGAAAAAAGTGATTCCAGACCAGCTGATAAATTAACTTCTCTCTCTGCTTATGAGTTTACAGAATCATTTATTATTTTTTATATTTTATAAAAAGTAAAGAAATATTTCAGGTATGTGACAATTAAATCAATAATTACATGAGAGTAAAGTTATTTCATGAATAAAATCTATGGGAAATAACCAAGTTTCTGTCTCCATTAGGACATTTTAGGTCACCGGCACTCATGGACATTTAATAATCTGTCAGGCATGTCCTTAGTGACCCTGCAGAGGAAAACATCAACAGAGTCTGTGGATGTAACAAGGTTATTTTTCAGAGTTACAGGACATGGAGCAGTGGATGCAGAGAAATAAATAAATAAATAAATCAGTCACTGCAGATATTCTAGTCAGTGCAGCTTCAGTGAATTAGAGAAGCAGTGGATGTCCCACTCACCTCCAGGCTTTCATTTGTTAAACGTCCACGTTTGTGTCTCAGCAGGACCCACAGCAGGACTAATGTGGGTCACATTAGTGACGCCCCCAGGCAGCCTGCCGACCTCCTCTCCTTTGCTTTGAGCAATGTATTAACACTGTGCTCTCAGGGTTGAGGATTCAGTTCCTATCGTGGCAGAACATATATGTCACCCTCCTTCCATTATGTTTTAGTACATTTTATTGTTGGTGCAATGCTTTGATTCTAGATCAGATTCCAGATGTTTTACAAACACGAGCTCAGGTAATTTGCTTCCTGTGGCTGTTGCAGCTCATATTTTGGTGCATCGCTGCAGCTCTGGTCTTCAGTCAAACAGAGGAAGCCACAGAAAAGCCCTGCAGCACCCCTGGTTTGTCCAAAGGATTTAGGAGAGAAGCCCGTTATTCCAGAAAGTTGATAGACAAGCTTGGGCCCAAAGCCAGAGATCCACTTTGGGGAACTTGATCTTAGTCAGTGGGAACCTGGATTTTCTATTCAGCTTATTTGGGGTTTTTACAGGAGCTGAAACATTCAGGAAACTGCTTCCTCAGTTCAACAGGTCAGGTCCAGTGTCCTCATATCTGGAAACATCATGATACATCTACTCTACTGCTCTGTGTACAGATTTGATTATGATGTCCCTGAACTGTGACCTACGGTGCCATCTTGATGTCTTTTCGAACGAGAATGTTTCATCACCCTCCCTCCTCTGAACTATGGATGGCTTCTTCACTTCCTTCATGTTTTTTCTTTTGAAAGAGCTTGAAGTTGAGTGAAGGTTGAGCTCGGGAGTCCGTTTTCTGTGAGGAGACGTTAAACATTCAGATTTTGTTTGTCTCACACAAATGGAGTCTCTCTGTAGCAGGGGGTAAATCTAGTCTGATCTAGTCCTCACCTAAACTAGCCTGACTAGGTCTGATCCCTCTGTTCAAAGGCATGCCGTCCTACTCTTCGCCCTCTGTGCTCTATCGACCATGAACAGCAGGAGAAGCTAATGCATAACATATGAGATGGGGGGCGGATCAACTTGTGACTTCGCCTCTGTGGGGTTGTCAATGATAATTACTATCGAGGCTCAGGAGCTTCCAAACATAAATGAGGTGAATTTTTCCAAGCCTTCAGGATCAGCAGAGCTCCCCCCCCACATCACTGGTGACCCCCAACCCCCTCTCCTAACTCCCTTAACTGTGATGAGCTCTGACAGCTGACTTCCTGTCACATGGCCTCACTTTAAACTAAAGTCAGCTCCTGCTGAGCAGCAGCTTGGAAGGTGAGGGGGGTCCATCAGGGGCTCATGCTCAATAATGACCCCCCCAGCAAGGTGCCATGTCTAATGCAGGGCTGGAAGTGGGGGTGTTGCCTATGACTGAATGTCTATTTTATGTTAACTGGCCAGATTGAGGGGTTGACAAATATACTGGGGATCATTTGGCAGAGCAGGTTGTATGCTAATGACCGGGTCAATGGCTTGATCCCCAGCCCCACTTCGAGCGAGAAACTGAACCCGGAAGCAGTAGCTTCTTGAATGGGAGAAACACATTATTAAATAAAAATGTTGAAAATGCAGAAATGTTTGTTTTGTTCCTGGTGGAAATTTCATGTCACCACACCAATGTTTCTATTTTAATGGTTCAGAGCATCACACTCCCACTCCAGAAGAAAAACCTGAAAAATCTATTTTTATATACCAAATAAAAATCAACCAAATATCTGTTGAGCTGCTACACAAGACGGTTTGAGAAGAAGAAACTTTTAAAAACAGCTGACCTGACCTAAATCTTAAAGAAACGTCGAAAGACCTAAAGCAGGTGGGTCATGAAGAAAACCAAGCCGTTCCGTGAAGTGGAATGGGTTAAAAATCCCTGCAAGACAATGCGCAGGAATGTGATCAATTGGTGGTAAATTAAGATCAAAAAATGGGGTCACTGAAGACATTCCCACACTTTTGCCACACACAAATATTTAGGATCAGACAGACATATTAAAGATCTGTGTCATTTCAGATTTTTCCTGCCAGGATCCTGATCCCTCTGTGGCTCTGCAGCTCCACTGAGCTGCTGTATGCTATCAGAGGGGATTGCGGGATTCTCTGGACGTGGAAACATGCACAGTGACAAACAGATGGACGCGTCCGCTGGCTCCCACGCCGTAATCAGCCGAGCTTCTCTGCTGGCGTTTTCATATTGCTGTGTTAATACGGCCGTCCCCTGTTGAATCTCCAACTGTCGAATTCTTACTGCTTCTTGGCAGGAAGCCTGAAATCTGAGAAATCTCCTGTTCCTCTCAGACACAGATTGAGTTCCTGGCATGTCTCCATAATCAACATTTGCTCTTTTTCTTTTGGTTTCGTCTCAGTTTCTCCTGTTCCTGCTGCTACACACATTTATCTGGTTTTCACTTTAATGTGAGGCTCAGAGATTATCGCCTTGACAGTGATTCAGTTCCAGAACCAATAGTTAAACTTTAACTGAGTAATATATTAAAACACATGTGAGGAGCAGTAAAAAGATTTTCTGTCAGTCCACTTACTCGCCATTAGCTCCATTAGTATCAAGATGTATAACTACTGAAGTACCTGAAGCTGTTTGGTGGAGCACTGTAATACCTGAACCTCACAGTACACAGTACACTACCTGAGTAAAAGGACTTGTTACATTTGAATACAGCTCCTCCTGTATGAACGACACATATATGCCTGCAACAGTTTGTTTCAGGATGAACCCACAGTGAACCAGCGAGGTGTGTGTGTGTGTGTGTGTGTGTGTGTGTGTGTGTGTTTGAAGGGAGCTGCAGGCTAATCAAACCTTCAAACATCTTTAGATAAAAGCAGAGTGACGTTCTGCTCCCTCCTCTCAGCCCCCACCATCTTTTGACAGATGCATGCTGGGAAGTCTTTGAAGCAAAATCTGGGTAATGTGGACCCTGAGTCTTGTCTGAAGGGCTTCAGCTGAGCTCAGGTGTTTGAAGAGGATGGAGCTGCTGCAGGAGCAGAGTCTAAAAACACTTCACTGGAAAACAAATGCGTTATTTTTACTCCGTGCCTTCTCTTTATGTTGGTATGTCTCAGTATGTCTCACTGTGTGTCTCACTGAGGTGCAGGGAGGACTGAACTGAAGGAGTCCCAGTGTGTCTGACCATGAGAGATTTGTGTCTTTTCTTTATCAGATGATGAGTTTGATTCGCCCATGAAACATCAGATGATTGACTCTCATCTCTCTCCATTTCTGAGCTTTGCTCTGCTGTCTTCTCTTTCACTGCTCAATATCAGATAGGATCGGTGACTCAGGAAGACTCGGTCCAAACTGAACCAGCTCCTTTGTCAAACTCCAGCCCCGCTGAAACCTGAAGGACACACTGTTCTGACCCTTCAAACAAGATAAAAATTGGAAATCTGCGCCTTTTTACTGTGATGGTGTAAAAATTTTATGATTCAGTAGTTTGTTTTGTACATTCTGATTTATTCAAAAATAAATTCTAAGGAGGACGTAAATAAATAGAAACATTTTAGTGGGTTTTTCAACATTTTCGATCTTCATTTTCTCCCTGAATTCCTGTTCTGACAGTCAGAGCCTCTAATCCTCAGGTAGGGCTCTGCTGGCTTCCCCCAAGTCCTGGATCAGGAATAAAGGTGAGCTGATTTTTGCAGATCTGAACTGAACTGGCTGAAAATGTGAGGGTGCCGAAACGGTGAAATGAATAAATTCACCTCCTTTTATTAAACGGTCAACTGTGGTTTTACTCTTATCTATTTTATTTTGTTGCTATTTTACTTTTCTTTTGCTTCTTGTTTGGAAATAATTACTGACTTAGGCAGAGTCCAGTTCTTCTGTCTGTGTAATGACCTTGATGGAAGCTTTGAGCGGTGTTGCGTTTACTGACCTGATGAAGAAAGCAGCTGCACCAGACGGAGGTTGGCAGGTTTGGGTGGCGATGCTGTGAGCTGCTGGTTTAATGACAGCAGTCGCAGGCGAACTCTTCACGGTCACATGGTCTCCGCCTGAAGCCAAATCCTGAGACACACACACACACACAAACACCAGATCTTTACTGTGCAGAGGCAATGGGGTTAAAGTAGAGGAAACATTTATTTATGGTTTCAGTGCATAACCACCTCCTTCTGGATCTAGATTCAAACATGACTCAGGAAAGCCAACACGTACTTTACTTGCGTACTTTATTTAGGTACATGTTTCACATATCTGTACTTTACTGAAGTAGATTTAATTCTGGCTACTTTGACTTTCACTCGACCTCATTTCTAATCAAAGTTGTGTTACACGTTACGATCACAATACTTTCCACATTCTAACACTTTTATTGTTTTTAGTGTGACATGAATCTCTTCACTAAACCAGGATCAGACAGTGTCACTTCCTCCTTCCATGGTCTTATTTGAAGACTTATTTGAAATACTAGCAGGACTCAAAGTGAGTCTGTGTGCAGTCATTTCACTCTCGAGTTGTTTCTGTCGACAGAGATTGACATTCACTGCACAGACTAATGGTCTATTTTCAGACATAAACCTGCTGAATTCATGGTAAAATCCTTGAATGTGGTGTCAAAGTCTCTCTGTCATGTCAAAGTCCATCCAACAGTGTCTCCTGAACTTGACCTTGGCGTTGCCAGAAAGGGGCAGATGTAAAGCAGAGCAAAGCCAGTTCTTGGTGTTACTTCACTGTCCCTGCTGATTCATACATTCATGTGACTGATGGACATTTTTGGTATCCTCTCCTTCTTAAGGAAGCAGTCACATGCACTAGTGACCATCCACTGTGTTTATTTGGATTAAGTCAGGTGGAAAAAACTCGAAGCTCGAAGAGAAGCACAGAGCTTCACTCTCATGTTTCCTCCTGGGATTTTATTTTGCTCTTTATTCCTGGGTGTCCTCACCTTATGTCGTGCTCTCTGGACATTGTCAGAGTTACAGGTTGCAGTTTTGTGAGAGAGCACAGACAAGCTGTTAGCCTAGATAACAAGGTATCCTGTAACAGACACAAGATTGAACAGCTCATCCAGTCTCTGGGGAAAAGCTGTGGCAGGAAAGCATGGCTGCCGCTGGTCGTTCGTTAGCCTGACGCTTCATTAGCTGCAGGAGGAGGAAGCTTTGGATGAGGAGGTCATTAACTAATTAGCTCTGGTCATTAGACTGATCGCTGCTTTCCAAACTTCCCATCGTGCTCAATCACAACATGGCTTCTCAGAGTGGATCATCCTGCTAACGAGGTCCAAGGCCTCATTGTTCGGCTCTGCTGCTACAAAACCTGAAATCAGACTTTCTGATTTAGTTATTGTAAAAAAAAAAAAAAAGCAAACCTGCAGTTTGTATTTTACATGTTTCAGCTTTCAAATGTCACTTCTCATTCACAGACAAAAAAACAGCTGTTCAAACATTTATCACCCGTATGTTTTCTGACTGTATCCACTACACATCAGGTTAGAAATTCTTTATATTTGTTGCCTCTGCCCTCATTTTAAGGAAGTGAGCATTTTCCATCCTTTCTCCAGTTTTTGCGTCCATCTCTGGGCTCAGATCCGCGGCCTGGTTATGCTGGATTATCGCGTTAACAGGACTGGGACATGCTCGGCCCATAAACAGGATTACGCAGAGAGCTGCCGGCAGGACCAGACCACCGCCGGCACCACAACACAAACCTGAACAAATCAAACACGGACACGAATGTTTAACAGCAGCAGCTTTGGTTCAGTAACAGTAAAAACAGGTTGAAGCGGTTCTAGTTTACATAGACTGACGTTATATGAACTTTTGGGATTTACAACCACTTACATACAAAGACCAACACCACTTCCAGCCTGCTGGATGAGGTGGAAGCTTCACATCACAGTTTCTTTTTTTCCCCCATCATGGTTCAGTTGATATTTATCATCATGTTATTCCTGTAGTGCACACACAAGGCTGCAAAGACAGACTGCTACATCAACTGTCCTTTAGCCTGTCTACCCCCCTCCTTTCTCAGATCAGGTCTCAAAACTTTCTCTAGATGAACAAACACTCTGTTCTCCTGTCACATATAAATGCACATGGACACTGAACCATCAACTTTACAAGTGTAAATTATGATCACTCCCCTACAAGAGGACCCGACTGTGACTTCTTACTTAACCACTTTGTTTTTTTCCTAAAAAGAACTGTTGATTTGTGCTCACCTGATGTTTCTGCTCTCTAATGGATCAGTTTTGGTTTTTCAGCATGTGACTGGTTTTTGTCCTTACTAATCACCAAGTCCTGAATCCACTCAGGACTTTTCATCTGCTGACTTGTAAATGAACAACACAAACTTGCCCAGAAACATCTGCCCAGAAACCAGCTGAGCTACTGACTGCCAAAGGTCAATCAACAAAAATGGCTGTGATTCTACACTTTAAAAACATTATCACTTCAAACCTTTTGGTGGTTTACAGAGCCGACATGATGAAATTAGACAGAGCAGCTTGCCTAGTTTAAGGTGTGTCACGGCCTAGTCTTTGAGATAAATGTGGACATCTCATGGGGACAGGGACAGTGACAGTCAAAAAGACAGCTAAAAGTCTGAAACCTTCCCGAGCTCAGGGCTGGATCTGTGCAGTCAGAGGACAGTGAAATATCTGTGGTTCCTCTCAGCTGATGGAGAATATTGAGCTGGATAATAAAGATGTGGCTTCCTGCAGCAGTTGGAGAGTTCACAGACTGAATGAGGAGTCATCCCACAATTAACAGCTGCTCCTTAAAAACCCATGTGCCTGCAGAGCAGGGACTCACAGGAAGGACAGGAAATAATCTAATTTTATATCTAAATCTGCTTTACCTGAAAGTTGAGTAACAATTACTGAATTTCTGCAAAGTGAAGATCATTATTCATGTTGACAAAATGTGCTTGTAAGTCAGAGTTCAGGGAGGAGTTACTTAGTTACAAAGAGTACTTCATTTTTAAATAAATGTCAAGCTTCATGTCTGACAGGGACTGGAAGAAGGGGGTGGGGTGTACAATGATGTCATAATGTTCAGGGTGTCAGAAGCAGTCAGGAGGGGTCAGGAACCTAGTCCGGTGACAGATCTGTGCTGAGCTTCATGAATTATACAGCATGCGGCTGGAGGTCAGGATGGTCAGCAGAGATTCTCTCATTAATGTGAAGGATGGTTCTGTCTGCAGGTTCCTGCAGCACTGTTGTAACACTGCATCACAACATCATCACGAGATGACAATGTTTTTCACAAAAACATGTTTGAGGTTTAGTTGCACAGAAATATTTTTAGCGACTGATGTGAAAAGTGAACCTTTAAAGACTAATGATGGAAAGAGTTCTTGAAGACCGACCTGGAGATTCTGATGAGGACAGCTACTCACCTGTCCTCATGTTTATGTGTGTAACTTAAAGTGTCCCCAACCCCCCACGCTTACCGTAGGTGGCTGGTGTTCAGGTATGCAGCAGGAGACCCTCCATACTCCTTCCAGGTAGTGCTGTGTGTTCATGGGGAGGGGTGTGACTGTGGCTAAGCCTTTGACCCCGCCCCCACCCAGGTAGGTGCTCTGAACTCCGCCCCATCCCCACGGAGTCCCGCTCCCCTGCTGCTTCTCCTCGTATGACCATTTCTGCTGCTTCACTGGCAGCTCCTCACCCATCCAGCTGGTACCTGAGGCAGAGGGGACGATGGTGGTGGTTGGTAGGACATTAGGAGCAGCAGGGCGAGGTGTCATCTCCCTGCTGATGCCCAGAGCCCGACGCAGAGCAAGGCGTCTCAGCTGCTGGAAGGAGGCACCACAGACATCACAGCGTGTGTCAACAGAAGAATGCAGTCCACGGCTAGGGAGCTGGAGGCGCTGGAGCTTATCGAAAAGGAAGCAGGCATAGGCCGGGTCCTGGAGGGTTAAACGAGACAAAACATTTTCTGAGGTTTGAGGAAGAATAATTATTATTATCATCTCACGTCTGTTACATGTTCCCCCCTCACTATGCATCAGAATCATCACTAAAGACGTGACGATGATTCACTGTCTCACTCTCTGTCCTCTTACTGTTTGACTCTACTAAAACCACATGGAGATACTAATGTGTAGACAACTTTACACAAACTAAAGTTAGGAACAGTTTAATGTGGACAGTTTAATGTGAATGTATAAAATCCAGTATGAGTTGAGAGTTCTTTAGCGTTTGTAACATTAAACTTGTCATTAAACTTGAAATGTGAACAGACTTTCTCAAAGCCTTTATTTTCCAGCAGCTGCTCAATGTGAACCTCATTCAGCCTCCATCACAAAGACTCTGCTACCGTTAGATCAGCAGCAGTCACCCTGTCTGTCCATCAACCAGCTGCCCAGCTTGTAAAAATCCTCCACACACAAACTGTCGTGTACAGCGGCAGCAGCAGGACATTAAACCTGTCAGCGTGAGCAGATTTACAGTGGCCTGTGTGAGGACGTGACCCGCCGTCGACAGGAATCACTGATCCTCAATGGTGGTCGGATAACTTCACAGGCCGTGGTGGTTTAGAGCAGACGCCTGCAGCTGAGGACAGGAAACAACAGATCTGCAGAATCTGCATCAGTTTCAGTGTGAGGCAACAAGCTGCTGTTTCACTAAGAAAAAAAAATCACTTTTACTGCTTCTTTGTTTGACCTCTGACGTCCTGCTGCAGAGCAGCTCCACACAAAGAAAGAATTCATCCTGACTTTACAGAACCTTGAGAAATCCTGGTAATCACAACTATTTTCTGCTCTGACTAAGTGATGCAAGAAAATTCAATAATGTGTGGAACATCCACAGCCTGGTTAAAGTGACCTGCAGCAGAACTTTGATCCAAACAATCACCACCAAGGGGGATCGGCTGCTCCATCAAGTCCTTTTGTCCTTTATCTGCTTTAACCAGTGAACCACCTTCGATCAAATCCGGCTCAATCAGTTTTACACATTAAAGACTGTTGTCATGCACAAAACTCAACACAAAACACAAACTTCTTTAGTTGTTTTAAAATCCAACAATCTCTGTGCAGCAGTTGCTTAGTTTGTGACGCAGCTAAAAACGAGTCAAAATGTAAGTGATCGCTTTCAGAAGAGACCAGGAACAAAGACCAGGTTAAAATTTACAGATAAGTTCTGACCATCTGTACAAGTCATCAGCAAGTTGGTAATCAGATTGTTAAGTCACATGAATAATCAATCAGCCATTTGTCAATAAAACACGATTCACTGAACCATACATCAGTAGATGAATAGATGAAAACACATAAAAGTAAAAGCTAACCTGTAAGGTCCTCCTGGATTAATGCTGTTGTTTTAGGATCTGATCACTTTCTTCTGCAGTTCAATCCTGAACACTGAACCATCTGACTCCAGACTAGCAGTCAGCTGCTCTGTCTGTGGACGTCATGACTGTAAATCTCTGTTCTGATGGGGGGGCAGCTGCTACATCATGATTTGAGGTCAACTCAAACCAACTCTGGAACAGATGAAACCAGCATTCACCAGCACACATCCTCAGCTGTGTCTTCACTGCAAACACCAGCAGCTAGTGAACTAAGAGTCCCAAGAGTTTCGTGCAATATCTTTTTAACTTTACTGTAATTTACTGCAGTATTTGGTCAAATCCATGCGTTTATATTGCAGCAGAACACAGGTGCAGGATTGAGAAACATGCTTTGAACACATTTTATGACTATCACAATTCTTTTTATTTTTGAATTTGACTCATTTGGTCCTGTACTGTTTGGAAACACCAGAAAATCCAGAGCATTATGTGTGGAGCCAACAGTCAGTAGTGGAGGAATGTGTTTTATGGCCCAAAATGCAGAAAAAAAGAGGATCATAAAGGTCATTTTAAAGGCTCTAATCTGAAAAGGGGTTTTCATTAGCACCAAACACTTTTTAAAGGAGTTATTTGAGGCCATGTTTTATCTGACTTCTTCCAGTGTTTTCATTGTTTCTGTTCATGTTAAAAAAAAAAGAGAGATTGTGTTTTCAGCTCAAGATGATCAGGCTTTACCCTTTTGCCATAGAAGAACATAAACATCCTGCAGACAAACTCAAACCACAGAGACAACAATGATGGTGCTACTGGAACTAGCCAGTACCCACAGCTTCTGTGTGTGTAGACAGAAAACAGCTGATCACGTAAGGCTTGTAAAACACGTGACATCATGGGTGCTACAACACAAATCAGTAAAGAATCTTTATTCATGTGGTGCAACAAAACCCTGTGAACCAAAGACTGTGAGAAATGACTCCTTCTCTAACCCCTCAGGTATTACTGTTCTGGGTTTAAAGCCTCATCGTGCTTCAACTGCCTGTCATTAATTGAAGCACCTCTGTGCTGTGTGGAAGTTCAGTATTATTGACAGTCTTACAGAAGCTCTAATTAAAGAGAAAAGAGGCAGTGATGAAGAATCTTGCAGCCTTGTTGCTGTCTGAATTAACTCCTTAACCTTCTTCGTGTTAGATCTGGGTTCAGTGAACAAGAAGCAGACAAGGAGATTCAGGAGAGCCTGGTTTAACACACACACCTCACTTCATCATCATTGCCAATAAATTCAGTAAAAACACTCAATATATTTGATCAGGCAGAGCATGAGGAATCTATTTCCCACAGTGCTGCAGTATAAAGGCACTAAAACAGTCCGTTAATTCAGGACCTGAACTCATGAAATCACATGTCTCTGCTGTTTAATTTAAAAAACTGTAAAAATGTCAGTCTCCTGCTCGATTATCAAGTGATCAAACCATCTTGTTTAATTTGACATTCAAAAAAAATTTTTTTAAAGGAACATTTAACATTTAGAGAGTGTGTAGATGCTTTAACTGACACACTGCAAAAACCAATGCTGTAGCTGGTTATTCCATATTAGCTGGAATATCTTATTTAGAAAAAAAAACGTTTTCACAGCATGTGCTCATCACACCCACTATACAATTACGCTTGCGCTCCACATTAGCAGAACAATTATATTTTCTATGAGACAAGTGTGAAACTAACTAGCCAACCAGCTGTTAGCTTAGCATAAAGACTGTAGACTGGTGTCCCTTCTGGACAGGTTTGAGCCTGATTGTTCTTTCCAGAGGAATCATTTATGATGCTAAGCTAACTAGCTGATAGCTGTAGCTTCATTTTCAATGTACAGACACAAGAACAGGTCCTGTCACCTTTTAGAGGGATTTACCACAATGTGAAATTATCCTTCTAAACCCTGGTGTGTTTTATCACCTCAGAACCTGAAAACACCTGCTGAGGTTAATGTTTGATGTTCTTACCTTTGCTGTTTCACCTGTGCCTCCATCGGTTCCAGGCACAAGAACAATCAAACCAGACTGGGTGGATCTGGACACCTTTTATAGAAGACAACCTGCTGGACTGTACCAAGTATGAAGTAAGTGGAGGAGTTTATGACAAAACCTGAGAAGGAAGCAGTTTCTTCTTCTTCTCTGAAGTTTTGGGGCAGTTGGAAGCCTTGAAGCAGCATTGCTGCCCCCAACAAACTAATTATTTTTAGCTTCATGTTGATATTTTCTGACCCTGACCAGCCAAACTATGATACCATTAGCCCTCGTGGCCAAAAGTATGCCCTGTGATCAGTTTCCATCCACCTCCCCGGTAACAATCACAGCCACCATGAGTCAGTGTTTCTCTCTGGATGCTGCTTTGGCCATTTAAATCTGTATCTTTGGATTTTTAATGGGATCTTTTTTTTTCTTCTGCTGCTTTTAGAGCTGATTTTGTGTGAAAATGGAATAAGTTAGAAATGCTTTGGCTGTTTTAACACAATCAATTCAGGCCTGGTTGGGAACCAGTATCACAAACTAGGATTAATGCAAAGAGGATTTAAAATGTGCTCATCCACAGGACCACAGGACTGTCCACATATTTTTAGTTGTATAATCTGAACCGGAGTGAAACCTATGATCCTTTTAACCTGGTTTTCCAGACTCACGCTGCTTAAATTTAAGTTTTTGTTGCAAGGCTGTTCCTGCAGACTAATGTGCTGACTCGTGTTTGTCTTCATTACGAACTAAAGGACATGAGGATATTTGTCTTTCAGCTCCTCTGGGTTTTGTTCAAACAAACTCCAACGAGCACCAAGCAGTAAGAAACCAACATCTCACTCTACTGGGATGATTTTCATTCTGCTGAAAGAGAAAATTAATTTTTTCTCTCGACACTCACATTAATCAATGCACTAACTCCCCTCCTTGGATATGAGAGTGTTTTCAGTGCTAATTGTTCTTAGTGTTGCTGAGGGTAAAAACCGAACCTGCTGCCTCACCTCCCTCAGCTCTAATTATCTCATTAATCACAGGCTGCTGGGAAAACACCACAGAAACGTCTCTTTCCAGGCTTTTATTTTGTTAGATGAGGAGAACCTGCAGGCAGCAGAGCTGAGGACATGATAAAGACAGAATTATATTAATAGTTGACATCAGTACCTACTGTAGCTCACAACTATGGACAGACAGAAAACTAGTCTCTAGGCAAAGATGGGTTGAAGACTCAAAGACTAAAAAAGACACAAGATTATTGATGTTTGTTCTGCATCTGTTCGTGGATGTTCATCATCTCTTCCTGGTCATTTCTCTCTGTTGTTTCTGACTAATTCCGATAGGATTTTTAATCTCTGCTGTGTTTTTGCTTGGTCTTTACCCAACAGACCAGTTCAGTAAACCACACAAAGTATCTACATCTACCTGTAGCTGTCACTGAATATATATCTGGTTATTGGCCTTTTGCTTTAAAACACAAATCTACAAACTAGAAGCAGAGAAATCATTCTTCCTCCTTGTCAGACTCTAGTGAAGCTCTGGCAGACCACCTTCAACCAGCAGCTGCTTTAACACAACAAACAGTGGAGAGAAAACCTGCCTGTTATCTCCACCAAACAGCGTCTACACGTTTCTTCTCCAAATGCCAGCAGCTTAATCTGCGAAGCATCACTGAGCTCGTCCAAATGTAAGACTCACACAGTCAAAAGAAGACAAACACCCCTTTACTCCCTTCTGATGATCAGAGAGACAGAATTAAAAAACATAAACCCAGCAGCAGGAAGTGCTTTCAAAGGTGAACTACAGTGACAGATTTACTGCATCTTAAGCCCTGAAGTGTCCTCCTGGACTCCTGCTGATAAATGACTTACCCTTACTGAGGACAAATGAACCCTCCCATCCTCAGAGAGAAGTCCCAGATCTGTTGGAGACAACAAATGGAGTCTGGACTGAGCCGTTTTCTACTGCAGAGACTGATGATCCCCTGCTGACTGCAGGACCTGCAGACACACCATCATCCTTCACACGTGGATCAGTTAGTCATCATAGTTTTGTGTTTGCACGTGTTTAGATCAAGGTCTGTGGTTAAAGGAGGACTCCTCACAGGTGTAGCCACAGGTGATCAGCTGATTCACACCTGTGCGCTTTATTACCGGATTCAAGACCTGCAGACGTGAAGCATTAATCTGTACTGTTCCCTACTTCACCACAGTTACTGTTATGGAGGTGATTGTTCACAGGCTCTGATCTTTGGGAATCAGCTCCTACAGGATCAGGCTCATCCAACCCTGTGTAATCCTCAGCATGACTCCACCTCTGTGCTATCTCAGTTCCTTCTCTCATGAATGTTGTCACTTTTTATTTCTCTGCTCTTTGTTATGAGCTCAGTCATGTGTCACATTCTCTGATTAACCTGCAGCTTCTTCTAATTAACAACTCGAGGACTGGAAAGTCGTCCTTAGTGCGTGTGTGTGTGTGAGACTGATCCTTTTTCCTACTAATCTATTTTGTTTTTATGAGCTGCTTTTGTGCTTTTGTACAGAGTGTGAAGCTCTGCAGACAGTGAGCAGTGATGCTGTATGTGTTCAGAGTGAAAACTCTCTGACCACTCATGTGTTACATGATATCCTGAATTTGTTCAAACTTGATGTCTTGAGCACTGAAAGCACCAGTGATGGATGAACTGAAGCTTTCTGAGGCTCAGACTCAGTTAAAATGGCGACACCTGCTGGATAAATCCTGTCTAAGTGAAAATCTGAAAGTGTGAGAAAGCAGAATTAACGTGGCTGCAGCCAGTCCAACAGGGTCACATGAGATAATAATGAAGGCCTGATTGACATACAGGCCTTTTTATACATACACAATAATATCTGCATTTATGTTTGAAGTTGAATGTGCATAAATATAAAAAATGTAGTCAGTGATTTCAGCACAAATAAAACATGTCAGTCTCTTTATTGTTTGTTATCCAGAGGTAAAACTGGCTTTTGTGTGTTTGTGAAAACACATTTTTACCCAAAGGAAGAAGAAATGTGTGTGCGCGCGCGTATGTGTGTGTGTGTAAAAATCTGCCTCGGCTTCGATTCATTTCAGCCTCCTTGACCAGTGACCTTCACCTCCTCCTCTTCTTCCTTTTCTCAGCTTTTCCTCCTCCTGCAGCTTCTCCTTTTTTCACCCCTGTACCATTTCCCTCCTGTCCTTCATCTCCTCTATCTCTATAGGGCATTTTCTTTAAAAACGATTAAGGAGAAGATTCAACTGAAACCATTGTAAAAGGAAAAAACCTTCACATCGGAGCTGCATTCTGACCTCAGGTCTGTGGAGGTTTTTCCCTCTTTTTAATCCTTCTATTGATTTGCTCTCAGTCTGTTTTTAGCAGTGAGGCTGGGGCCGGTGCCGGGGCCCCGGGGACGGATTTGCTTCTGGGAGGAGCCTCAGAGGATGCTGACACTGCTCAGATAACACACTGAGTGTGTTTAAGCTGCAGCCACTGGGCTTCATTTCAAACCTGCAGGATGCTGAAACACTGAACTGAGGGGCTCAGATCATGATGGTTACTTCATGGTTTTAAACATACAGTTAAATAAAAATTATTGTAAAATGCTTCAACACACATCTGTATTATTTTATCGTTACAATAAACTCCTCTGGGCACCACTCTCATCCTTTACATTTCATTGCACTCGATTTGCCCCAAACAAGTGATCATCAATGACAGAAAAGAAAGTCCAGTCATCAGGACTACTGCCTTTATCTAAAGAATCAGCTGAAACTAAAAACGAGGTCAGGTATAAATAAAACCAACAGTTACTCTGCTGAGCCTCAGAGCTTCATCACAACCATCTGAAACATGTGCTGTTCTAATAAGCAGAAAAATAAGTTACTGCAGGTCAACACTCACCATCTACTGTCGGGCTGATGGAGGTCCACTCATTTGTCACAGCACACAACCCCATAAAGCTTTCTGCTGACTGAGCAAGTCCACAGGGCTTTTACTGCAGTGGAACCTTCACTTCCTGCTCTGGTGACCTCAGCACCTTCAGTCATTACTTCTAGAAACCGAACACTAGAACTTGTGTCCTAAAAATCAAGCTCCCACAAATAAACTGCAAGTTCGATTTCATGAGAAACGTAATTTTAACCACATCACATTTCCTGAGAACATATTGAGAAATTGTAGACATGTAACATTTAATGTGTGTAATACAGGCCTGTTGTAATACAGGATACGTTGCATTAGAACATACTGATTAAGTCATCGCATTCGCTACTAGAATGTAAATGCATTTGCACTTTCTTTTGTATAAGAGCGTAATTTATAAGGGGACATTTTTAGACAGTAAATTAATCATATTTTCAGACTCTACCCCAAGAATGACTACCCGTCACATTCCATCCAACTGTCATTTAACATCAGAAATCAGCAGGAGACTGATTTACTTTAATTTCAGCTGCAGATCAAAGCTGTAAAGTTCATATCTTCAGAATGGTTCCTGCATCCTAAACAAACATTGGTTTGTCCCCGAGTTAAACTTGGAACAATATAAGATTAACCACAAAACACAATATTCCGAGAACAAAAGGGGGAACTATAATAAAAATAGAAAGTGAGAATAGGAGTGGTTGCTAAGCAACATTGATAGGAAGGAGAGGTGACTATGTGGGCATGGTTTCCAGGTCAGCGGCAGAAAACGTGTGTGCAGCAGGTGATGTGACTGCAGCAGAGCACGAGTTGTAGGTAAAGTTCATCTGAAGGTTTTACTCTTTTAACCCCAAGTGGAATATGGGTGGGGGGGGGCTTCATCAATGTGGTTTACTGTAGGGATATAACTGGTATGGAATTTGATTTTAAGTTAACTGATTTTAAGTTTATTGTGTAACCTACTGGTTTGTTCATAAGTTTATTTAATTTCATTACCACATGTTTCTGGATTGTGTTGTCAATATTTGTACAACATGTAGTGTAAAACCGAAACGGTGCTTTATGTTAAATGTGGTTTTTGTCTTATTATGTGGAGTAGATGTTCTAACTATTATATTTTTTATTTATTTATGTTTTGTCCTTTCGGTTTATCCCATGAGGTCAGGGTCACCACAGGGGATCAGTGTCCACATGTTGATTTGGCAGTTTTGTTTTTAAGCCGGATGTCCTTCCTGACCCAACCCTCTCCAATTTCTTCTGGGTGTGGACCCACACTGCACAGCTGGGGATGGGAATGGGCTGTTGGGGTTTCTGTGTCTTGCCCAGAGACACTTCGACATATAGCCAGAACCGGGGATTGAACCAGAGGTTCTCACTATGTGATATGTAAATCAGCCACTTGGAGACACTGTAAGTTAAACGTGTAACATTAGTGTTAAAGGATTACAGATGCCATAGTGTTGGTGGTGGTAATATGATGTTACATTTCCTTTTTCACTTTCTGTCATGATCTGGCCCTTTAGCTCCACTTCCTGTTCTAAACTTTTATTTTGTAGCCCTTTCCCCACATCCTGTTCCCAGTTAAATCCTCCAGCTTCACTACTCATCACCGCCTATTATAGTTTACACCTGTTCCCCTGCCTATTGACACTCACCTCTCCCTTCAGTCCCCTGTTTGGTCCTCACCCTGTCTTCTGATTTGTCTGACTCCTGTTATCTGGACTTCTAACTCTTGTTATCGGTCTATTTCTCAGGTTTTCCCCCGATTCATTCATTTTAAATTATTAATTCAAAAGGCCAAGTCAGCCTCTGTCCTTTGATAACCTGTGTTCTTCAATAAATCTATCCACATCTCACGCTTCCATTCTTTGATTTAACAGCATTGTCCAGGCCATTCCCTGATCCATTCATTTCTAATCACATTTGGATTCTTAGTTGAACTGTCCCTGGTTAAAACTCAATGAAGTTAGGTTTTCTGTTTATGTTCGAATACCGTAGCTTTACACTCAAAGGGGCCTGGTGGATCAGCAGTAGAGCATTGAGTTGGGATGCAGAAGGCCACTGATATGAATCCAACATCACCAGGTGTGGCCCCGCCCAGCCACCAAGGGCATCCTTTGTGCTGCTCCTGAGCCCTGACAAAAATGGGATGGTTGCGACAGGAAGGGCAAGTCCCCTGAAGGGACAAGCCGAAAGCCTTTGATCTTTGATTGTAGTCTTATTTTCCTAGTATGAACTAAATCTTCATTAGTCAGGAATGGTGTGGTTCTCTCTTGGTCTGAAACAACCCCTAAACAGCTGGGTCCTTTCACAATTTCTCAGGTGTTTAACCCTTCGCATGACCTAATCAGACTTAGTACCTTGTGTCCTGGATCAGGACATTAACGCCTCTGCGGTGTGTCTAAACATACAGCAGAGATTGTTCACATTGTTTCCTGTTGCTGCTTCTCGCTGCAGAGACGTTAGTTTGACGCTGAGCTGCTCTGTCAGTTCTTTCTATTGAAGCGGGGACGTCAGAGCAGCTCAGGTCTTTGTTGGTGTGCGAGCTCTTCACTGTCTCTCTCTGTGATCTGTATGATGATCTGACTTCTTCTCTCGCCCTCTTTATCTGACTGTTGTGTTTGCATCTACAGCCTCTACCTCCATCAGAATTACACAGCTTAACTATCGGCTGCTTTTCTGTTTGGGCTATTTATCTGAACGTTGTCTTTGTCCCGGTCAGCCGCACAATATTTCATAGTTGGACATTTCTGTAGTTTTATATCTGACTGAATGAACTGACATAAGAAGATGCTACAGTCAAATCAAACCAGATAAAAGCTACAACAGAAACTTTAGACACCAGTGCACCAAATATCCAAATGTTAGCTTTCTGACCTTGTTTAAAGGATTCACTCCCTCCAATGCTCATTCAAGCCTACACAAACAAACTCATGTCCAAATGTGTAAAACAATCTTATTACAAAATTCAGTCCAGAATTCACCTTCAAATCAACACAATTCTTTCTCCCTTTTGGGTCAAAGCTGCAGACCACCTGAACCCTTTATCACATAATGAAGATGATTCCTAATTTCCTGGAAAAAAGCACAAACCAAACCGAAGCACTGCTCAGTAACCGCTGGAGGTCTAGAGATAAGACCACCCTTTAAAACCAATTGGCACTTCTTGCAGAGACATTTGTCCCTGATGATTCAGGATAAATTGTAGAGATACTGAAGGAACAGGAAAAAACTGAAGATGCTTGTTGGCAATGGAAAACTCCCATCAACATTATTTGATGAGTCTTCTCAGTAGCTTACCCCCACATTACTAAGGTACAGGTTCCTACAGTTTGAGGCACCAACCACTACACCATGTTAGTTCATCAGTCCTGTAGCCTCTGCACCCCAGATAATCAATCATCTCAGGTGTATTTGCAGTGCAGCCTTTCTGACCTTCAGGGCCGTGATGTCACCCACAGCAGAAGCTTGTCTGTTCAGCTGTGACGCCATGATGTGGCAGCGCTGACACAGTCTCTGCAGCTCCTCCTCCTCCTCTGGGTTGCTGTAGTGGCTCAGTTCGCAGGCTGAGAGCGAGCCCTCGGGGTTCGGCCGTGACTCGCAGCTCGTCCTTGCCTCCTCATCCTCCTCCCCTGCAGAATGAAGACGCTTCCTGCGGCACGCCAAACCCAGAGGCAGACGATTGTCCCCCTCCACCAGCTGCAGACAAACAGAGGAAGACAAAGTTTTGAACTCTCTGACCAGCTTTTTCGGGTTTTAATATCAACAAAGACCATATAAAGAGTTCTTCAGGTCTGTATCATGTTCAAACTCCAGACAAATTCTCCAACATGCATGGGACAACTGTCCATTCAGCCACTCGTTGCTCTGAGCACATGAAGGAGGAAAAGGTGAGAGACACTGAAACGTTAAATGGCCACTTCTACATCGCTTTTATAAGTGCTTTACAATGTTGCTTCTCATTCATGCAAACACTCACACACTGGTGGCAGTGGCTGCCATGTAAGGTGCTCACCTGACCCACTGGGAGCAACCTTGGGTTCAGGGTTTTGCTCAAGGACACTTTGACACACTTTAACACATAGCCAGAACTGAGGATTAAGCCACTGACCCTGTGGTTCAGGTTTTCTGTTCATGGAAAAATGAGGATGAATATAGTTCACAGCAAATCTGTAGCATAAACTTACATACACCAGTGTGTTCATGTTACCACTGTTCTTAGCTTATTTCTAATCAGGGTTTTCATTGTTCCAAGATGAAGTTCTGGTTTCAGAGTGAACGTAACAACCTGATACTCACTGTGTATCTCCTGTAGTCCGGTCTGTGCCCCCGAGCTGTGCTCCAGTACTGAGAATACATCTCTGCTAATAAACGTTTCACACAAACAGTATATTTGATAAACTCCTCACCGACTGATTCAGCTTCTGTGCTGCCTGTGATCAAACCTCTGCTTGAGCTGAGTGTCTTTGTGTGTGTGTGTGTGTGTTTGTGTGTGTCAGGATTGTGGCAGGAGAACGGCGTTGATCAAGCGTAAACTTTCAGAGATAAAATCCACTGCTCTGACTCTGACTTACATAACTGCTGTGTTACTGTACAAGCTACTGCTCCTCTGTCCTCTGTTTTCATGTTGAGCTGATCTTAAAATTAATGTTATTTTTATTGCGAAAGAGTTGGAACCATTTAAAAACTAACATCTGTCCTTTGTCTGACTTCATTGTTTTCCGAACCTAAATGTATATTGTGTATAACCTGTTCTTTCAATGCTTTGGAATCTGAGCCATTTCCTGTCCTTGCTGGATTTAAAACTTGAGCTGCTCAGCAGTCACCACTGACTGATTCTACCCTATTTGCTCCATCCATTTTCAATAGGAGGCACATGTGGACTGCAGGAGGACATATCTGTCTCTATGAAGCCACAGTGTTGCACATGCAAAATGAGGCCTGGTAATGTCCTACTGAAATATCCACTGACTTCCCAGGACAAAATGTTGCTTTGATCACAGTAAACTCCTCCACATCAATAGTCCCTTCTCACACATACAATCCTTCCATGTGTGGTCAAATTATGTGTGGGCATTGATGGCCCCTCTTACATCACAGATACTTTGCACAGACAACCTGAAAACTGACAAAATGGACTCGTCTGAGCACAGAATGTCTCACTCTCTTTTTGTCCATCTGACATCAGCTTGGGTTTAGAGAACTCAGCCGTATTCCTCCAGAGAATGGATGTATGACCTCCTCCTTTTATAATAGAGATTCACGTTGGATTTCTATCATACAGTCAGCAGTGGTTTTGGCTCTGGCGTTTATGCATGAAGTCACTGAATCTTTTAAGTTCAATTTAACTTTATTTGTACACCACCGATTCACAACAAAGTCATCTCAAGGCACTTTACATAATAAATTCAAGACAACACAAATATGTAGAGGAAACCGAACAAATACCCCCTGACCAGCACTAAGGCGACAGTGGAGAGGAAATTTGAGGGAAGAAACCTCCGGCGGCCATCTGTCTTGACCGGTTGGGGTGAAAAGAAAAGAGGAGCAACAAGAAGCAAGAAACAAGTTGTAATTTTGACAATATTCTGCAGATGGAAGAAGGCTGTTGTAGAGATGTGTTTTATGGGTTAACTAAAGGACATGGAGTTGGAGAGAATGAACCAGCAAACATTATCAGTGAGATCATACATCATCACTTACCAAGTGGATTCTTACAAAACCCTACTCCAACACAAGCAAAAAGCGATTGGAGAATCACTACAGAGTCCTTTCCTCTCCTTGGTATGTCAGATTGGTATAGACTGGAACTGGACACAGACACGGGAAGGTGACGCTAACGAGACACCATTCCAGATGCTGTGCTGTACTAGGAGGTGAAGTGGAGTGAGCTGAATTGAGAGAGAGTAACAGAGGAATCAGAAGGAGAAGGCACAGTGATGACTGCTGGACTGGATCTAATGATCAGTCCTGGAGCCTGAGGGGCTTTGATGCTGTGTCATGATAGAAAAAGCCACATCCCTTGTAGTTCTCAGTCTCTAACAGAGTAGCAGTGTATGTGGACTCTCCTGAGGGCTCTCTGTCCTCCTACAGAGTATCCTCTGATCCACATTCTCTGAAACTATGTTTGCTGGCTTTGGAGTCTGTCCTGCTTCTACAGTGACTCTGTAGAAGAGCCTCACACTGCTGAAATCCTAACATTTCTTTATTACAAACTTTCTTTCAAATAGATGTCAGAAGGTTTGTTGGTTATTAAAGCTAAAGATAAAGATACATAAAGTACTTGGCACAACCTCATAAATTTGTGATATTGTGCATGTAAATGATGACAGCACAGTAAAGGGAATTTGATGACAGTTTGTGAACTCCTCCATATCAATGGCCCACTGCCTGCACATGGGCTGTGAAACAGATGTGCTCACTACCTTCTTTTAAGATAAGTGATAGAGCATATTTTGGCTGTTCCAACAAATTCTTTCTTTGTTCCTGTCCTGTGTCCTCCTGACGCTTTGATCTTTTAATGACTATGTTGCAGAACCTTGACACTGTCTCACATTTCCTCAAAAATCTTTATTACAAAAACACAGTCAAGTCTACACTCTTTCTACTAGATGGTGCTCGCCGGCCATGTTTGGATCACATGTGTAATACATCTGCACATGTCTGTATAGGAGAGGCCTGAGATCAAGTAAGACCGTTTTCTGTTCCTCATCTGCGCTTTCTAACCAAACTTGGACCAGAACTTCTGGTTGGCCCTAAATTGTTGCTAAATTGACAGTTGAATTTTAAATGTATTTGTATTAATTTCTCTAGTGAAACTTTAGTGTATATACTGTAGTTACAGCTTAGCTTAGCTAGTGTGTGTGGACAGTGTTCATGAGGAACAACTCAACTTCAAAGTTAAACGAACCTTGTGCAGGGTACATTTGTTCGTACATGACGTAAATCCTCTACTTAATGACCTGCAAAGTCCACTAGCAAGGAAGCAGTGACTGAGACACATTGGTATAAGCAAAACCCGACCAGTGACTGAGCAACTCAACTTGACTTAACCAAGCAAGCCTTTTGATGGATGGGCAGATGTTGATCTGCAGTTAGAACTATGGCTATGTCACCATAAAAGGGCCAGTATTAATTAGCCAGGACCACCTTAACTGTCCTCTTCTAGGCAGTAATGTTATAACAGAGATTATCAAAAGGAACTATTACTCACATGTAGCTTCGCATTGTTTCGCTAAGTTGTTGCCGTAGTTTGTCAATGGCGGTTTGTGCAAACTGCGTAAGTTTTCACGCAGCTGCAAGAGAACATAAAACTTTTTGAAAACAAACAAAAAAAGAATTTATCCTGGGGTTTTGCCAATGTTGCCATCGCACAGATGAAGCACGTCGCAGTTCTTAATACCTCGAGCTACATGGACCAAATAGTCTGTATCAACCTGGGAGTTTGTTCAGTGACTCAGTACCCTGATGTCACGCTGCCAAGGTCTGGTTCTGTAACCTCCGCAGGAGACACGGTGCCAACCCGTAGTCCTCGGGCCCTGTCGGATGACCAATGGCCTGTGCCGACACGGGCCTGCTCCTCGCCGCTGACACAGGAGGCCTGGATCCCGGCTAAAAGGAGACATCGGACTACACCTGCTGCAGCTAATCTTGTCAACCAGTCCATTGGACGACCTTCCCCAGTCCAGGTGGATAACCGGTTCACTGTGCTTAAGGAGCTGGAAAGGCCGACTTCCCCGGCGGCGGTTCCCTCCGACTGCCTGCACCGTGAGTTGCCAGACGGCTTGGCCCCCACAGCTCCACCTACTTTGAAAATTCCAAAGCTGATAGACAGACATTCTTCAGCAACAAAAGTCGTGATACACGTTGACACAAATGACACCAAAGGCCAACAGTCTGAGTTACTGAAATGTGATTTCACGTCACTTTTCAACTCACTTGAGAGTTTTCACGACAGACGGTTCTTCATCTCCAGCCCAATTCCCACACTGGGTCGCGGCGTTGCCTGGTGCTCCAGACGCCTCAGTCTGCACACATGGCTTCAACCAAAAGTCACCGCACACGGACTATTTAACATTGACAATTTCAATCTTATCTGGGATCAGTACTTCAAGCAAGATGGACTGCACCTGAACTTCTTGCGATCATTGATGTTGACTGAGAACATTGTCCACAGCGTCTCAGTCTCCGGTGACTGACTGACCATTGGAAACACCTGTGGCTCTGATGTGCTCACCTCCTCCGCTCCAACCCCCGACAACATCCCAAGGAATGAACAGTCTGAGATGTTCATAGAATCTGACGTTACCAACAGACAAAATGCTGCTCTTATGGACTCGAATCTTTCACCCAGGGAATTTTATTATTTCAATGAATGTTATGATCTTAACTATACTCTTTGCCCAATAGACACTATTTCTGTTCCACGACCACCTAAACTATTTAAATAAAAAACGACCACAAGAGGAGTTAATGATGATAACCTAATAAAAATTAAAACTACTACTCATACAGAGCCAAACCTATTAAATGTGGATTGTTAAATATCCGATCTCTCTCTTCTAAATCTCTGTTAGTAAATGACTTAATAAGCTATCATCAATTCAATCTTCCACTCAAGCTTACTAATAAACCCTAGACCTAAACATAGTTATAACTCATTTGAGAGCCTTACTCTTAGCCTTTCACACCCAAACTGGAAAACTCAAAAACCACTATTATTTGTTATCGTGTACCATCCTCCAGTCCCTTATTCAGAGTTTTTGATAGAATTTTCTCATTTTCTATCTGATTTAGTGCTTAGTACATATAAAGTCATTATAGTGGGTGACTTTAACATTCATGTAGATGCTGACAGTAACTGCCTGAGCACTGTGTTTAATTCATTATTAGATTCAATTGTTTTTTCCCAAAATTTAAATAAACCGTCACCGTTTTAGTCACACGTTAGACCTTGTCCTTGCATACGGCATTGAAACTGATAATTTAAATTTATTTCTTCATAATTCTCTTCTGTCTGACCATTTTCTAATAACCTTTGAATTTACAATAATGGACTATACAACAGTTAGGGAAAAATTCCACTACATCACGTTTATCTGAAAATGCTGTGAACAAATTTAAAGAAATTATTTCTTCATCATTTTCACCACCATGTGTCAATACAATGGTGAGTAGCCATCTTACTCCTGTACAAGTTGATTATCTAGTTGATAATTCTGCAGCCTCACTGCGTATGATACTAGATGCTGCTGTGCCTCTGAAAAAGAAACCAGTGAATCAGAGGAGCCGACCTCCATGGTACAATTCGCAAATGCATAGCTTAAAACAGGCATCACAAAAGTTAGAAAGGAAGTGGCGTTCCACTAATTTAGAAGAATCTCATTTATTCTGGAAAATTAATAATGTATTTAAAAAAGCCCTCCATGATACCAGAACAGCATATTATTCATCATTATTAGAGGAAAACAAGAACAACCCCCGGTTTCTGTTCACCACTGTAGCCAGCCTGACACATGATAAGGCTTATTTGAGTATATCAGCATTAAGTGTAAGTGGCAGCAAGGTTGAGGCTTTAGTTTTAGTTCTCAAGATTTTGTCCGCTGATGAATAAGCTCCTGAATGCAGTGTGAGGACAGGGAAGAACAGTGAGGTGATACCAGCAGGTCAAATCTGTGAAGTAAGGTGCAGAGTCAGAGAATGGCTGACAGGTGGCCCAGTGTTATTTCAAACAAATCTAACAAGTAACTGACCAGAGGGCTTAGAACTGTTTACAGCTCTAGTAGATGTCCCTAGTGGTTTATAAAAATACTAAAATCCCAATTCAGAACCCCACTTAACATGATATCAATCTTAGTAAGAGAACAGTTCTAGGCACATTGGAGGAAGTTACTGAAGAGAAACGAGTTAACTGCTTTCTAGGTGGTTCAGACTCAGCGTACCATCCCACAGTAAACACCTTCTCAGCTCAGTTTAGCACTGACAGATAGAGGATAGTGACAAAAGACGAAAGACATGTCAAAATATGACATACTTGACCAAGCCAGTGCTCACCATCAGGGCTTTGTGGTGATCCGCACATGCATCGTGCTGCAGCCCAGAGATCACGTGCTTGTCAGAAATCAGTCAGAGCTGGGTGGTCCAGGCAAACTTTGTGCTTAATGAAAGAAAATAATTTATCGTGTTGTTGAAAAAATTGGAAATGGACCTGTCCAGCCCGAAACAGGGGACAAAACCTTCTATGTGCTCCACTAAAACCTTCTGTTATCTGTAAATTATTTCCCCATTGAACAAGATGAGTGGATTCAACATGCAGGTATGAAAAGACTAAAACCAAAAGACAGTAAGACAGTGGAACAGGAATCTGACCATTCTGATGAAGAAAAGGAGTACGCCAATTGCCTCAGCAACCTACTTGTGTATAATAGGACAGTCAGATCTTAAAGGCCTCAGACCACACCACACAGTGACGAGTAGCTGAAACAGTTGAAGCACAGATGCAAAGTGCACCCCAACCAGCTGTGATCTCATCTCTCACCAGTGCAAATGTCAGGACCCGTTGAAGCACAATCAGCTGAAGAACTACAGGAGGATCTAGTGAGGGAGGACACTGATTCAGTGGAGCAAGTGGATGATGGGGGATCTGCAGGGCCATCCCATGAGAAAGTGCCGTCAGTGAGAAGGTCAACCCGAGCTGTAAAACCTCAAGAAATGTTCACATATAACCAGCTCAGGCAGCTCAGACCAGGAGCAAATATGATATTTGACTATGTCCCTTACCCTATGTCCAATTACCCAGCTAGTCCTGAATGTTACTACCTGACACCAATAGGGACATGGTAGACTTGGAGCAGAAAGACCAACGACTAGGACACTGTGACATAGATTAAAAATGTATAAGTACACCGTATTGTCTGGTTATTTCAAGATGTCTGGAGACATCTCTCAAAGCAGGGGAATGTAAAGTAGGTTGGAAATTACTACATGTTTAGTTAGACACCCCTGTATTTTTTATTTATTTTTTGACAACTGTGAACTTACACCTTTTTTATTCTCCATCTCCTGCTGCACTTAAAACATTGGACTTTGAACTTTTAGCACCTTCCTTTCATTACAACACTCATCAGTGCACCTGTTACTTTCGCAATTGTAAATAAGTTATTTCCATGTGTTACACTACACAATCTTCTTAATTGCACTACAGCAACATGCTTGATGTTGGATGTGAGGGACTGAGGCCGAACCAAGCTGACACTGTGCGAGAGCTGGGATACGCTCTGGACATGTTGCCAGTCTTCACATACTGAGACACACACATTACAACCATTCACATTCACATTCACACCCACGAGCAATTTAGAGTCAACCCAACATGCATGAGGAAACATGCAAACTCCACACAGAAAGGCTGCAGCCAGCAGGTGATTAGACCTGGGTGCGTAGTACTTCACCTCTGTGCACCCCGTGCTTTTATAAGCTTTTATTTTTACCTTTGTTCCCCTTTGAATTATATTTATGTCCTTTTAGAATAGTGCAGCACTTTCAACATGTAAATATGAACAGAATCAAATTAAACTGTCATTACTGCTTGTGGCAGTTGGTAATGGTAGCAAAGTCTCATTCTAAGACATTAGCTGAGAGTTCCAATGGTTCTCTCTATAAAAACAATCTAAGCATAACCACATGAAAATTTCCATTCTACCGTGTAGTTTTTGAATATTGACAGTTTTCATAAAATGACCTACACAGTCAAATTACATTACTATACAGTATTTCCAATATATTTTGAGTCATGAACACAGGTCTTTCTAAAAGCTGCTTTCTGACAGCTGATGATTTCATCTCATGTTTATCAGAGACAGAAATGTTTAAAATGTGTGAAACTGTCTTGAAGTTAGATCATTAATTTAGTGTAATAAAAATAAGTTTACTGAAAACGTTTGATCAAAAGTAATGGTCGGCTGCAAACTAGTTTTTAAATTCCTCCAGTTTTTCAAAGGGTTCATATTTTCATCACATATCAACAGGTTTTATTTCAGCTTGTCTCTGTTAATGAATTGATAGTTCAAAAGCAAAACAAAATTCAACAAGAGCATTTATGTTGTTTGTCAAAGTTTACATTTATTGAATATCCAGACAAAATGAAATATGAATTTAATTAATTTAATTATTGAACATGTGCATTATGTTACTGTTTGCTACATTTAGACAAACTCTAGATTAGATGAGTCTTCCTTCACACTAATCAGCAGCCTCTTCAGATGACTTTATTACACAGAGCTGCTGCAGTTAAAGTCTCAATGATTTGGAAAACTTCTTTCTACAGATGCAAAGTCAGTGCAATTGTTCTGACATCAGCAGACAATATATTGTTTAATATAAAAAGACTAAATATACATAGAATGCAGTGTCAGTGTTTGTCTGCACAGGAGGAGATTCTCTCTCCTACAGAGAACACAGGGTCACAGAGGAGTCATACCTTAACCCAAAGCCAGCAAACAAAGGTTCGGTGAATGTGGTTTTGAAGGTGTGGAGGTGGATCAGTTTCTCAGGGGAGACTCTGTAGAAGGACAGAGTTCCTTCAGGACAGTCCACATACACTGCTACTCTCCCGGAGGAAGAAACGTTGAAATCAATGACTGTCCCACTGTTATTGTGAAAGACAAAAAAGTTCTCATCCGAGCATCTCAGACTCCAGGAGCAATCATGCCCTACAAACCTCCAGTCAGTACCGTCTACTTTCCTGTTGATTCCTCTGTAACTCACTGCTATAAAAACCATTACTGTCCATTCCACCTCCCAGTAACAGCGACCAGTCAGACCATTACTACACAGAAGCTGATGCCAGTCAAATCTGTCTGGATGATCAGGATATGGCTGATCCTCCTCCACCCGGGTCAACTTCCTGTTGTCCTCAGACAGTTTTAGTTCTGTGTTTATTGTGTTTGGATCCAGCTCCAGCTCACAGACATCTGATGGATAGAAAAACACAGGTTATCATTGGACATGTGATGTTTTTTCTTTGCTTACTGATATACAGATATTTCTATGAAGTGGAACAATTCAAACATACATTTTCAAATTTTCTTTTGCAACTGGAAGCGACAGAATCAAACTAAATCCATACTTACACTTTCTTATACCAGGTTTCAGTCTCTGTTGTCCACAGTGTTCCACTCTGGAGGGAGAAACTTAGTCAGAACATGATTGTGGAAACAACCTTCACTGTAAAGGATTTGTTCTAGTCTAAAACATGAGTCATATAATATTCTACATGAAGCACTGTTCCTTAGCATCTCAGTGTGACATTAAAACAGCTTCAAACGTGTCTGTCTAAATGAGGTAAAGAGAACTGTAGATGAACAGCTCAGTCAATTTTCCATCAGTGTTGACAGTAAAGGAAACACCTGTCTGCTCAAGCTGAATATCACAGACTGCCTGTGTCTTTTTAACACAGCATCACTAATGTTGGTGGAGTCTATAGCTGCTGCGGTTCTGTGAGCAGCTCTGTAGCAGCAGCAGCTGTAGTTACGCTTCTTCTGTGACTTGCCATCCTTGTTCTGTTGTTGCAGGTTTGCATTTTGCATAGACAATATAATAATAAATTATGCTTTTCTGTCATTACACCTGATTGGTCACACAGCAGGTCGGTCAGTACACGGAGAGCATGGTAACTGAGCAGAGATTATTCTAATGTGTGGTCTTGTATGAATTAACAAACACAAAACCCAGCTCCTATCTTTCACTTAAAGGACCCAAAGAGCTGACTTGTTCACGACATACACATCAGTAGGAGAGAAAGAAACTAGAGTCACGGTCTTTATAACAAACTATCTTGTTAATGCACATGCAATAATAAAATGAAATTGAGTTGTTTTTTTGTTTAGTTTTAAGGCCAACCTGGTCTAGATTTGTATGCTAATTTTAAGAATTCTAGTCAATCAAACTTTGCTAACCCAATTGGCAGAAAGGTGGAACAAACTACAGCTCTGCATGCACATCAGGAATGTAAAATTGACTTTACTACATGTTGAATTATAGGTAATAGTCATCATGTTTTTGTTTACACCACATTGTGAAAATTCTACACTTTTTGTGTTGGAGGGTTAGAATTTTTTTTTTCATACAATGCACATGACTGGCTGGCAGCTGACAGGGAAGACGGGGATTGTTCCAGTCAAATAGTCACTAATTTTGTTTCCACATTGAAATGGTAAAAATAACTAAGGATCATACAAAAGCATAATGGACTAAACAATGGTGGTTTTATTGACTTTTCTGAAGTATGTTGTGCAGGATTTAAATGTGGGTGCATTTTGTTCTTCAAACCCTAACAATTACACTGCGTCCACGTATGAATCAAATAACCCTTTGTCTCCACAGGTGACAGAAGGCCACAAGAATTAAGTATGAATTGAGGTTTTGTTGTGTATGTGTCTGTATTAAACATACTGATTGTGATTTTGCTGTGATACTAGTATTTACATTATTAAATTCCTATGATTTTGGATTTTCTAACCAGGTATAGTTTGACAGTGTCACTTAAAAATATATTGAAAACAAACCAAAAAGTCAGAAATGATGCTGTTAATGAGCTTGAAGTGAAGTGATATTAAAATGCATGCACTCAGTCCAAAACACTATATAACTGACAATGACTGGTTATGTGAGGGGAGGTAATGCATCAATTAGTCTAAAGCATTGCTTATCAAGTCATTAAATTAAAATGTATCGTAACGGTAAAATGCCGTTTTGTTTCCTCCCTCCCATGTCCAAATCTTTCCTTCTTAATCTAATTTGAATAATCTTTAAGCGAAACAAAACGAAATTTAAGTAACCAGTGTAGCAGGCGTGGATTAACTGGCTGCATAGATCACATGATGGCATCCGTGTCCCATGCATTTTTCAGGATTTCTGTGTCCATCTTGTAGAGCATGTTTTAGAATAATAGTATTTTTAAACTACACACTTGTGTCAGAACTCATTATTGATCACTATTTTCTTGAGATAATTTCCTTCATTGATTAATGCATTAAGTGAGGACATGACCGATGATACATCTTATCTTAGATACATCTCCTTTCCATACCTGAGGGTGTCCAGTCTCCAGTGTGGATCCTCCAGTTGAGCAGAAAGCAGCTTTACCCCTGAGTCTCCTGGATGATTGTAGCTCAGATCCAGTTCTCTCAGATGAGAGGGGTTTGAGCTCAGAGTCAACGCCAAATAATCACAGCCTTCCTCTGTGATCAGACAGCCTGACAGACTAAAAATAAAAAACTTTTCAGTTTTTAAAAAATTGCATAAGCCGGGAAATAATAAACTTGTTAGTCTCTTTGACATTGGTTTGAACTCAAGGTAAAACAAACAGTTAGCTGAAAACAGCTAAATCCTGACCTGAGAATTTCCAGTTTACAGTGGGGACTCTTCAGTCCATCAGACAACAGCTTCACTCCTGTATTCTTCAGGTCGTTGTTACTGAGGTCCAGTTCTTTTAGACTAGAGGACTGGGAGCTGAGAATTGTTGACAGAGCGTCACAACTTCTCCATGAAACTTCACAGCCACTCAGCCTAGCAAGACAAACAGGAATTACTTTTTAAAAATGTTTTTACAGTTTATGTGACAGACACTGGGTGGGGGGTTGGGGGGGTGGGGGGTGGGGGGTATATCCACACTTACAGATACACAGAACAAAACATGGCAAATAGTTTCTTATTTTGGATCAAGCACCACAGAGAAGTTAGCTCAAGTGCAGCAGCAGATGAAAAGACCACTGTTGAAGCTCATCAGCGAGGTGCCAACACGATGGAACAGCACATACAACATGCTTGCAAGAATTAATGACCAAAAGGAACCAGTTGGGCATCTCTGGCCTCTTTAAAGACAGATTTATCTCCACTGAAGGTTATGAAATCATAGAAGAAACACTCAGCGTGCTCATTCCAATGAAGCTATAGTGATGCTGTCTGAATAATAAAAATAAGAGTCTCTCGATTAAAAGTCATTCCCATGCTTAAAATGCTGCACCATTCAGCAAATTGCCTCATCAGCACCCAGTTCAGGTATTTAAAGTGATTGTTAATTCTGTTCTTTTGTATTGTCATTTTCTTGCAAGTTGTTATCATGTGATTTGTAATTAATGACTAACAAAGACATATTGTATTGTTTCCTTAGATAACAAGCTGTGGCAACAGCTGGATATGGACGTCTTAGAAAGCAAAATGAATTGCAATGCAATCACAAATGCCATCACTTAAGTTCAGGGGTATCTGTCAGAGAGCCACATATCTAGACAGGATCCTTTACAATACTGGCAGACTTATCCACACCTTTACAAACTTGCTTTAAAGTTTTTATGTATTCTCGCCTCATCAGTACCTTGTGAAAGAGGTTTTTCCAAAGCAGGAGAACTGGTCTCAAAGAGATGAGACCAACCTCATATAAGTACAAGTACAAGCACTCACACTTTCACAAGCACTTCTTTTTCATAAATGTCAACAAAAACTACCTTTGATTTCATGTTTGTTTTTTTTGTACATTCTGCATTTGACATACTATTAGTCATAGTCATATTATTTTGGTTATATTCAAACTAATTGGAATATTTACACTTCTCTTTCATTCAGTTAGCACTTTATTATCAGCTGCTTATGTAAACAGGACTATTTATCCACATGTCAGAAGGGATGAACCAAGTTCAGTCACCACATGCTTTATCCATGTTGCTTTATCCATGTTACCTGCAATGTTTTTTGCAATCCAACAGATGTCGCTATTAAGCAACACACCAAGAAAGTGCTGCATGGCAGCTCCCCCGTTATTTGCATGAGGGTGTGTGTGTGTGAATAGGTGAATGATAAGAAGTGTAAAGCATAAGGTAGAAGAGAGCTATATATCTGCAGACTATTTACCTAAAAGCCCTACTCCAGGTCTACCTCTCCTCTTTAAAGATCTGTGTGAACACTCCTGAGTACACTGAGGCTGCTCTGATATCGATGCCACACTCTTTCAGGTCGGATTCATAGAAGATCAGGTTTCCTTTCTGCAGCTGCTCAAAAGCCAGTTTTCCCAGAGACCCAATCATTTCCCTGCTCTCTGGACTCCAGTGTCGATCTGTCTCAGCTCCTCCATCATACTTGACATTCTTCAGTTTGGTCTGAACCACCAGGAAGTGGATGTACATCTCAGTCAGGGTCTTGGGCAGCTCTCCTCCCTGTCTGGTTTCCAACACATCCTCTAGAACTGTAGCAGTGATCCAGCAGAAGACTGGGATGTGGCACATGATGTGGAGGCTTCGTGATGTCTTGATGTGGGAGATGATTCTGCTGGCCTGCTCCTCATCTCTGAATCTCTTCCTGAAGTACTCCTCCTTCTGTGGGTCAGTGAACCCTCTTACCTCTGTCACCATGTCAACACACTCAGGAGGGATCTGATTGGCTGCTGCAGGTCGTGTGGTTATCCAGAGGTGAGCAGAGGGAAGCAGCTTCCCTCTGATAAGGTTTGTCAGCAGCAAATCCACTGAGGTGGACTCTGTAACATCAGTCAGGATCTTGTTGTTCTTAAAGTCCAGAGGAAGTCGACACTCATCCAGACCATCAAAGATGAACACAACCTGGAACTCTTCAAACCTGCAGATTCCTGCTTCTTTGGTTTCAGGAAAGAAGTGATGAACAAGTTCCACCAAGCTGAACTTTTTCTTTTTCAGCACATTCAGCTCTCTGAAGGTGAATGGAAATGTGAACTGTATGTGCTGGTTGGCTTTGTCTTCAGCCCAGTCCAGAGTGAACTTCTGTGTTAAGACTGTTTTCCCAATGCCAGCCACTCCCTTTGTCATCACTGTTCTGATTGGTTCATCTCTTCCAGGTGTGGCTTTAAAGATGTCTTCATGTCTGATTGTTGTTTCTGGTCTGACTGATTTCCTGGATGCTGTTTCAATCTGTCTGACCTCATGTTCATCATTGACCTCTCCAGTCCCTCCCTCTGTGATGTAGAGCTCTGTGTAGATCTGATTCAGAAAGGCTGGGTTTCCTGCTTTAGCGACCCCCTCAAACACACACTGGAACTTGTTCTTCAGGTCAGACTTGAGTTTATGGTGGCACAATGCAGTGCTACTTCCTAAATGAATATGCAACATGAAAACAGATTATTATACCATTCATTGTTAGAATAATTTCACAAAATAGGGTCTTCCACTGTGAATTCAAAACCCAATTTCCAAGAACGTTGCAAAATGTAAATAAAAACAATGAAATTCTTTGCAAATCATTGGAAACCTACAGTAATGTTAATATGAAGAGCAAAAATATTTTTTTTAATATAAATGTTCATTTTGAAATGAAATCCAGCAACATGTTTCAAAACATTGGGACACGGCAATAAAAGACTGGAAACGTTGTGTAATACAAGAAAATGGGGAAACTTATTACAATTAATTAGGTTTATTGGCAACAGGTCAGTGTCATGATTGGACTGATTAAACAAACAAACAAAAAATAGAGATCCCAGAAAATGTTTCAGAAGTGAAGATGGGACCGAAAGAAACAACCAGATACAAACAAGGTCCAGAAATAGGTCTCAGATCACCATTTCATTCTGTTTATGTACATTATACACAGTGTCTTAACTTTTTTGGAAATTGGGTTTGAATATTAACCAATTAATTATATTAATATTGTGGGGGAATAGAGTAAATTTTGTCATATAGTTACTGTAGATAATTAGCAAACAGGCGAACAAGAAGTCACAGGGTGTGAAATGTTTAGAGGACTGCTTAAGATCCCAGTAGGCACTTGTTGTTATAAGGCCCAAAAGAATGTAGTAGATAGTCGATTTTATTGCTTCACAACTGACTTTGACAGAACCTACAAAGGGACAAGAGTGATAACTGTCAACTGCAGGCACCTGGTTTCCTCATTCATGTTTGTGAGGGTGATTCCTTCTTAGGTTTGAGTATAAATAGAAGGGGTTTGAGAGACACAAGTCAGAAGACATCAACATCCATGTGTTCTTCTCCATGCCAGTATGTATTAAACTGAGATGGTTCATCACACTGAGTTCTGTCTACAATTCTTCCAAGTAACACTTAACCAAGGAAGAGTAAAAATTTTTAATACAATATTAAAAATCAGTTAAAGTCCTTACTGCTCTGCAGACAGACAGCCACCTCCTCCTGCTTCATTCTCCTCAGGAAGTTCACCGTGATCTTCAGAAATAACTCTTTGCTGGTCCTCATCTGCTCTTCATCTTTATCATCAATCACTTCCTCATCCTGTCTTTGACTTGTTAAGTATTCTGTGTAATTTGGCTTCAGAATTTCCTGAAAGCTCTTCAGCTCTTTCTTTGCAAAACTAACAAAGTGCTCCTCAAGCAGCTGAAAGAGAGTGAAATGTATTTAAGTTTTAAGTAAAAGTCATACATGACAAATTCGGATCAGCAGTGCTGATTAGTCTGTTAGCTTAGGTTTGAAAATAGTTTATAATCAAAGAAGGTGTAAAAATAAGATCAAAATCAACTCTCTACTTGAGAAATGAATTTTAAAACACGCTGCAGTACAAGTCAGACAAGACTATACATTTGAAATTACACGCTCATCAAACATACGTTGGAGGCCATAATCAATTCATTATCTTAGTCACTGTTACTGTTATAGGTGGCAGGAGCAGATATGTCTGACAGATAACCCTCACCCTAACTGCATGTCTTTGGACTGTGTCAAAACCTGAGAGCCCATACAACCATGGGTACAACATGCAATTGATTTGAAGTTTGGATCTGCTAAATGTGAGCTGAAAGCACTAAGAATTTTACCACCAGGCAACTCAAGAGGCCATAAGAAATGTACCTAATGGGCTGGTTACTCTTTATACGTATTTCCTGTTCAATCTTATGCATGTTCCACTAAAACAGAACCATTTCTTTCCACCTGTCAAAAATTCAATGTAGAACTTTCCTCACCATAAATATGGAATCCAGATCTGTTTGGTGCTGACAGACAGACTGAGCACTAAGAACATCCGAACTCTCCAGGTTCACACTGTGAAAATATGAAATTTTAATACATGCACAGTTTGTTAAAGGCATTGCACATACAAACACAATCACAACACAAAGAAATACAATCAGATGGCTAGGAAATAGTTTTACTTCCTGCAGAACAGTAAGAATGCACCCACGAGTTTTTTCTTCTTTTTTAGTTGAATTTAGTTGACAGTTGAAATTTGTTGAAGTCTCAAACTGTCCACCAGAGCTGTGGACAACAGCTAAATACATTGTGGGATACTGTATACACTAGACACAGAGGCCAACAAAGTCATTAAATATAAATCTTTTTACGGTGCAGTGAATGAAAGTAGCCAAGTCGAAGTTGTCCAACCAGTTCTGAAGCAGCACATTTTTTACAAGCGCACAATCAAACTGCTGTTACTGGTGCACTACTCAGTAATATCGTAAAGTATTTATTCTGAATCATTTACCTCACATTGTAAATCTTTAGCTGACATCAAACACACACATTGAACGCCTTCAAGAACCCTTTCTTCACCCAAGTCAATCAGTGATAGAAAACAATCGGATCAGAGTTGATCAGACATTCACCGATTTCTCACCTGCTGAAATCACTTCAGGTCGAGTCAGAGACACTTTCCAACTTCAGGTGTGCAGGAAACAGAAGTAGAGAAGAAGCGGCACGTTGCTGAAGTCTGTGAGCTTTAGATTCAAGGACACATCACAAGTTTACTGTCCAAACCTAAAAGAAAAAAAACAGTGATGACGAAACCAGTCCAACAAGTACGACAAATCAGATTTCTATTTCCTTGTCCGTTTACAGTACCTCCTGTTGTGACTAACTGATGATGTTTATCTGCACCTGAGGGATCTGTTTAATGCCAAAGGAAATTCCAGGCTTCCAGCATCTCCCACACAAACAGAAACGATCAACACAACTTACTGGTGACAGTAAAGATTTAAAGCAAAAAAGTTCATTGTTAAACAGTGATACAATACAAATGAAAGATAATATTTAGGGCACACGAAGCCCCACAGCAGCAATAACATGATGTTAGAGTGATGGGTAAAGTGACTGTGGAGATTCCAGAGCACTAAACTTTTGGACTTTTAATCTTTGTTTCCCAACATGTTGACACAGTAACAGTAAATTACCAAAACCCCGTAACTTTACCACTAGATGATGCTAATAGACCACCTAATGAACTCAACATAAGCTCCAGACCAGATGATGTGATGGAGCAGCAGCAGTTCACATGCAGTCACCTCCAAAATTATTGGAACATCAAGGCTATTAATTTATTGGATATTAACCTCAATACATCAAAAAAGTACTTTTTGTATCAGATCACCCAGATTTTAAATGAGTCAAACTATTGGAACACATGGTTCTAAAGGAAAGGAAACCTAATTCTTGGTTGTAAAGCCTGTGACTGTGCCTGTGCCTTCAAAGTATTGGTTTTCCAGGTTTTTACTGCTTCCTTCAGTTGTTGTTTGTTTTGCTGGACCTAGACTGCAAATGGAAGCATTTCATTATTTAACTTGACAACCTTACAATGGCCTGACAACATGAAGACGAGTACTTAACACGGCATGGAATGTGTAACAAGGACAACCTGGAGCTTAGTACATGAAACCTGAAGGGGATAGTCTAGAAATAGAACTCCCTACTGAAATAGTTACTACAAAGTCTGGGTAATGTAGCTTCAAACATGAGTACTAGCAAAGACATCAACATGATTAAGTAAATTCTGATGAAAACACTTCAACCCACAACTAAAGGTAATGAAGAAAGAACATCCTGAGGACAAGAAAGAACTAAAGAAGCAGGTAGGAATCTGAACTAGGCACATGGCCTCTCAACATTAAACACATATTCACAGAGTAGCTAATTCAGTCGCCACCTGCAAAGCTAACATGAAGTTAAAAAGTTACACAACACCTCTTTCAGAATAACCACTTTATATCATTTAATATGCTACTCGAACTTAAGCCAGAAATTAAAATACTTAATAAAATCAAAATGAACAATGCACTACAGATAAATAAACTAGCTGATGAGATCATAAAAATTAAAAGCAGAAAGAAAAATATCTTAACTTAATCAAACAACAACAAAGGACCTTATTTCCTCCCCCGACCCTGACTTCTGGACAAAAATCTGGAATAATACTATTTACTATTTTAACATGGCATTATGTGCATTATTATGTTATCTGATGTCCCTCATCTGGCAGTGGTACAGTCCAACAACAACTTGTGTCTCTATTTAACCCACCTGTCTGCAGTTCTCCCCTTGTCAGATTGTTTGTTGCCATTGAGTTCCTCTCTCCAGCCTGTTAACGCTTATTGATCCATCCATTAACTTTACCTGCTTACCCTCCTGGCAGCTGCAGCCCCAGTGTAAGAGAATGTGTTAGTCATGAGGGTGAACGCTGTTCCTCATCCAAACATAAAATAAAACTAGAAGACCAATGGCCAGGATTAGTACATTTACTTATAAAATGTAGTTAGTTAGAATCAAACGATCATTTAAAACCAAAATCCTGAGGAGTAACAAGTTTTAATGAGAATGTATATAAAAAAACATGAAGGAGCATGATACTCAAACACCCAATTCTGTCCTAATAGACGGAATTGAATAATAAACAGGTGCAGTATCTGAACAGGAATGAATTTTAGTCAATCACACTTTACATGTTTGTATTGCTCTTCATCATCTGATTGATTCAAAATTCAATGAACCAAAATCTCTAACAACAATTTTTTGAAACAAGAAGAGCTCAATAAATTCAATTCAGCTGTATTTATTTTGGTACAGGGAAATCACACAATGACTCCCACATACAGTAGATGTCTAATAAATTTCAGGTATATGAGTAAAAAAACAACAAGGGTCATAACCAACAGCCAATAATACATTTTTTTACAGAAACAAGACAGGCTACAACATACTGTAAGGTATCGTAGTATCTGTAGAACTGTGCGTACTGGAAAATTTGTTGTATATTACATAACTTGTAATGGCTTTTAACTTTGATAAGGACATGTTTGTCTTCTATAGGCACAAACCTATATGTATGACTCTGGACATGCCAATAAAAAAAAAGTAACCCATACAAAGATAACCCAGCTCCCTAAAATATGGCGTAACAATGTCGCTTGGTAGAATTTTTATTGAGTTTTCAGACGCTCGAAGAAAGTCTGTGGAGAACATAATGAACATAGAGACACTGGGGAGTCATGTGACACAAACTGAAGCTCAAAGCCAGCATACAGAGGTTTAGTGAATGTGGAGTTGAAGGTGTGGAGGTGGATTAGTTTGTCAGAGACTCTGTAGAAAGACAAATGCAATCAGTACATCAATAAATACAAGAACAAACATTTTTGATACCAACATGGAGGAGAAGAAGAGGTTGGAGGCTAAATATGATAAAGGCAATAATGTTAATACAAAATTTAAAGCTCAGATTATTTACATCAGAAGGCACTACATTTAGCAGTGAGTACATACTGACACGCCCTTCAACATCTCATTATCTGTTACCAGTTGTATTGTTTTACAGCCTTTATTAGTCACACACTTATTGTGTAAAGTACATCTTAAAAGTATACACTCATCCTCTTTTTCCCCCATTTAAAAAAGGGGTGGGGCAAGTATCAATATTTTATTGATGTTGCTAAGGCAACAGCAACAGAATTTTGCAGTCAATAAGTAAAATAATACATTTTATTGTGAATAAATTGATAAACTGAAAACTGATCATGTTGTTAAGTACAGTAACTTTAAAGTCATTGTACTGTAACTTTTACAGTAACTACACCATTTCAGTTGTACTGGATGTTCTATTTGCAGTGACCAAACTCAAATGTTTTACTGCATAGAGAAAATAATGCATCACATTGTCTTATGTACGTCGAGCATGGTATGGACAATAGATGGCACATGGGTAAAGTCAATTCACACGTTTTAGTTTTTGGTGTTTTTTTACCAAAAGCCTGAATTTGTTTTGCTACCTTCTAATGGAGAAAATATTCAGCATGAGGTTGATGAGTGAAGGTAAAATAATTCAGCAGCTTCAACCTGGAAACAAGCAGAGAAAAGACCCACAGGTGGGTGACAATCTTTTCTGTCTAGCAGGCCTGAACTTTGGGCGGAATAAGTCAAAGGTTAATAGAAGAAGTTCTGATGATACAGTACTAGTTTATCTTCGCGGACGTCCACTTACAACAAAAAGTGGAAAGGTTGCTTTTAGAAACACAGTTTAGGGTTCAAAATGGTTTCCCTGTTCACACTTCCCTCAGAAACAGTGACCTCTGTAACGTCTAGGGGGGTGGGAGCGTAACATACAAAGTTAAAAGAATAACATAAAAATAAGGAATTTATTACTATAACTATTGGAAGATGATATAATAGTGAAGCATTATGACTCAGGGTGAACCAATGCCAAACTACAAAGAAAACAATCGGTTCCCTAAAGAAAGAAAGACAAAACGAACGCAAAGACATTCACTAACCCTAACCTCATGTGAAAAATGATCAAATAACAGTAGAACAAAAATGGCAGTTCACCCCTACAGCTTGAATACTATTTACAAGTAATATTTACAAGATAGAGAGGCTGATAACTAAAACTATTTACAAAATATACAATAAATACACAAAGCCATGGCCCAAGGACCAACAATCCAATTATCCAAAACCCACAAAAATGTGGTTTTGGGGTTTGGGAGCCGAGGACAGAAGACAGGTGCTGCTGCCAGAAAAGCTGGTCGGAACCAGACTTTTCAAACTTCAGTAAGTGCACGATGGACTCATCGCCTGCCAGCACTGCCCCTAATCCAGCCAATCAGACAGGGCACCTACAACTCAGACTCACAGATCCACACAAACAAGCACTCACTCTGACTCAGACACTTACACAAAATAAAACTTAAAAGGAACAACAACTTAAGTTGACTGGGTTTACATCAGAATCAGATTTATTAGCCAAGTATGCTTACACAAGGAATGTCCTTTGGAAAATTACAAATAACATACAAAGGGGAAAAAACTATGGACAACATAAGAATGGCCTAAAGAAAACAGGACCAGGTGAGTCCACTTCAGAAACCTGTCTGCCCTAATTTTGGAGGCCAGCCTCCTGTTTACGGCCTGTAAACACATTGAAGGTATCTTAAGCTGGGGACACACCTGAAACCCAGTAAAGACTGTCAAACACTGATCACTTTTACATATTTCTCATCTGAGGACTGAGAAAACTGGGGGAGACAGACTTAGACTGGTCATAAGTTCTGGAGAAAGACACACCGTCAAATCCTGAGGAAACATGCAGAAGCACACGTGTTTTGCCCAGAAACAGGAAGTTTCACTTTTATAGCATTAAACAAAAGAACAAAATCATTGATGTAAAAGTGAGGACAACACATACTACAGAGCCACGGAGGGACATGAAGGTAAAGTTTAGTTTAAAGAATATAAAGATAATAAAAGTCACCTTACTTTCTCAACCACTTGATTTAGATAATGTTTTTAGGTACTGTATTAATTATCAGATGTAAAAACACATTTAAACGAGACTAAAGATTCTGTCAGTTCATTATTTTGTCTTTAACTTCAAAACAGTGACAGATAAATAAAATGAATGTGACCAGTAAACTCCATCATCAAAATATAAGTATATGCTCGTTGATTAGTTAATAAACTGATCTCTGCAGTAGATCAGGAGTTTCGGTTTAAAACACATTGAGTTGACGATTAGGTGGTTTTTAGCTTTCTGAACTCTTCAAGAAAAAAAACTTCACATTTCAGACTCTTAAGGTTCAGCAGCTATACCAGAAAATATTTCAGTGGAAACTTATACAAATACAAAACTAGTAGTAAAAGTACACATTACAGAGATTGAAATATGGTGTTTTTGTTTTTTTAGTTAGTAAAAAGAGTCAGTGCAGGTAAACTCAGACTCATGTAATCCCACCTGATGCTCGGACTAAAGACTTGATTCTGATGTTGAACCATCAACTGCAGTTCTGAGAGTCGTCCTGTGACCAGTGAAAAAGTCCAGAAGTGTCCAGATGAGAACTCCTTCACCCTGATCAAGTGGTCCTAAACATTTCACAAATGTGGACTCACTACTGTTGAACTGTCTAGAACCACTGGACCAAAGAGGAACAGCAGAATCCGCCAAGCTCCGGTCTGACACCGATCCACGTCCTCAGCATTTTATACCTGATCCTGTGGAGGAATGAAGGCCCGACTGGTCTGACCGGAGGGGGTGGAGGTGGAGGGGTTGGTACCTGTCGGGGCAGGTGATGACACACCTGAACTCACGAGGACTCACCTGCTACACCTGTTTGTTCACCTGCTCAGCCTCTGTTTTTAGCACAAAGGTGAGTTTCTAAAAATGTAATGGAAAAATGTAGCAGGTGAGTTCAGGTTTTAGATAAATTCAGATTCAGGTTCAGATGACCAGTAAAACGAGGGATGTCATTCAGAACCAAACTGTATTATCATTGACTGACTACAACAGTTTCTTAGGATTGATCCACACTTCTTGAAGGTTTGGTTCACAGACTTCAGTGTAAGATTTTCTCATTTTAAAATCTGGAAACCTTTTCGTTTTTTTTTTTCTACGGAACCAGCCTCTATTCTGTTTGAGTCATTTTCATTAGTCCCTCTCAGCCCAGTTCAGTCTGTGGACCAGAGGTTGGAAAACACTGATTAATGTGTCTGTAACCATCAGACCAGGTGAACAGAAAGTCAACTATTTGTTGTTTTGCTGCATTTTTCAGTCTGATGAGAAACCTGACGTCAGCAGATGGTCATCACTCAGGTGGGTCACACCTGTTTGTTTCACTCACATTCACATTTACTGTCAAGCCGTGGCCAAGGAAACACAGGACACGAGGCTAACAAAGCCTTTCCTGCTGCTCACATTATTAAATAAATAAGGAAACAAACTTGTTTCCTGACTCAGAGTTTAGTCCCACCCTGGATTAACAAACAGGTCAATCAGGCCCAGGCTCAGCAGGGCCCTGGAGGTGAGGGGGTCATCATCTCAAAGCTCAGGTAAAATACACTAAATGTCACAAGGAAAGAAAAGAAAATGACAACTGCAAAAATTAATTGGTACATAAAGATTATCAGTACTTAAATGACAAAAATAACAAATCAACACAAAGTGACCGTCTGCGGAAGAATAGTGACAAAAAGAGACAAAATGAGCAGAGAACGCTACAACTTGACGACACAACATACTCAACTGTTCTCTTTCAGAGGGAAGGTTTTCTCATAACCTCACATTTCTCTCCATCATTCACTGAAAAGTTTATTTTACAGATATCGATAAAATATAACATTTCAGACAAATTAATGCAATTCAAAGTGTTTTACAGATGACTATAAGTTGAAGAAATATGAACAAGACAAAGGAAAGAGAAGATAAAAGCAGTTAAATGTCCACAAAAAAAAAAATTATTAAAAAAACAGAGCAATTGACAACAGTCCACCAAACGAGGGCAAAATGACAAAACTATGAGACAAACACAGTGAGGCCACAAATACAAGATTAAAGATAAAGACACATCTTAAAAACTATAATCAATAAAAAAAATCTCATTTAGATAAGAATATTAAAAGGTCAAACAGCCTGAACTCAGGACTTAAATTTGATTACATTTGACAGACTTGACTCTGACAGAGACCTAAAACACTTCCCTTAAAACCAAAATTAAAAAAAAAAAAAACATTTTGTTTTCACATGCAACAAAAAAACAGATATGAACTGAGCTGAGAAAATAATCTCCACATTTTAATTTTGCTTTAAAATCAGCAGAACTGTGTCTGAACGTTTGGTTTCACTGGAGGATTCTTTCTGTTTTGTTTGTCCGAGCTCAGCAGCGTCAGAGACAAAGAGCAGACCAGAGAGGAGGAAACAGGTTGGACAGAGAGAGACGGAGTCAGGAACGACAGGAATGAAGCAGGGCAGAGAAGAAGAAGATGACAGACCTCATTCTGCTGCAGGGTGTGTGTCAATGATGAAGCCATGACACATAGATCAGTACTGCACACCAACAGGGAGCAGGACTACAAGATACCTCACCAATCTGAAAATTATGCATCAGTTAAATCTTCCTTTTCTGAGGAGAATCATCTGTGGCTGAAGAAAAGTAGAAGAAACAGTTTGCCCAGTGATTCCTGACCTTGGGTTCAAGCGCCTCCAAAGGGTCCCAGAGAAGACCCGATCTATTCAATTCAAATGTATGTAGCGCCAATTCACAACAAAGTCATCTCAAGGCACTTCCCAGAATAAATTAAAACTATACTATATTATGTTAAGATTATATTATACTATATTAAGAAAATCTAACAAATCCCCCCTTGAACAACCCCTAGGAAACAGGGGGGAAGAGAAACCTCCAGCAGAACCGGGATCATTGCATCCTTTGAACAGTGCAGAGGACAAAATTAAAACTTTGACAACAAGAAAACAACCAAACACTGATATTAAAAGGTAAAAAATCAAAACTATTGGAAACATGTTTCATTATTTTTAAAGCAAAAATGCTAAGAAGTCACTCGTAGTAGTTTGTGAGGTGGAAGTGGTTTTAGAAGGAATAATGCTGCTCAGTGATTCTGTGGAAAGGCTTTGTCAGCCTGGTCAAACCTGAATTAACTACTGATGAGGATAATGACAAATGCCTGACAGAGTTTTCTGTGGTTAGCAGCAGAGATGAAGAACAGCTGTTAAACATGTGGCATTGTGACACTTTTACAAACATCTGATGATCCATTTGTGGTCAAACTTAAACCTGTCTGACGTTTGTCCTGGTGTGTTTGTAACTAACTGAACAAATTCATTCATTCATTCATTCATTCATTCATTCGTGTCTGAGGAGCACACATTGAATTACAGCCACAGAAAATGCCGTTACTGTGAATACACGTTTCACCAGCAGAGGGCAGTGTCTGACTTTGCTGTAGAAAAAAAACAGATCCAGCCAGAGAATAATGAGTCCGTGTACTGATCAGATGTCTTCACACGATCACAAACACCAAATACATCTTTCATGGAAATTTTGTACCAGCTGCTAAGGCCTCAGAAGAAGAACCAGATCAGTGAACACCAGTTTTGTGGGTTTAATCCAGACGGCAGGAGCCATTCAGACACTAAACCCTATGAGATGATTGACTGCAGAGCTGCTTGTGTTGGACAGATTTATTTGGGTGATTATCACCTAAAATCTCACAAATGTGAGTTGGAGATTAATCCACTGTTAATTCTCCAAAATCACTGTGGTATGACCACAGTCAAACAGAAACATGTCAATCTGGATTCTTTCACATTTAATTTGAACAATATATCAGTCTGTCCAATCAACAGGCAGCAATGTCCCCAAATTGACCAATCGTGGGGCTCCAACTGTTGCTTGTTACACACACATTCACGCAATCAAAGCTAAAATGTACAGACCAAACCAGACTGATGTGGACCAGCAGTATCCCAGTATAGTATTGTAACGGCCCAGCAAGTGGGTTAGTGGGGGGCGGATGCAATCTGCCCCGAGGGAATTATGGGTAAATGTGTTGTGATTGCTTCTGTTAAACAGCTTGAGGCACTTGGGGTCGTGCGGTGTATGGGGCGCAAGTGTTCTCCCTTCCACCTGCCATTTTGAACTGTTCATTGACGTTAGCTTGCTAGCACCCAAGCTAGCCGATTAGATTAGCTAAGTCAGTTAGGGTTAGCCTTAGCTTTAGCTTCACCGCCTCCCACAGTTAGCTCCCATAAACCGTGGGTTGCTACATTGGTGTCAGCAAGTGGGATTTATCGTCTAGTAGACGCCATAATGGAGCGAAGCATAGGCGAGTTAGAGCGTGCAGTCTTAGAGAGCAGTGTGCTGCTGGAGCACCTCAAGCTGGGGGCACGGCAAAAGGCCAGCGAGTCACGCCGACCCGACGGCACCAGTGTGGGCCGGTCTACACACTGCAACCCTGACCACGGGAGACGCGGACCGTTACCCATAACGGCAGTAAAGCTACCACGTTACAGTGGGCTGACTCCACTGGAACCCTACCTCGCCCAGGTCTAGTTGGCTGCCCTCCATGGGGGATGGAGCGGTGAGGAAAGAGCTACTCACCTGGCCCTGGCTCTGGAAGGTCCTGCCTTGCAGGTGCTTGCTGACCTACTCCCAGAGGATCGTCGGGAGCTCCAAGCCATCACCGCCGCTCTCCAACGGCGCTTCGGGCAGAGAACCTCCATTGAGCAGAGCAGAGAGCAGCTAGCTGGCCGCTACAGACATGACGGAGAGAGCTTGGGGGCTTTTGCCGCTGATGTACAGCTCTACACCCAACGCGGCTACCCCACCTTTCCGGTTGCAGCCCGAGAGGAACTGAGCCTCCACTCCTTTCTGCGGGGGCTAGCACCAGAGCGACTTCGCCAACATGTCCGCCTGTCCACACCCCGCTCACTGGAAGAGGCCCTGAGAGAAGCCAAGCGTGCAGAGGAGGTGCTGGGGGTTGGTTCAGCACCGGAACGATCCCCGTCCTGGCACAGGCCAGTCAGGGCAGCCAGCCGGGAGGCTGCCGGGGAGCGCCTAGAGGGAGAGGTAAACAGCCGGGCTCAGCCAGCTGTCACACGACGACGACCAAGGGACGATCGCTGCCACCGCTGTGGAGAGCTAGGGCATTTCGCCAGGGACTGCCTAGCTGCGAGACCTCGCCCCAGAGCTGAGCCACTGACGGGAAACGGATACGGGATGAGGCAGTGAGGGACCCCTCATCCCGCTTCCAACCAATCCTCCAAATAGACTGCCCCACAGTGGGACGCTGTGGAGCCGCTATGGGGTTGTACATAGACTGTGTCATCGCAGGGCAGCTTTGCAGGGCGCTAGTGGATACAGGATCCACCATCTGCCTGTTGCGACGGGGGGTACTGCCGGGGACCGCTGGTCCTCTCCCCGCAGACTGGACTCCCACCACCACTGAACTGCTTACGGTGACGGGAGAAAAGACAGTTATGCCAGGCAAGAAACTGTTACCCGTGGTGGTGGGGGCGCAACAGATAAGCCATGAGTTTTGGCTTGCAGACATTAGAGAGAACTGCATTGTGGGTCTGGACCTGCTGGCCCGCTGGGGAGTTTGTGTCGACGTGCCGGGGTCTTCTATCTGTCTCGGTGCAGAGACCATACCCCTTCGGTCAGGCCGGAGTGCTGCTGGAGAATCCCAGAGACGTCGTGGAAGCTGCACAGCCAGGGCCAGCGCACCCGAGCAGCCTCATCGAGACCATCGCTCTCCAGCCCAGGCCGGGCAAGAGAGGCAACGGGGACGCCGAGGGAGCTGCACCACCAGGACCAGCGCACCCGAGCAGCCTCATCGAGAGCTGCACAAGAACTGATCGAGAGTATGGTGGCCAATGACATCATCGACCCCTCGGACAGTCCGTGGGCTGCACCAATGGTGATGGTGCGAAAAAAAACGGGAAAATGGCGCCCCTGTGTGGATTATAGGCGTTTAAACGCAGTTACTAAGAAAGACTCTTACCCGCTGCCCCGCATCGACGATGCCCTGGACTATGTTGCTGGATCCTGTTGGTTCAGCTCTTTGGACTTGCGTAGCGGGTACTGGCAAGTAGAGCTAGCACCAGAGGCCCGCTCAAAGACTGCTTTCACCATCGGGCAAGGACTGTGGCAGTTTAAAGTAATGCCTTTTGGACTTTGCAATGCCCCGGCCACCTTTGAACGGTTGATGGAGCGTGTTCTTAAGGACATTCCTCGGAGCCGCTGTGTTGTCTACCTGGACGACCTGCTGGTGCACGCCAAGGGCTTCGAGGACGCCATCAATAACCTTGCAGGCGTGTTCATGGCCATTCGTCAGGCTGGACTGCGGCTTAACCCAGCGAAATGCCACTTGCTGGCGAGAGAGACTCAGTTTCTGGGTCACGTGGTCAATGAGCATGGGGTGACTACGGACCGGGCCAAGGTGGCTGCAATTAAAGAGTGGCCCCAGCCAACCACCACCAGTGAGCTGAGGAGTTTCCTTGGCCTAGCCTCCTATTACCGGAGGTTTGTAAAAGACTTTGCCACCATTGCCAGTCCCCTCCACCGAGTGACTGAGAAGGGCCGGCGGTTCGAGTGGTCTGAGGCCTGCTCAAGGGCTTTCCAACGTTTGAAGGTGGACCTCTCGGAGGCTCTTGTCTTGGCGTACCCCGACCCCCAGCAGCCGTTCATTGTGGACACGGATGCCAGTGGAGTGGGAATTGGAGCGGTACTCTCTCAAGGGGGGGAGAAAGGAGAACGAGTGGTGGCCTACTACAGCTGCAGTCTGAGCCGCCCTGAACGCAACTATTGTGTGACTAGGCGAGAACTGTTGGCGGTGGTCCTGGCTTTAAGACACTTTAGACCATATCTCCTTGGCACCAGGTTCACTTTGATGACCGACCACGCCTCTCTCACCCCGCTGCTCAACTTCAAGCAGCCCGAGGGCCAGGTGGCAAGGTGGCTGGAGATCCTCCAGGAGTATGACTTTGATATCCAGCACCGGCCAGGGCGACAGCATGGCAATGCTGATGCCCTCTCACGACGCCCCTGTCTTCTGGACGAGTGCCGCTACTGTCGCCGCCATGAGGAACGAGAGCTGGGGCCATTAGCAGCTGCAGTCACCACCGGGGAGGGAGAGCCGTTCAGCAGAGAACAGCTGCAGCAGCATCAGGAGATGGAACCGGTGCTGGCTGAGGTTCGCAGCTGGCTGGAGACTCAACAACGACTGGAATGGCCGGCCATTTCAGCCAGAGGGCCAGAGATCAAGCTGCTTCACTCACAGTGGGGCAGCCTGGAACTCTGTGACGGTATCCTCTACCGGCGGTGGCGGGCACCAGGTAGGGGGGCTGACCGCCTGCAATTCTTGGTCCCCAGTGCTCTTCGGGCGGAGGTACTCCGGTGGGTCCATGGATCTGCCGGGGCTGGCCACTTTGGAAACTCCAAGACGGTGCGCCGTTTGCGACAGCGCTTCTACTGGCCAGGCTGCCGTCAGGACGCGGAGCTTCACGTCCACTGCTGTGATGACTGTACAGCTCAAAAAGGACCCACCCAACGCTCCCGAGGGCCTCTGCAGCAGTACCTGGTCGGTGCGCCTATGGAGAGGGTCGGCGTGGATATCCTGGGCCCTTTTCCCACTACCGAGGCTGGCAATCGCTACATCCTGGTCGCAATGGACTACTTCACCAAGTGGCCTGAGGCATATGCAGTTCCGGACCAGACTGCCACTACAGCTGCCCAGCGACTGGTGGAGGACATGTTCTCCCAGTTTGGGGTACCGGAGGAAATGCACAGCGACCAGGGGCGGAACTTTGAGTGTGCCAGCGGCTCGGGGTGAGAAAGACTCGGACCACACCACTCCACCCTCAGAGCGATGGACTGGTGGAGCGGTTTAATCGCACCCTCGCAACTCAGCTGGCCATTCTAACCAGCCGGCATCAGAAAGACTGGGACCAGCCCCTACCCCTGGTCCTGTGGGCTTACCGGACTGCTGTCCAGGAGTCCAGCCAATGTAGCCCAGCCACACTGATGTTTGGAAGGGAGCTCCGGACACCAGTGGACTTGGTTTTTGGGCCACCCCCGGAGCCTGAAATTACGGGGGGCCCAGAGTTGGATTACCTCAGGCGGCTCAAGGAGCGCCTTAGTGTGGTCCATCAGCTGGCTCGGGAATCCCAAGGGGATGCTGGGGCCCGACAAAAGCAGGCATATGATGGACGGTGCCATGGACACCCTTTTGCAGTGGGGACAATGTCTGGGTGTACTGCCCTGTGAGGAAGCGGGGGCTCTCGCCAAAACTCACCAGCCACTGGCAGGGGCCCGGAGAGATCCTGGACCAGATCTCTGAGGTGGTGTATCGGGTTCGCATGCCGGGAAGGGGGCGGAGGGTGGTTCTGCACAGGGATCGGTTGGCGCCATATCATCCAAATCCGGTGACAGAACCGGAGGACAGTCTTTTGTCGGCCACTCCCAGTGCCAGCATGAACAATGGTGGACTTGGGGCTGAGCCTGGTACGGTGAGTGGGCCGCTGCAAAGACCGGCGCGTGCTCGACGTCTGCCGGGACAGTTGAGAGACTTTGTTGTGGGACTGAGTGACTGAGGGTTGTGGGGACACTGAACCCTCTTGGGGGGGGCAGTGTAACGGCCCAGCAAGTGGGTTAGTGGGGGGCGGATGCAATCTGCCCCGAGGGAATTACTGGTAAATGTGTTGTGATTGCTTCTGTTAAACAGCTTGAGGCACTTGGGGTCGTGCGGTGTATGGGGCGCAAGTGTTCTCCCTTCCGCCTGCCATTTTGAACTGTTCATTGACGTTAGCTTGCCAGCACCCAAGCTAGCCGATTAGATTAGCTAAGTCAGTTAGGGTTAGCCTTAGCTTTAGCTTCACCGCCTCCCACAGTTAGCTCCCATAAACCGTGGGTTGCTACAGTATAAACATAAGATCATTAAAAGCTCATTAATAATGTTAGGCTGAATTTCACATTTAGTTCCCTATAAATATTCATGATTTTATGAAATTACATATTTGATTTCTGGTCAACTTAAAATTGACTCCCTTTGTGTGAAAGTCAAAGGCAGAAACCCAAACAAAGTTTGGTCAAAGTTGTAGCTATCTGTAATGTTTCCTCCTCCATAAGGAAGTTACTTTCTCTTATGTTCCACTGTTCTTATAAGCTGATGCAGATCAGCCACCTCATGTGGAAGCTGCACTGGTTTTTCCCTTACACAAACACAATTTCAATCAAAGCAACAATATGACCAGGATCAGAGCAGAACTCTGACCTAACCCCAAATGTAACTGGTGTTTTCATCACCATGCAAAACATTTACCAGGAAAAAACAAACTCTTGAATAGATTAAATAAATCAAATAAAAAGGTCTGTATTGATGACAATTAAAATATTTAACTGGTCCTGCAGCCTCAGTGTTAACAGATAAGGGCGGCTGTACCTCAGTTGGTAAGGCAGTTGTCCAAATACCACATTGAAGGGCAAGACATTGAACCCCAAGTTGCCTCAGTTAGGTCATGTGAGTATCTTCCATGGCAGCCACTGGTGTGAGTGTGTGAATGGGAATCAACAATGTAAAGTGCTTTGGATAAAACAATTTAAGTGACCATTTACCATTTACAAATAATCACAAAAACTGCAAGAATAAATAAAGTTATTCAACAAACATTTAGCAGAAAAACACTGAAATAGAAAACAGAAAAACCAATAAGAAATATGTAAATAAAAATTAGCCACTAAAATCAGCCTGTTTAGAACTACCAAGATGAGACACAAACCTTCAGCATCAGTGTGAGATCTGACAGACTCTAACATGTGACTCTTTAGGAGTGAGATTAGGTTCCACTCTTTCATCTCTGACACCATCTCGGTTCTTCTAGTAGTTTGCTGTCCTCATCAGTGAGCCAGTCACTGATGGACCAATCACCACGTCTTTGGACACATTTGCTCACGAACACAAACTGGTGACCTATAGTTTTTTTTATAATTCAGCTGCTTCAGGTGCATCTGCATTAGTTTTTTAAAGTGAAGGAAGTTTTAGACATTTTCATTCTGACAATTATGTCCCACAGAAACTCTGAATGTTTGTACCAAGTGGAATGTGTGTTTTCCAAATTCAAGTATACAAGCTTCATGAAAAAGCGATATGCATTTTAATACCCTTTGGCATTTGGACAGTGTAAAGAGAAAAAGAGAAAACAAATCAGGAAGGAACTAATAACTGACAGTCAAAATAGTAGGGGAAGTAGAGTGGGGAATGATGATCCAACAGTGAACCAAGGGGTGAGGTGGGTTTAAAAGGGCAGGGAAACAGGTGAAAGCAATTGTGAGCGGTGATGAGTGGTGAAGCTGGAGACATGAACAGGGGACGGGAAGTGGTAAAAAGGAAGTACAAAATAAAAGTCCAGGGCAGGAAGTGAACGGGAGTGTCGGATCATTACACTACAGGTGGCTGCAAAACGCTAATCAGTTATGAAATTAAGAGGTAATTTAACTTAGTAACTTAATATGACGATTATGTTAATTTATGTAAACAACCTGTATTTACGTAAGTCAAAATAAAGAATCATTAGCACTAAAAGTTGTGTAACAGTTGTGTTAACAGAAATGTAGCTCTGAGTAGTGTCGGACAGTGCAACACACTGCTGTTTCCTTCAGTCACTACATATGGGGAAACTATGTATCAAGCCTGCAAAAACTACTAGGACACATGTTGTTCACATTTGTAAATTTTCGAACATCCCTGTCCTTCAAGGAGCCTGTACCTGTCGGCAAATCTGATGCTGATGGTTAAATTTAATTGCTCAAATGACACTTTTGATCCCAGAAAGTGACCAAACATATTCAGATAAACTATTTTCTTGAGCTACTATTAAAATACAAGCCAACAATACATGTTAGCCAGCGAACTGGCAAATGTGTTGAGTTATTTTCCCCCAGCTGTATTCTGGTCTATATCACTGAATGATTCTCGAGTCCAGATAACACTAACGAGTTAACAACACTTTTTTTGATGGCATAGGAGATCACAGTAGGGCACAGTCTACTGATCGAAATGGATTTTTCCATTTTTTTAACCATTTTGTTAAAATGCAGAGCCCAGGACAGATGCTGCTCAAGTCTGACTCCTAATAATTTGATCAAATTCACTTGATCCAGTTTGAAGTGTAGTACAGAGAGGAGGACCTGCCAACTGTCAAATAATGTTTTTCTGTTTCCAATTGTCACTGACTTTGAAATCTTCAATTTCATCTTGTTTTCATTAACCCAGTCATGCACAGCTCGTAACTCCACTTCTAACACGTTGTTTAACTCGTGGTGACAGTAAGCTGTGTAATACACTGTCATGTGATGTTCATACATGACGATAGTAGATGGATGTAAAACAAGTGGCAAATCATTAGTAAAGATAGAAAACAGGAGAGGAACCAGGCAGCTTCCCTGTGGCACCCCACAGTCAATGTTCCTTAATTCAGAAAAGTGTCCGCTATAGTAAACGGTTTGTTTCCTGTCTGACAGATAACTTTTCATCAGACAAAGTGCTGAATCTGAAAAAGCATAAAGTTTCAGCTTGTCAAGCAGCAGATCATGACTGATGACATCAGACGAAGCACTGAGATCCAGGAAATAGGCCCCTACTAGTTTATTGTTGTCAAGTTCTCTGTACCAGTTATTCACCACATCCTCAAGAGGATGTTCACACTGAGTGAAGAGTTTGTTCTTTACAAAGTACTCCTGAATCTGATTGAGGATCAGTTTCTCCAGGACTTTTCCTATGACAGGGAGCAAACTAACAGCTCTGCTGTTCTCTGCACTGAAGTTTGCATTGATGTTCTTTGGAACTGGGATCACTTTGGATTCTTTCCACAGACATGGGAACACACCAGTGAGGACACACCTGTTCAGTATGTGACAGATGGGACCAGAGATGAAGACATGTCTTCAGGGAATGAGGACACCACCCTTTTAACCCAATCAACATCAACTTCCTTAAACTGGAGTTCACATTTTTTCTTTTTCATAATTCTCTCTTTTATAAGAGAACATGATGACAGACCTTTATAACCAAATAGTCCAGACTTTAATCGCCTAATTTCATCTATATAATATTGATTCAAGTAATTGGCGACATCAGCTGCTTCTGTGATCAGACATACTTCAGATTCAATGGTGATGACTGGAGAGATTGAGTTTTGCCCCATAAAGTCATTTAATATCTCCCATATATTCCTAATGTTGTTACCAGCCTCCCTGAGTCTTTGTTGAAAATATTCCTTCTTTTTGTCCTTGTTGATTTCAGAAACATCTCTTTTTAACTCAAGGTACCAGTTCCAGTCTTGCCCATTGCCTGATGTATTAGCCTGAGCTTTTGCAGCGTCTCTGTCCGACATTAAAGATTTTGTCTCGTTGTCCAACCACGGTGCAAAATTATTTTTGACTCTGTACATCATTAAGGGGGCGTGTTCGTCTGCTATTGGACAAAATACGTTCATAAACTTGGACAAAGCTTTCTCCGGATCAGATTCTTTATATATGCCGTCCCACTGAGCGTCCTTAATGTCAGAGACAAAATTGTCAGGGCTGAACTGACTGTATGACCTCTGAATGATGATTTCTTGTTGAAGTTTGGGTACGTCTCTTCTCACAGTGACACCAACAAGATTATGATCACTACAACCTGTGGCTGTTGATGTGCTGTTCGAGCAAAGCCATGGAATATTTGTGTATATGTGATCGATACATGTTGATGTCTGTTGTCCAGCTGAGTTCACCGTCACCCTGGTAGGAAGCATCATAACCTGAGTAAGACCATGATCAGATGTCAGAAATGCAATATCCTCCTTCAGAGACGAGTTGGATAGCCAGTCAATGTTAAAGTCTCCCAGTAGAAAAATGTCTTTGTCTTCCTGAGACACCATTTCTATTGCTCCACAGATTTTTTCCATATATCCTGGTTTGGCATTTGGTGGCCTGTAACAACAACCCACTAAAAGTGGTTTACCATCAGGCAGATGAATCTGAACCCAAACAATCTCTATTTCAGGGAGCATTAAGTCAGGTCGTAATTTACCTGGAATCTGACTTTGGACATAAAGAGCTATACCTCCTCCGGATTTGTCTCTGTCCCTCCTGTACAGACTGTAACCTCTGATATTTAGTTCAGCATTCTCAACACTGAGGTCTAAGTGAGTTTCAGAGAGAGCCAACACATGGATTTGGTGACATGTCAGTATGTGGTAAATGTCATGAATCTTCTCCCTGAGACTATTTATATTCAAATGAGCGATAGCTAATTGTTTGTACAGAGAATCAGGAATGACAGCTGTTCTAGCCATGCTTTAAAAAGCTGTAACAACTGATCAGAGCATATTGATCCGATCTGCTCACACACTGATGATAGTCAGGGTTTCTTCATGATCTGTCTCTGATCAGTGAAGTGTTGTAGTGACTCTGGGACTTGTCTATCTGACAGCATTAAGCTGAGGACTTAGTTCATCACAGAAAATCTTTGCTGTTGGAAACTCAAGAACAGCAGCAGCTTTGATTACTGTATCCTCCACCTCTGGATAGTCTCATGCGTTCTCACTGTAAGAAGACAAAGACAGCACACCTATCAGCTACAGGCGTAACAGTGCACAGTATTTTACCTACAGTATGGGGGAAAAACAAGACTTACCGTGTATTATGAACTTTTTCAAACATCAGTACTTAATAGATTACATGTGCCACTACAGTATAATGAGATGTCCAGTCAGTGTTAAGTATAAGAATTTGTTCAATTGTCTGTAGCTTGTCCTCAGGGACATCAGTTCCACTCGTTAAGGTTGAAGGTCGTACCATTCAACAAAACTTCACGTTCCCCACAGGAAGAATTGAACTTCCTTTAATGCCACTGTGACATTAACATGTGGGGTTTTAAGATCTAATCAGTTTACCGAAAAGAATCCTAAGAAGTAATGTTTTCTTATCTTCGAAGATCAGCCTGAGTTGGATAAACCAATCAGCTCGCTCCACACATTGAACTGGTTACACATGGAAGACGTGGACAATACTAGTTACTTAATGCAATAATACATTATTAAACATGTAGCTCAATGTATGTAATATATTCTGGATAAACGGAATCTCCTCATGTCTCGTCTGTTTTCAGGGGTGATATAGTATAGTATAGTGCGGTATAGTTCATGAATATAATATAATTTACAATGTCTCCCCTGAAAAATATTCAAAGGTTTCTTCACAGCAAATGTTCAACCTCGACAATTTACATTATACAAATAAAGACGTATTTAAATTTCATGGACATAGTAAACATAATAAATTGAATTTTATGGTTTAATGTGCTGATAATATTTCTGTGGTTTAACTGCACAGTCAGATACATTTATTATATTTACTCACTCATCAACAATATGCACTTCTTACTAGTTTTTATGAAGTAAGAGTTACTTACAGGGTGATGAAACGATTTTACTTTTTGTGTACTTTTTGTTTACTTTTTTGTTTACTGAGATCTAACTTGTTGAAGTTAGATGTCAGTGCTGCATTCGATACCATTGATCACAAATTTTAATTACAGAGACTGGAACATGAAATTGGGATTAAAGGAACAACACTAGGTTGGTTTAAATCTTATCTATCTGATAGATTTCAATTTGTTCATGTTAATGATGAATCCTCCATGCACACAAAGGTTAGCTATGGTGTTCCACAAGGCTCTGTGTTAGGACCAATACTTTGGATTTGGATATGTCCTTTACCTCACATAAAACAAATCTCTAAAACAGCCTTCTTCCACCTACGGAACATTGCCAAAATTAGGAGCATCCTGTCTCAAAGTGATGCTGCAAAACTAGTCCATGCATTTGTTACCTCTAGGTTGGACTACTGTAATTCCCTACTTTCAGGATGCCCCAGTAACTCCCTAAAGAACCTGCAATTAATCCAAAATGCTGCAGCAAGAGTGCTGATTGGAACTAGCAAGAGAGATCATATTTCCAATCACTAGCTTCTCTCCGTTGGCTTCCCACTAAATCTAGAATAGAATTTAAAACCCTGCTTTTTACAAAAAAAGCTCTGAATGGTCAGGCTCCATCATATATAGAAGACCTCATAGATTCATATCATCCCAGTAGACCACTTTGATCTCAGAATGCAGGCCTACTTGTGGTTCTCAGAATATCCAAAAGTAGAATGGGAGGCAGAGGCTTTAGCCATCAAGCTCCTCTCCTGTGGAACCCAATCCCAGTTCAGATTCAGGAAGCAGACACCCTCTCTACTTTTAAGTCTAGGCTTAAAACCTTCCTCTTTGATAACGTTTATACTTAGTTATAGCCATGCTGCTATAGACTTAGACTGCAAGGGGACCCACCCCCTCTTGTCCCTCTCTCCTCTCCCCTCACCCCACAATTAAATTTGTGTGTGGATAAAGTACAGCTCTGAAGCAACAGTTTGGCAAAGACCGAAGTTAAGCTGCATGCTCAGGTTCATAGCCTGGCGAGCTCAGTAACTGCAGGTTTGAGTATACTGAAAGTTGAGTGTTTCAGAAAGTTGAGATGTGCTGTTTTTCTGACAAGGGAAATTATGTGTACAAATTATTTCAGGTAGTGTGTGTAACGCTCTACTGTAGATACACAGACTTCAAGAATGTTATAGTTCTGTCATGGGACATAATATTGGTCAAATCAAATTTGCAGCTTTGTAGGTGTTTCCAAATGTTTTATTGTCAGTGCACCTGAATATGTAAGATGCCAGGCATGTACAGCAGGCAAACTCTACTGCAGCCCCTGTAGACCATATTATATGTTGTGACCATTTCCTAGTGTTGCAAATTTATAGTACTCTGTGAAAATATTTTATTATCCTTGTGCCTAGGAGAAAATAAGCTCCCACCAAAACTGCAAAATCTCCTGTTGATTTAGAATGTAAATGATCACAAGTAATGCATGTTTAAATTCAGTTCCTTTTTATTATGTTTAGTGCATACCTTTCAGATTGTCAGCTCATTGGTATATCACTGAGATTTCTAGAGACTGCCAGTTTATGTTCATTCATGTATAGGTGAGGTCATTTCCAGAGGCAATACTCTTTCATATTGTTATCTTTATTGAATTAAGCTGCTTTGCACTTGTCAGCCTGTTGGTTTAAAAACAGGTTTGATCTAAACACTGTAATATTCAAAAGGTCAATTCACTTTTTCACTGTAAAATGATAAATTTCAGTTTTTTAGTTCTAACTTTTGATATGGGCCTGAGATATTCAGGGAAAAAAAGCTATTTTTTGCTGGCAATACTTGTACAGTTTAACTTGTTCAGGTATATGAATGTTCTATACCTGAACAATATAAACAATTTTAAACTGGTTTGACCAGAAACTATACTGTGCTTTGTTATATTAACCAATGTCACCTTTTTTAGTCCTGTCTACCTCCACTGTTTAGAAGAATCTCCCCTAAAGTCACAGTTTTTCTTTGTTGCAAATGATTGATGTGAATAACAGTTGTGAAGAGCAGTGTCAATGTGTCTGAAGATTCTCAGTAATTCAGGTCATGGATATCCCAGAGAATGCTGTTCAAAGGCGACTGGACTTTTTTTAGTTTGTAAAAAACTTTCACCTTCCATTCTAAAGTTTTAATTGGGTAGCCAGTTAAACAGAACCATGGAGCCTACCAAACAGGAGGTGAAAGAATGAATTTTAAAAACTCAAAGCATGTCCAATTGCCACTGAACAGCATTTCCTAGAATGTCAGTTGTCATATAAGAGAGTTTTAAAGAACGATATCAGTTCTCAGAAAATACATTTTATAGAGCAATGTAAAATTTGACAGAAGAATGTTGATTGTTATAAAATAAACTTTTAAAGTTTAATGTTAGTTTAAGGTAAAAAGAAAATACAAAGTAATCAGAGTTGAACTGTGTCATTACCTTAATTTGTCAAGTGTAAATGTATTTTTGGAAAGTGGAACCAGTTTTTCATTAGCGTAAAATGGATGTTTGAAGGGCTGAAGTTACACAAGTACCAATTCCTTTTTTTTTTAAGGCAATCGGTTTGCATGGTTTTACCAACTAAATCAGATGGCTGTTCAAGTAACTGCAACTCAGACATTTAAAGTTGCAGGAACATTGGTCACATTGGTTAGCCCAACTTAAATAAGTGTGTTGTTTGTAAAACAGTCCACATTACATTTAAATTGAAATTATTTTGTTGTTTGAAATAGTAATTTTGAGTACGTCATACTGAGTTACACGTACAAGTAAAGGGAAGTTTCAAGTGCTGTACACTGTTTTTGTTAGTTGTATACAGTAAACTGTGAGTTTACCACACTTGATAAGCATTTGTAAGTACAAAATACAAGCCCTATTCCAGTTTCCTTGCTTTTTTCAAGGCATCGGTTTGCATGCTTTGTCTAAGTACGAACCAATTAGAATTTACAGTGTAAATCAATCATTTCCTTTTCTTATAATAACACCATTTTTACAGTAGACTTATTGTTGTAATGATGTCTGTTTGTACTCACCTTGACCAGACTTCACCTGAAGCAGCAGTGAAAGAGAAGCTCTGCAACAGCCTGTTTGCTTTTATCTGACTCACCTGCAGCTTCACCTGTACAACCTGCCTCTTTACCTTCACAGCTGAACGCCCTACATATTAACCCCTGGAACTTTATTGTCTGTGTCGACTGTATGTTGTCAGCTGTGGAGAGCTGAATGAGGAAATATCAGGAAGGGATGACAAACTGTATCATGGAGTAGAGACAGTTTCCTACATACACTAAACCAGCTTATCCTGTGGAGGAAGTACAGTCTCTGCTGAGCTCTTCATAAACTGCCTTTGTCTTGTTACAGTTGCCATCTTACCGTTAATCCTGCTACCCAGCTTCTCCAGTCCAAACATTCCATCTATTACCATTTTTTACTGGTTCCCAGTTCCTTCCAACAGAAGAGGAAACAAGTTCCTCAAAACAGTCCTGTGGTGGAAACAGGTCAACAGTTCACAGTCAGCATCTATGGGCTAATAAACCTGCAGGAAAACATCCCCCACAGGGAGGACATGCAGACTCCACACAGAACAGCCTCAGTCCGGTGCTGGGTGTAAACCCTCTGCTCCACTGTGGATTCATGAGTATGACACTGTGTCGACAAAAAAAGGTTTACTGACATCTGGACAAGACACTTTTTCTTTTTCTTTATTGCCTTTGTTCATTTTACAGGAACATGCGGACTGTCAGTCGCCAAACAGCATGAAAAAACAAACACAGCGAGTTGGCGTGAGAGCACCAGTCAAAACAACCAGAAGACAGCAGTATAATCTATAGATCAGCTGCTGTCGTACACACTGAGCTGAGCTGGTGGCAGAGTTGTGCACTGTGGGCTTTTTAACGACACCACCATCCGGGCTCAATCATTCAGGTATCATCAACATCAGTCTGAGCAATATTCAACATAAACTACCTGAGTTTATTCTCATATCTGCTCTCCTGTCACTTTGATTATCCCAAATAACATGCATCAAATGCTAATTTTATATCCACATTGCCTTTAATGCACTTATTCACTACATTATTTGGTTCTGTTGATCACCCCCCCACCCAAATTCCCTATACATGTGAACTGTGGACGTACAATGTTGTCCCTGTCCCGGCTTTTCTGAACTGTATGCGTGGTTTAAAAATGTTAATTATTATTCTATTTTTATTTCCGTTTTGTACTGCGTCCGAACTGTTTTTTGGAAACTCTAGAACTACATCTAATGGACTAATGGTTCTGTACAGAAGCCTGACTCTTAACATAACAGAACATGTTTGCACAGGATCTTTGGTAAAAATAAATCGTCCTTACTGAGGAGTTGATGGCTGCATACATTCGATTACAGCAGGAAAATCACATGTGGGATTATTAACCTGAACATTGACTCTGCAGCACCTACAGCACCAGGACCTCCCATGATTGGAATGCAGCCAAATGCACCTCTGTTTTTATTGTGTTGCATCAAAATATCTGCTGTGATAAAACGCTGTTCAACATGTACTGTTTGTCCCGATTTCTGCCCTGGACTTGGTTTTTGGGTTGATGTCCTTGGTGTCCCTTTGTTCTTACACACACCTGGCTCCACCCCATTGTTTTGCCCTCTTCCTGTTTTCACACACACACACAGACACACACACCTGAATCTTGTTACAATCACAAACTAGATAAACTCACACCTTCTGTCTAGAAAGCTACTTTAACTAATTTTTATGCAGCCACAACAACTCGAGACGAGCAGGTTGGATTGAGGGCTCTGCTACAGTGGAGGTTCATTTATTTTTACAAGGAAACACATTCATCCTCATACTGATCTAAGTCAGATAATTGGACAGTTATTACAGAAGCAAATGTGTTGAAAATGGTCAGTGGTTGACCCACTTAAAATGGTAACATCTGCAATCTTTGGTTTTAGATGTGAATGCAAGAAATGCAAAAAAATGATAAGTTTGCAAGAATACACAATGTTTTAATGCTGCCATGGTTGTTATCATGTTCAATAAAGTCTGTTATAAAATTAGGCCCTGCAACTCTGTATGAACAGAATGAGAATCTAATGTTCAAAATCAGCGTCACATCTTTCTAATATGAGTATGATGTAACAAAACTTCATCTTGGGTGGTCACATGGTTCATCACAGCTGGAAGTTGGCTAACAAATATAACCTGTGACCAGATATTTGTTTGGATGATGTTTAGAGTTTCCCTGTCTTTGGTTCCTGAGTAGTTGTGATATATTCCACCCAACCAACTTCCTCATGACTGGATTACTGTCAACAGATGTAGAGCTTCATTCACTGAAAACATTTGCTGCATCAAAACACAATCAGAAAAGACTCAGGAGATTGAGACCATTGTTCTCCTAAGGGGAAATGGGGGCTGGCACCATTAGAACCCAAATAGACACAAACTTGTAAAAGAAAAAAAGTACACTTTTCTTTACCATTTGGGGTTTTAGACCTGTTTTAATTAGTTTTTTTAATGACTCCTTTCAGCCCAGTTCATTCATGTGCTCCTGTCACAGTCCTGTCCCTGTGTTTAGTTTTCTAGATTTATTTTCTCTTTTTGGCTTTTATTTTGTTGCTCCTCATGTGTCTCTTCCTGTGAGTCTGTTTGTCTTTACCTTCATTTCGTCCTGATTTGTTTCACCTGTTCCCCAGTCCTTTTTTACCCTGCTCTCCCCACTGTTCTCTGCCAGATTGTAGTATGTGTAAGTGTGTGTTGGCACTCTGTTGGGTTGCATTCTACACAGGTGTGTGTCCTGCCTGATCCCCGTCTGGACTCGGTCAAGGTTTGGGTCTGTTGTTTGGTTATTTCTTCTTATGTGGTTTGGTTCACCTTTGTTACGTTTTGCATTAGTCTATCCTCCCACTGTTTGTTTCATCCTGCTCCTCATGTTAGTTTCTCCTGTTTAGTTCTGTTCGTTAGTCCTGGTTATTTATCCTCTTACCTGTGTTTGAATTAGTTATGATCTTTTCTGGTCCCTGGGTGTACCCTACGTTGTGTCTAACTTGTGTGTGTGCACCCCGTTTGTTTGAATAGCCATCCTGTCTGTCGTTCACCCTACTCGTGTATAGTCTGTCGTTTATTACCTTTGTTTTGTTAGTTATTACCCTCCTTGTGGAGTGATGTTGTACTGGCCCGTAACTATGGATGCAGTGTACTTGGCCAATCATCAGTTCAAACAAGGATAGAGACTAGAAGCAGACTGTAGTCTGTGAATACCCTATTGCTTCCCAGTGTTTTAAAAGGGGGGGGCTTCCTCTGGTGTAGCTTTGTGATTTCTAGTTACTAACAAATCTGGAGCAGTAAGGAACTTTTGCAGACTTCAGTTCAGAAGTGTAGTTTGGGGCAATAAACTGTTTTCAAATACATATATAAGACTGATTTCAGTACTGTGGCATTAAGGGGGGCTGTAGCTCAGTTGGTAATGCAGTCCTCCAAGGACCACAGGGTCACTGGTTCGATCCCTGGTCCTGGCTACTTGTCAATGTGTCCTTGGCCAAGATACTAAACCCCAAGTTGCTCCCAGTCTGTCAGGTGAGCACCTTGCATGGCAGCCACCACAAGTTATGTGTGAATGGGACTCAACAGTTCAGACATCTCACCCTGGATGAGTGAGAGACACCTTCAGCTCAACTTTTCCAAGACCGAAGTCCTTGTCTTCCCAGCCAGACCTTTGATGCAACACAACATCAGCATCAACATTGGATCAACAGTGATTGTCCCCACTAATTCGGCCATAAATCTGGGGGTCATTTAAGGACCACATCTCCTCAGTCTCTAGGGCATGTAGATTTGCTCTCTACAACATCAGGAAGATCAGACCCTACATCACGGAATATACAACCCAACTCATTGTACAGGCGCTGGTCACATCTCGTCTTGATTACTGCAACGCTTTGTTGATGGGGTTACTGGTATTTACAATCAAACCCTTCCAGATGATTCAAAACGCGGCAGCACGCATCATTTTTAATCAGCCAAAAAGGACTCCTGTCACACCACTTTTTAGATCTCTACACTGGCTTCCTGTAGCTGCTAGCATCTGGTTCAAAGCTCTGTCTCCTGCTTACAGGGTGGTTAACTTGACAGCTCCCGCTTACCTCAACTCACTCATTCAAGTCTACAATCCTTCCCGCCCGCTGAGGTCTGCCAACAAACGACATCTGGTGGTCCCACCACCGCATAGAAGACACCAAGCAAAACTTTTTAGCGCAATGATCCCACAATGGTGGAACGTGCTACCAAACACTGTACGCTCAGCTGACTCACTCCCAATATTCAAAAAACTGCTGAAAACTGAACTCTTCCACATCTTCCTATGCACTTAAAAAAAAAAAAATCCTTTCTGCTCTCTTGCTCTTGAACTGTGAACACTTTTCTGATAGGACTTTGCTTTGATGTTTTCTCCTTGACTTAGATTTTTGCAGCCTTGTACCTCACTTCTAAGTCGCTTTGGATAAAAGCGTCTGCTAAATGACTAAATGTAAACGTAAACAGCTTATGAACAAAGCTGGCTCTTTGTTAAGTTATCATTTTGTCTTAACCACTGTCAGCATATAAAGTGGTTAAAATTAACTCCACCTTTGCCATCAGTTTTTACCATTATTGTACATGTTTGGACATAATTACCATAATCGGTATTGTTTAAAATACATTGTTTTCTTAATGGAGTACTTTTACTTTTATAAAATAATCTGCTAAGTACTTTTACTTGACTAACAGTTTTGAAGTAGTACTTTTAGTGGAAAATGTTTTATGCCACTACTTGCATTTTTACCTTTAAAAAAAATGCCTTGCCTTAAGTATTATATTTGTATACTTCTACCACCTCTGCATACAGTGTATGTTGCTTTGTAGCTGCAGAGTGCTCAGAGTTGCCATGCTGACCCTGGTCCTTCATGAAAATAAGACCACCAGTGGTGACGTTGCGACTGATCAATGTATTCTAACAAAAAATCAGTGACTTAACAAATTAAAGAAGACAAAATACAATTTCAATAAAACAGAAGATGAAGAGGATAAAAACAGGATGAACACACACAACAGCTCGTGTTTACAAAGTCAAATTAGAAAAAACTGAAAAGTTGAATAATACATTTAGAAACCTTTTGTTTTATTTTAATAGAAAATAAAGTATAACTAATCCATTCAGCTTCACTGTTTACAGAAATATTACTATATAAAACCAAACTGTCCATTCAGCTTTTGTGTCTATAAATGATATGAACTCTTCCATTCAACAAAAATGTAGCACAAAAAATCTAAATGTTTCATAATAATGATAAGTAACTAGTAAATTCATCCTCCCTGTTTACAAAGAACAAATAAAACGGAGATCTGATAAACTCCAACACAAACATGACACAGAAACAAATGTGACTTAATGGAAAGGAGATAAGATTTGTTCTCCACAGCAAACATAGTGACTAATCACCCAACAGCTTGTTTGTTATGTGTTTTATTAAACCTCAGATGATGTGGAAAGTGGAAAGGAAAATGCATGTTTAATTATCAAAAGTAGTATGTTTTTGTATATTATTTATACAACTGGGAAGGCAGATGAATATCAATTTATGTATTTTTTTTTTATATGCAAAGTGCGTTGTTTACTTGTCACATAAAAGCACCATGTAATAACTGTCACCTTTTAGGTAACAGCACCATGTTTTAATCATAGGCTGTCAGGTAATGGGACTGTGTTATAATCAACCTGTCAGATAGCAGCGCCGTGTTATATTCACAACATTTCAGGCAACAGCATCATGCTTTTCCCTTCTGATCAATGGAATAAAGATGTAAGAGGTGAGACATATTTCACTATTTTTTAAAACAAAGGTGAACAACTCCATTAGATAAGTTAAACCTGTGACTGCATTGAGATGTTTTCATTAGAAGTGATACTAAATGACTGAATGATTCTCGAGTCCAGATAACATTGAGTTAACAACACTTTCTTGATGGCATAGGAGATCACTGTAGGTCACAGTCTACTGATAGAAATCGCTTTTTCCGTTTTCTTAACAGTTTTGCTAAAATAAAGAGCCCAGGACAGATGCTGCTCAAGTCTGACTCCTGATAATTTGATCAAATTCATTTGATCCAGTTTGAAGTGTAGTACAAAGGGGAGGACCTGCCAACTGCCAAATAAGGTTTTTCTGTTTCCAATTGTCACTGACTCTGAAATCTTCAATGTCATCTTGTTTTCATTAACCCAGTCATGAAAATATTCCTTCTTTTTGTCCTTGTTGATTTCAGAAACCTCTCTTTTTAACTCAAGGTTTTGTCTCGTTGTCCAATCACGGTGCAAATTTATGTTTGACTCTGAACATCATTAAGGGGGCGTGTTTGTCTGCTATTCACAAAAGACGTTCATAGACTTGGACAAAGCTTTCTCTAACTGGAGGGACAGGTAATGGCATGGGGATCAAAACAAGAGATACAGGAAAACTAATAACAGTCACAGAGATCTTACTGAGAGTTGGATGAACTGTAGTCCTCTGCAGTGAAGCTCGGGAGCTGGATGGGGTTATGGCCAGAGCAGGGGAAGTGATGGTTTCAAGGAAAGCAAGTAGCAAACAAAGAGAAAGGAGGAAGATTGTCTACGTAAGAAATTAACTTGAGGCCTGGCAAAATCCTCTTCCCTATTTACAGTCTATTTACTTACTACTTGATGACCAGAGAAACAGAGCAGACGATCCAACCAACAATTGCTCTGATCCAGAGGCTCGATGAAAACACAAAGCCTTCAGGAACAGACGGACAACAAAAGGCAACATTAGGTAAAAAACTAAGAAAATGAAGTAAGGAACAGACAGGTGACTTGACTTGCGAGAAACAGGAAGATGTTCTGGCAGAGAAAAGCAGGTGAACGGGGCAAATAAACGGGAGAGACGGGTAACACAAGCTGAAGCTGATGAGGCAGAACAGAGGCTTTAGATAGCAAAGCTAACCATGACACTACAGATCAGAGTCACAGTCGTGACAGTTAGCTCTAGAGTCCACATATTTGCATGATAATTACACCCTTAGCACACTTGACTGTACTGTACTGTAAAATAGTATACAGTAGGTTTACTGGTCGGCACTGTCTTAGGTTCTGTGTCCTGTCCTGTGTTACTTTATGTTGTCTGTCTACACTCTCTGTCTGTACTGTTTTTCGTCTGCACTGTTTGCACTAGGTTGCACTCGATGCACTTTACACAGCTTAGGTTGTTTTGTAGCACCTTGGATCTTGGAGGAACATTATCTCGTTTGTACTGTGTACTGTATACAACTGTGTATAGTAGAAATGACAATAAAAGCCACTTGACTTGACTTGAGACATCACTTAAATCCGTTCATGATTGAGATGAAAAAACAGGTTAATGCCCTCAAAGAAACTGGCCAAGATCTCAGTAGATGCCTTCTGAGTTTTTGACGAGTGAATTTGTTAGTACAATAATTTGAACTGACCTCCTGCTCCATCAAAAATCTACACAATCAGTGTCCACAGCAGTGGGACACAGCACAAGCCTTTGGCACCAGGTACATTTCAAACTCACAGAAGTACTAATAGTAAGTGCATGTTAGAATACAAGTTTAAAGATATACTCCAACGTTTTTAGTTACAACTTTAAGATTGTGACTGTCTTTGTTTGATCTGTCCATCCATCTTTTACTTATCTAGCGTTGTCATCATGTCCCCATCCTCCCTCACTATTTTTTGTTTAACAGACCGGTGGCCATCTTACTCACTATCTTCAATGTACTCCAGGACTAATGACAGCCCAGAGTTTGTAAGTTACCTCACCAAATTAAGATGCTGAACACATTAGCTTATTGACATATTCTTTCAATTTCACTTCTGTCTCCTGCCTCGATGTTTATCAATCAAGTTGCTCCACATATTGCACTCTTTATATATAGGAGGTTTTTATATATGGGTTCTGTTAAGTTTGCCTAGACATTTACATATTTCATTACAGAGAGAGACATCACATGAGTTATTAGTCAGTGATGATAATGTCTGGTCTCAGTCCTGAAAATTGAGGGTAGATATGATCAGTAATGAATCCTAACAGTTTGTATTTATCTTAATGCCCAAATCATTCAATATCTTTCTTCAGCTCCAACCAATATTTGTGAGCTCAATAAAAACCATTGAAGCTCCGTGAAGCTTGGTTATTGAAGAAAACCTTTAATAAAAGCAATGAAACTGTATCATCACGAGATACTTGCTGCTACTAAAACTGGAGACAATGCAGAAAGTGAAGAATGTTCACACATTAGTTTTGTTCTTGAATAAAACAGCTGAGTGATATTTATTTCTAAAAATCTTTAAAAAGGCAAACAGTGCGCATCCAATCATTAATCCAAATAACTTTACTCTTATTGCATGCCCTGAACAGTTTATATTCCTACCAAAAAGTAAAAATACACCTGGGGGTAAATGCTTGAAGCCAAAATGACTTAATCTTCATCAAAGCCCATGTTATTCATCATTTCATGTGTATTAATATAATATATTTATAATATCTGCTGACTTGATTGCTGTTCTTAAACTTACAATACAATATAATTGCGGTATAAGTAGTGTTCTTATCTTCGTGTTTGGTGTGTGTTTGTACTCACCCGGAACAGACTTCACCTAAAGCAGCAGTGAAAGAGAAGCTCTGCTGTCTGCAACAGTCAGTTTGCATCAGCGTTTATCCAACTCACCTGCAGCTTCACCTGTACAACCCACCACTTTGCCTTCACAGCTCATTGTTATCAATTGTTAAGCAAAGTGATTTCATTGTGTCCATTGTATGTTGTAGCCTGTGGTTGTCAGCTGTGGAGAGCTGAATGAAAACATTACAGAGAAAGGGAGGACTGATTCTATCGTGGAGCTGTAGAAAAACATCAGCATTAACAATTTTGGTGAAGGTATTTCTTATATGATTTTATATGTGACCATTTGATTAGTTTTGTGTTGATAAGTTATAGGTTTGGTGTTTCTGTCAATGTTGTTTCTAGGATCAGGGTCTGTTGGAGGGAGTTTAGAAGAAAGTAGGGTGTTGCTTCTACTGTGAGTAGATCAGAAGTTTATTCAGCATGGTGACAGATTTGCAACATTAAGCCTCTCAGCAGATCGAGGCTGGGTGGGGGGATGACACGATCCTGTTCCGAATTTAGTTTGTCAGTTTCCCCAGCTTCACTTCCTGTTTCCAGCTTTTATTTTGCAGTCCACTAGCACTACTTCCTGTCTTTAGCCTCTTCAGTCACTTTACCACTCACCATCAGCCCTTAATTAGTTTCACATGTTCCCTGTTTATTTAAACCCAGCTTTCCCCACAGCTTCCTGGTAGTTCATCTTTGTTGTTGCTCCTGGACAGCAAGCCTGCAGTTCATTTTCCTGTTTGGACTTCTGTTTCTCTGTTCTTCGGACTCCATTTTGGATGAGACAGGCTGAGAACATCTTCTCTGAGCAGTCAACCAGCATCAGAAAACATTGAGTGTATTTCCCCACCAGGAAGAGCATGAGGAAATTCAAAAGTTTGACAGACATCAGTTTTACTGAACCAAGTCTTTATTAACTGCCGGAGAAGGCAATGCTCAGGGTGGACAATAGACAAAACACCATCAAATAAAAGACAATACATCTGAATCTATACATAGATAAACATAGCAAACAATGTTCACTTAAGTTAAAGTACTGTTACTTCAATTAATGATAATTCAAGTAAAAGTGAAATGTAACTGGATACAAGTAAAAAGTACATTAGTTGACGTTACTCCTTCATGTTTAAGAGTCCAGCTTTCAGACAGGATTTACTGAGAAGACGTCTTTGGTTCATTGTATCACAACAGACCTTCTTATGTGTTATTGGAGGAACATCAGCTGGTTCCATCTAACAAAAGATTTAAAAATTCCTCTGTCCCTCAGTTTGTCAGACAGCTGAATCAGAGGCTGGGTCCTAAGTGGACGTCATTGGTTAAATATCACAGATTGTTCTGCAGCTCCTTATCTCTGAGGTCTGATGAAGTAAATGTCTGTGATTCATGGTGTAATGTGTGCTTTTAGTTAATCTTCCTGTATTTTGCATGATGCTTTGGGACACGAAATATCCAAATATTATGAACGATCTGAATCAACTGTGCATTGAATCTGTGGTTATAAATCTCTGTGTGTTTGTATGGATTTTAGAATCATTGGACCTCAACAACCAGTCGCACAAACCAATTTCTTCTATAACTGCCACATACATGCAACTTTAGAGAATCTGGGACATTCATTCATTTTTAAAATTCACTGGTTCAGACCTGATGTAGTTGTGGCAAACAGGCTTTCTTTATGGGGTGCAGTTACTTAGTACCATGGGTATGAGTACAGGGGCCTTTTCACAATGACACCAACTAGATTATGGTCACTACAACCTGTGGGTGTTGAGGTCCAGTTAGAGCAAAGGCACTGAACATTTGTGTAGATGTGATCAATACATGTTGACGTGCTTTGACCAAACTGGTTTATCGACTGCCTGGTATAAAGGGTCATGGTTTGGGTCAGACCACATCTATAGGAAGATAGAGCTATTTCATTCCTCTGAGCAGAAACTGACAGCCAGTCAATGTTAAAGTCCCCCAGTAGGAAAATGTCTTTGTCTTCCTGAGACACCATTTCCATCACACTGCAGATTTTTTTCAAATACTCTGGTTCAGCATCTGGTGGCCTGTAACAACAACCCACTAAAACTGGTTTAGTACCAGGGAGCTGAACTTCAACCCAAAGCATCTCTAGGTCAGGGAACCACAGATTGTAACGTAAGTCAGACTGTGACATAAATGGACTGAGAGCAGAGACATAAAGAGCTACACCTCCACCATTGCTGTCTCTGTCCCTCCTGAAACAACGGTAACCATTGATACCGAGTCTCGTGTTGTCAACACTGGAGTCTAACTTAGTTTCACTGAGAGCCAACACATGAATCTGACGAGCTGTTAATATTTGATAAATGTAAGGAATCTTATTTCTAAGACCATTTATGTTCAAATGAGCAATAGATAAATGGATGGGGTGAACCACAGGGGGAGGACAGGAGACATAATAAGCCATGTTAGTTCACACAAGTCTTTGCTACTGTTATTACAACAACACACTGTCAGGCTGTTTGCTGGAACATCGACAGATCAGTTCGGTACGTGTCGGTTGATTTATTCTCTGGCAGTAACAGGAAGCAGCACCTCAGTCAGGGAGCAGCCTCTGAAATGAGAAATCATTTTAGTTAATGAGAAATTAGCATTTTGTACCATCAACTAAATAATTGTTTCCTGATTAACAGAGAACAATTCCTCAGGATTTGTTTTCCATCAACTGACATTACGGCCGCACAGAACCTCAATTTTCCTCCACGCTGTTATTAACTTGCTGCACACTAAGTTTCTATCTATTTAAAACAAAAAACTTGATCTGAAGAGTTGAGCAACAATTGTGAGTGACCTGCAGATACCATGAGTCAGAGGAGGGGGCTTACGAGACAGAAACCGACAGCCCAGGAACATACACCCCTGACAAGTGTCAGGTGATGGTAGAAAACCAATTGAGCTTCCATGATGACTGTTGTTATGGATGTCACCCCAAACATAATAGTCCCCAAACTCAGGTCCATTTTGTTAGGATTACGGATTGGCCAGAGGATTCAGATAAACAAAAATAAAAAAATAGCTAAATGTGACCAGGGTGCAGGCCTTTAAAAACTAAACAGGATCAGTTGCTGTACCCCAGGTGGTAGAGCGGTTGTCCACAAACCACACTGTCAGTGGCTCAATTCGCTGTCCCTCCTAACCCTCCTTAAGCAAAACACTGAACCCCAACTTGGTCCTGGTGTGTACTCGTTGCTTGTAAGCAGCTCTGAGTGAATGTATGTGTAAACCTTTACTGACCTGAAGGTTGTGCTGAGTTCAACTCTGCCTGTCCAGCTGGTGACAACCTCTGAAGCCTCTGTAGTATCTGTGGATCTGTAAGAAAGGAACAGGGTGGTCAGTGGAACGAGGAGGAAGCTACTGATGTATTCCAGAGAACACCTGGACTGACCGACACAGTAAATTACACCAACAGCAGAACCTTAGCACATTTGATTTTTGGACCAAAGTAGCTGCAGATGCATGTAAAAGTTCTTCTTTTATTCAAGAAGTTGACAGTGAACATGGGCTAATCTTAGCATGGTACTGTGGACAGGAGCTGGTACTAACTAATAGAAAAAAATCACAGCCTCTATATGAGAAAAAAAGTGGTTATAGTGTGCTTACACAGGGCTTTACAACGTTTATCTCTGGTGATGATGGCTGCCATGCATGGTGCTGACCCAAGGACAGATTAGCACATGAACAAGAGGAGCTGGGAATAGAAAAACATATTCTACATCCTGTGAAATCCAGTAGCTGTCTTAACTTACATTATTCTGTTAACTTATTCAGTTATCAACAATGTGCATTAATTGCAGGGCAAGCAAACTCATTTATTTATTGTTTTTGAGTGAAGATACCTTTAAACAGTACCAACAAATAAGGCAATGACAATAATACACCAGTAGCAGGCAATATTAACAGGGCCACTTAGGAAAGAATAATTGGGTCAAAGCATCTTGGTACAATTCATAAACCCAGTGCCGCAATTAACCATTAACCGTTTTATGCCCTTGAAAAATCCTCTGCTGACATCTGCTAAGGAGGAGGATTAAGATTTTCTGTCACTTTTTCCTCTGCACAGCACAGAGAGAGATGGGAGGGGTGGATTGGTGGGGTCTGCCGATTTTAAGTGCTTACCTTAGTAATACAGCATATACTAAGAGAGTATTGTGGTATAAAATACTACTTTTACAATATAACAATATTCAAGATTCAAGATCCAATCAACTTAATTGATCCTATAGGGAAATTGTATTTTCTTGTTAGAGAAACTAACATAAATGAAATAAAAACAATACTATTTTTTCTTTTGGACCATTTAGTCCCCCTCTTTTTCACAGAAGGGAGATGAGCTGAACAGTTTAATGTCCACTGGGGGAAAGGATCTCCTGTGTTGTTCTGTGGAGAACTTGACTGTGATCAGTCTCTGGCTGAAAGTGCTCCTCTGTGCAGCCAGCACACAGTGGAGTGGGTGGGAGGGAAAGTCCAGGATTGAGATGAGTTTGGACAACATTCTCCTCTCAGCCACAGAAAACCGAGGGTCCAGCTTCTCCCCCAGAACAGAACCAGCCCTGCTTATTAGTTTGTCCAGTCTGTTACTGTCTGCCACCTTCATATTGCTGCTCCATCAAAACACAGCATAGAAGATGGAACTGGCTACCACAGACTCATAAAACATCCACAGCATGGTGCTGCAGGTGTTAAAGGACCTTACTGTCCTTAGGAAATACAGCCTGCTCTTTGTTTTCCTGTATATTGATAATGCATTAACTGACCAGTCCAGTTTATGTCCAGGTGGACACCCAAGTATATTTACTCCGAAACTACTTCCACCCCCTCTCCCCTTATGAAAAGAGCATTGACAGGAGTCCTGGACTTCCTGAAGTTCACCACCATTTTCTTTTGTTTTCCGTTTTTTTTTTTTTGTGTCTACGAGCATGTTCTTTAATTTCTCCCCCAGCAGGACAGGCTGGATTTTGTTAAAAGCACTGGAGAAGTCAAAGAACATAATCCTTACAGACCCACCAGGCTTGTCCAGGTGGGTGTAGAAGTGGTGTACCAGGTGGATGAGGGTGTCCTCCACCCCCAGCTGAGGCTGATAAGCAAACTGGAGGGGGTCCAGAGATGGTTTCACCACGGGCCAAAGGAAGTCCAGGACTAGTCTGTCCAACACTTTCATGATGCGGGGAGTTAGACCCACAGGTCCGTAGTCACCACATAGATGTGGGGAACAGGCTTTCAGTACCCTGGGGCTCACTCCATCAGGAGTGCTGTCAGAGTCATCCATGGGCGAGACATGGGCGTCTGTGTTGAAGCGCCTTGGGGGGGGAGTGGATATGACGCACATCAAATCTGTTGAAGGAGGTGTTAAAAACATTAGCTCTATCCACACTCCTCTCTGTACTCTGGCTGCTGGTCTTTTATCCAGTGATAACCAGACTGCTCTGGTATCCGTTTGTTGGAAACTGTGTTCAAGCTTCCTCCTGTAAGCTTCCTTCCCCTCTTTGATATTTAACGACAGACTCTGGCCCTCCCTCACTGCTTCCCTGTCACCTGACCTGAACACTGCCTACTTCTCATTGGCTTGTTGTTTGGGAAGCAGTGGACAGTTTTTTTTTGGTACACAGATGTCAACACAGAAGTGGATGTAATCTGTAATGCAGCTTGTCAGTTCATCAATGTCCTCACCATGTGTCTCACAGAGTGTTTTCCAATCCGTGGCCTCAAAACATTCCTGCGGGACATTTGTGTCTCCCTCAGACCATCTTTTTACTGTTTTGGTGGTGGGAGGCTGCCGTTGAACCAGGGGCTTGTACGCAGGTAGGAGGTGGTTCAGGTTGTGGTCAGACCTGCCCAGGGGCAGAAGGGGAGAGGAGCTGTAGGCCTCTTTAGCATTTGAGTACATCAGGTCCAGTGTCTTCCCCCCCCTGGTGTGATAATCCACATACTGTGTGACGGTGGGGAGGGTCTTGAAGAGGGTTGCATGATTAAAGTCACCGGAGATCATAAAGAGGGCGTCAGGATGTCGAGTCTGGCTGCGACTGAGTGTAGACCTAACATGTGCCGTCTGAGGAGGTAGAGGGAGGGATATAGACAGCAATCAATATGGTGAGAACTCTCTGGGCATATAGTAAGGACAACAGTTCGATGTCCGGGCAACAGACTCTTTCTTTAACACTAACATGACCAGTACAACACCACCTGTTGTTGATGTACATGACGAGGCCTCCTTTCCTCTTTCTTCTCTCTTCCGATCCACCTGCACTTTGCTGAAGCCGTCAATACTGATGCATGTGTTGGACATGTGTCCAGCTGTGGACTGTCCTGCAGCCATGTCTCTGTGAAACACATTAGCCTACACTCTCTATTTTCCTTTGTCACCAGTGCAGTAAAATTCGTCCATCTCGTTCTCCGGAGACCTCACGTTGCGAGATCCGGCTTGAATCTTCTCACCCTCCCTGGCCTGTTTTCTTTTCCACCCCTCTGCTTTCCCGGTGAGTGTTGGCCTGCTGCATAGCAGCTCCCCATCAGTGTATGTGTGATTGTGAGTTCGAATGGGTGAATGAGAAGCTGTGTAAAGAGCTTTGAGTGCCAATAGATAGCAAAGCACTATATAGTGTGTATATATATATATATATAGTGCAGAACATTTACCATATAATGCGCAGTGATAAAATTTGGGGGTGTGGTTAATAAACTATGATAATGTGACCAAAGGAGAAAGTCATGTATAATGGAAGTTCGAAATATTACAGTTACACAAGTAACTGTTTTCAAGGCGATGGGTTTGTGTGGGCCTGTTGTTCAAGTTACTGATGACGCCATCACATACATGTCCGCCCCACATGACTTGCAGCAGCCAATCACAACACCGAGATTTTTCCGTGCAGCGTGAATCCTGCGCAAAGGAAATGTATTTCTAGTAAAACATAAGGCTGTGGTGTGGTGGAGATCGTGAAGGAGAAATGAAGACGACGTTTTACCGCACGGTCGTCCGAGAGGTGGTCGTCTATGCTGAGGACAAGCTCAGAGTCGTCCGGTCCTGGAGAGTTGGTTGTGTGTCCCCACGAGGATCTCGTTACGACTCGCGGCTTTGGGTGAAGCAACGGCCAATATCACGGACTACACTGCGGATTCTGGTACTTTGAGTACACTATTAATACTGTAAATACACTGAATAACTGAATACTCTGGACGCGATCGTAGACGCTGTGGGTTTGACCTTCTTTTCCTGGTTTAGTTTGTTTGTGGGTGGATCCGAGGGAAAACCCGGACCGGATATTAGGAGGTTCTTTGTTTAATTTGATAAAAACTGAAACGAACTCAACCGATTGGGGCTGTGGGGAAAAACTGTACTGGAGTTCTGCTGTGGACTGAACTGTCCACCGCTGTTACACGCACAATCCGGGTCAGGGCCCAAATACATTCAAAGAAAAAACTGACTTACATCGTGTTCGCTGTTTTTCTCGTGCTAAGTTTTCTGCATTGTTTTTGTACTATTTCAACGATCGTATTTTTAACGCTATAAACGCTAGCAAAATTGATATTGGCACCTTTTGTCAATCCCGTTACGACACGTTCAAAGTTGCAGGAAATGTCATATTTGTCGGCCCAACTTAAATAATAGTGTTGTGTGTTATACTTAATGATTTTGTTGTTTGAAATCCTGAGACAGAGTACTTCATAGTAAGTTACAAGTACACCTGAAAATACAATTACCTTAGTCATTTAGCAAACTGAAAGCAAAACAGAGAACGTGGATCTACCAACCTACAATTACCTCATCCAACCAAATTTCAATGCATTCTTAAAATGTGAATTTTCTGGTTCTTATTGGTTGAGTTAGGGTTTACAGGGTTAAAACCACCAGGTAATTTCTGCAGGATGTGTGACTTGTCCTAATGAGTCAATGAGGCAGCATGTGACAGCCATTGTTCATGTCTCTGAAAGTCACTGAAAAGCAGAAATGAACATGTGTTCTAAGTTTGTCACACCACAGAAAAGTAAACCGGTGTTCTCCCAGTGTGTTGCTTCTTGTTCTAATACAAACTACCTCAGCACAAGCTGTTGAAGTTGAAACCTTAATGATTTTACTAATCTGAAAAACTACAGCTCTCATGAACTGAAACTAAAACTGTAGCAGAGCAGGTACTTATGTCAACTTAACACTGTTCTGTCCACATCCACAAAACTCACCCACACTCTTCTGAACTCAGTAATCCAGGGGTCAGGCTACAGCATTTGTCTGCCCTCTGCTTCAACACACACAACAACCACAGCTCTAAAAGGTTTACCAATCTGACTAAAGCAACATTAACACAGAGGACTTTGAATAGGACAAGAAGACAACTGTAATCTTAAACTTCTTTTACAAGTCGGGCACAGAGACAGAGGAAAGTTTAGTTTTGGGGACGTGAACCAGAAAAGGTTTTTTACATCTTTCATGATGGTGACTCACATCAATTCTGTGTAGAAAGGGCTGGCTGACCACCATCTACTGCACATGATATACACAGTTACTTCAAATGAAATCCAGACAACTAACCCAGGCTCCTTGAGTGGCTACAGCTCGTAACACTAATCCTGAACAGAAACCCCTCCTCAAAAAATACGTTTGTACAACATCTTTCATATATGCTGTAGACAGACCCTCTGACCCTTCTACTCTTGGTTCTGCTGTCATCACATGCATCTGAACTTACTGGGACTAACTTGTGGACTCATGTCTCTGTCGAGCCGTGATAATCATGGGAAACTCCATTCGTTAAATGGCCACTGATTCACTCTCGAACTAACTTACCCACTGAATGGACGATATTAGAACGTTTTTCAGAAATCTACTGTATTCATGTACTCTCATACCATGTGGGTTACACAACATTTGTTGAAAACTGCTGCAGTTTTAGTTGTGGTGTCCGAAATCTCCATGAGATTGTGAAACAGGGCTTTTGCGAGTTCTGGTTAGTGACTCCAGTGAGTCAAGCTTCCGCTCAGCCCCACCCAAGACATCCTGACCACAGAAATGATTAAAAAAAACTATTTAAAAATGCAGTATGGCATAGTTTAGCCTTCTGCCATGTTTTCAGCCTCATTGTCTGATTTGTAAACTGAGTGATGTTTTTTTACACTTGCTTGAGTCAAACTGTGATAAAACTCGTTAGTCACAGCAAACCAGTCAGAGTTAAAGGTGCAGTGACAGGGAAATGTTAATACTACTGTCAATAAAGAAATACAAAAATTCTGATCTTAGTTTTTTCAAACACGTCCCACTGCATTTAACACCTCTTTGGTTTCTAACATACAACTTTAAAAGCTTATACTGACAACAGTACTGAAGCACCCTGGGTATTGAGCAGTGACAGCACATGTCACGTGACATGTTAAACCCCTCCTATGTCTCCTCATGTTTCCTGGCTCAGTCCTAACACATAAATGTCACATAAAAGCTAAAATACCCACTCCCCAACAAAGAGAAGAAGATATTTTTTCTCTCTCTGGAGAAGACAACAGAAACTTGCAAAACCTCTTGTCCACAGTAAGACATGTCGTGGCACGTGAGCAGTGGATCATTCAGTAGAATACATTCACTCTTGTTTCATCCAACAGGAGATTGTTTATATAGCTCCACCTACTCTGCTACAGCCACATGTCCACTATTGTCCACTTCCATCAAGTTACATTTGATCATTGTAGTACATACTATTGGCAATACTTCTGTACTTGAACTGAATGCAGTATTTCCAGTAACATCAATCCATGTTTTGCTTATTTTACCTGTGTGTTGCACTGGTCCACAGGGAGACTGGATTCTTTAGCTTTGGTTGGAGGAGGACAGTTTCTCTGCTGAGATGCAACATTTGGTTAACGTTAGTAATCAGTTTTTAGTTTGGTTTAGTTCGGTTACATCAAGTCTCACTAAGGACATAGGTTTAACATTACTCTGAAAAACTCAACAATATTACACAAATTCCATGGGCCATCAACCAGCTCAGCAGGAAGACCTCAGAGGACAAAGATCCACTTCAGGGTTTCTGCTCCTGGAAGACTCAGTTTAACTCCAAAAACAACATCAGTTGGTTTCAGCTCAAATCAACATTTCACCTCTAAAATGCACCAGAATAGTAACTATTGTACAGCGGCTTTTACTCACGGAATCAAGTCTAAATAGTCCAGTCCAGTCAGTGATCCAGTTCGGGTTTTTTCCCCCTCGTGTTCAGAAACTTTCTGAAACAAAGTGAAAGTTGATGTTGATCCTGTGTGATTTTAACGATGGCAGCAGAAGATGACTCAACACCGTACTGCTTGTCACCTTTTTAGCTGTGTCCTCGTTTTCCTCACCAACCAAAAGATGAGAGGAAAGAGGAACTGAGTAAAATGTTTCGAGAGAAATGAGACGTCATTTCCTATAAAAGTCTATTACTGATGACAAGATGTTGTTCATTTTCACTTTATGGATCAAGATCAGAATGAGTTTATCAAACTCTTCCTGCCTCTAACTGCATTGAAAAGCAATAGCTCTTTGTTTTTAAAGCTTTTGTCATCGTGGAAAAGTCTCTGTAGGCTGACAATTGTAGTTTCATATATTGAATGGTTTATTTCTTTTCACCATTAGTCTAATCCAAAGGAATTAAGGCTTGTTTAAATAAAACAAAAGTCACTTTTTCCACACTCAAAGTGTTAAGCGTTTATTCCTGCAACCACTTTTCATTAACTTTTAAATAAAAAAACTCCTACAAACCAAAGAAGCTGTGAGAATTGTGGAATACCCCAAAAGCTCAATAGTAAAGTAAAGGTTCAGATTTGGGTATTATTAAATGAAGACAAACATTTGTGAAAAGACTGTTTTTTCATTTTTCAATGTCAGTAATATTTTTATATTTAATATAAAGCAGTTCTAAATACACGCACTTCATACTTAAAGACATAAAATCACCCTGAGCTTTATATAAACTTTATAAACTCTATTAGGAATTTATTTTACATTCTTTAAAATTTCTTAGAAGCATATAAATATTTTCTCTTTTCCTTTAAAAAAGATGCATATTGTTAAATAGGTTAATATTTCCTAAGTTTATATGCTCAAATGTTTTGTCTCCTACTTCACACTGATGCCTTTCTCCTTGTCTGTGGGCTGGAACTTATTGGGGCTCCTAATTTTTTTTTTTCTTTCATAGATCGTGCTCATACATGCTCGTCTTTAAGGTTTAAAGCCAATTTCTTGTTCCGTCACAATCTGCTGTAAGTTTCTGACCTGAAAACATCACAAAGGAGAAACTGTTCATGCCTCAAATCTTTCTCTCAGTAAAAGTTACAGAATACAGGTCTTTTTTATAACCTATAGCTAACAGTTTTATTTTTAGGTGTTTATTTCATAAAAAGGCAGCCTTCTAATATATGCTGCATCTATAAACATGACACTCCTGGTGAGCTGGGTGTATCTGGTACTACTGCACTGCAGCTTCTCATTTTAGAGCACCCAGGCCCCCACTGAAATTAATCTTTGCTTACTTCTGCAGACACAAGAAGCAATGGCACCAAAGAAGAAAACATTTCCAGTCAGAAGGTAGGGCTGCCACTTTTTATTTGAATTTCAAACATTCTTTCGAATTTGGATTAAAAAAACAAAAATATTCAAACTGTAATTCTCTGTTCAAATGCAAAATTGTACTATGTGTCTAAGCACGAGGCTATTTGACGTCACTTGCCATTTCTCCAGCAGAGGACATTCTTCAAATTCACTATCAGCTTGATCCGCTGTGCCCATCTATTGAGCTCTCAGTAAACTTATCTACTAACATGATATTTGCTACGACAAAATGTGGGAAGTGATTTTTCTTTTTTTTGTAAAAAGTAACAGGTTTCTCTATCGGACAATAACGAGAACTAACAGATACTTTCTAACTGGAAAGGCACAGCATGTGATTTGTTTAGCAGAAAAAAATAAAATATTTTCAATCTTCATGTTTGTGTACCTGCTTTCATTTTTTTCCGTTTCTCTACCCCACCAGATATACCATTATTTGTCAGTCCCCCACCAGACATCATATTTTCACTATCCAACTGTTCAACAGCATATTCAGACTGGGTAGAGATTATCTGTAAAAATACACTCTTCAGTCTCCTCAAGCAAAATTCTCTCCATGATTCCACTTAACACAGGAAGCAAATTAGGTCTGCTGTTCTCTGAGTCTGCCAATGTTGCAGATTCGTTCTCCTGAGATGGAACAAATATGTTGTTCAATATGTGACTTATGGGAGCAGAGGTGTTTTTAGCAGTTTGGCTTCACAACAACATCGATTGAACTTTTTTAGCATCAAATTCACATAGTTTGTTTCTCATATTTGTTTTTTGCATAAGAAACTGTAACAATGAGTCTACCATTAGCACATTGTCTTTATATCCAACAAAATCAGTTTGTAATTTAATTATTTAAACAACTTCATGTGGATTATTGTCACTATTAGCCTCTCTCTGTTTGTCCTTGCTTATTTTAGTGACCTTCTTTCTGACCTCCTTGTGCACATGCCAATCTGACAGACTAGCTGATTTAATAGTTTTTATAGCATCTGTTTTAAACATTAGTGATTTTATATCATCATCCAGCCACAGTAAACAATTAGTTTTGATTATGTACATCATCAAAGGGGCATGTCTGTCTGGTATTGGACAAAATATATATAAAAAAACAGTTAAAGTAGTTTTAGCATCAAGTTCATCAAAGACCTGAGTCCACTGTGCCCTTTTTATATCACAAATGTAACTTTGTTCATCAAAATCTTGGTATGATCTCTGAATGATGATATTTGGTTGAACCTTTGGTACAACTAGTTTCACAGAGACACTAATCAGATTATGATCACTCCAACCTGTGACTGTTGAGTTGAGCTTAAAGCACAGCCCTGGAACATTTGTATAGATGTCATCAGTACACATTAATATCTTTTTACCAGATTTTATCGTTTCTCTGGTAGGAACCTCTATGACCTGGGTCAGACCACATCTAGAGAAGGCAGATGCAATTTTCTTCTTCAGAGAAGAACTTAAAAGCCAATCAATGTTAAAGTCCCCAGTAGAAAAATATATTTTTCTTCCTAAGACACTTTCTTTATATTTGGTGGTCTATAACAACAGCCAACTAAAACTGGTTTACCATTAGGTAAGTCAGTCTGAATCCAAATAATCTCTATACCATCAGTCCTTAACTCAGGTCGTTCAGTAACAGGAATCTGACTTTGAATATAAAGAGCTACACCTTCTCCACCGCTGCCATCTCTGTCCCTCCTGTACAGATTATAACCTTTGATATTTAGTTCAGTCTTAACACTGGAGTCTAACTTAGTTTCAAAAAGAGCAAAAACATGGATCTGGTGATGTGCTAATATGTAACAAACATCATCAATCTTATTTTTAAGACCATTTATGTTCAAATGAGTGATAGATAATTGTTTGTCCACTGAGTCATCAGCTGGATCTGAACTAGTCATAGTTGAAATATATGATCCATTAATATCTGTTCACAGACTGATGGTTGTCACAGGTTCTACTTGGTCTGTCTTTGAGGAGTTAAGTGTTGCAGTTACTGTGGGACTTCTCACTGTAATAAGACAAAGAGACAACAATAAACTGCAAAAGAAGCTGCAGATGCACCTGAAAGTTTACAGTCATTGGCCACTTTATTAGGTACACCAGTACAATATAATGCAATCCAATACAGCAGCTCTGCTGGGGATTCTACTTTTACTAAGTTATAACTACTCATTGAGGTCAAAGTGGGCTGTGGAGTCATACCAGAGTGCATTATAAAAAGAGGTAGTTCTAATATTTTGGCCACCTGATTCATTTTAAATAGGGTCTCCAAACATTAGAACCACCTCTTCTTTGTATTTTATTTGTGTGCCATACACCTAAAGCTTTTGTGGCTTTACAAGACACTGGTTACATAACCAGGCAAAAGGAAAAAAATATCAGCCATCTTAGGACAAAGTAGTACCAAATACACCCAGCTCACCAGCTATACACTATATACTTGAAACATATAGTGCTTTCCTATGCTGTTAGCTCAATTGTTATTAAAAGCTTATGTCAAAAACCTTTATGTAACAGGTAATGTAATTACACTCATGTTTTAATAAATGTACTATGGTCTTCTATAGTTCAAAGGAACTCTTGGATCATTTTCTGCGGATTAAGGAATGGGCTGTATAAGTGACTAACTCCAAACTGAGGCGAGCGTACCATCCTTAAAACAGAAACTAAGGAGATTATACAAAATGAAAAATAAACAGGGCTACTTTAAGACTTTTCAAAACTTTTTTTTTCACTTTGGCCTTACCAGTTGCTTTCTTTACTTTATCGTAAAGACTTGCATCTAAGTACTGATTACAAATATATTCTAAATTTAGAGTTTCATTAAAACATGGCAGAAACTTCCAGAATGTGTCCTCCATAATGTGATATGTACTTCATCACCTACATAAGCAGTGGCCTAATTTAGTCTGATTTTTTTATGTTTTTAAGCTAAATACCTGTACTCCCATTACATCCAGTAATCCTGAATCTATCAAATCACATCAATTGGCTTTTATTGTCATTTCTACAGATGAAAAACAGTACAGACAGACAGTGTACACAGACAACACAAGATAACACAGGACAGGACACAAAACCTAGGATAGATAGATATAAAATTCACATTAATCCAAAAACAAAATACAGCTATATTGTATGTTTGCCCGGCTAATGGCCATACTGCTCCACGTGCTCTGCTTCAATCAGGAAATGTACAACATGCTGCTGGTTATCCACTTCCATCGTTTCATTCTTTACACCTATGGTACATTCTACTGGTAATAATTTTGTACTTCAACTTTAGTTACTGTTTGACTGCACTATTTTCACCGTGTGATACTAGTCAACCTACTTTAACTTTAATTTTAGCATGTTTTTCTAACCCAATGGATGTCCTTAGACACCAAAGCACGAAAGAGGAAGACAGCAATTGTGCCTTCGCTTTTAAATCACCTTTGAGGTCACCTGTAAATCCCACCCTTTTCTGTGGAAGTAGCATTCTCCATGGTTAGTTGTCATACAGTTTGTATATTATAGACATTAAGCTGTTTGACCAGTTCTTCTGCTCCTGGTACAGGATAATAATGACTGTAAACATTAACTAGTACTAAGAGTCAGGATGAACAGGAATATAGACAAATTCTTTTGCAACATGGTTTACATGGTGAACAATGTGGATGGACCTTTGTATAGCCTAAAAAGATGTTAGCTAAACTTCTACAGGTCCAGTGGTGCAGTTCTGGTAGCTTAGAGTGGTAGAACTGAGGTATCTGTGTGCCTGTATTATCAGACCGTTGTATGGAGCCAGGAACACACAGGCACAATTTTTGCATGTACTGATGAAAGTAAAGAGCATGTAAAACAGCAAACAAATCTTCCCTCACAGGCATCTTTGTGCCAATGCATAAAGATGATTCCTATTCAAAGAAGGTGACACGAGACACTAAATCAACCGAAACAAACTAGTGGTGACAATCAACTAGAGGCTGGTGCCCTTGTGTAAAACCTAGAACAAGGTGCCATCTGTCAGCGTGGAAGCAGACTGCTGTCAGGCCACGGTTTCACCTCAAGTGAACTAACAGTTGGTCTCAGCATAGCCAGAACACAATCAGTGAATACATTCCACTAATGGAAGGTCCTGCTATTGCACCTGTTGTCCTATTTGAATAAGAATCTTAATGCAACTAGTAATTGTTATCTTATAATGTGTCACATGTTTTATGAGTCGTAAACCAGGTTACAGTGCAGTTTCTTAAAAGTACTTTAAATCTCTTCTACAGTAACTCTGGTATCTTTACTTTACTCTTCTTCCACTTCTTGTTACTGTTCTTCTTCTAATCTTATATCACAACTTAAAATCTATAAAAAAGATTAAACATACAAACATTATGAAAAATTGTTGCAGCATAAGCAATATAATATAAATGGATGAACCTACTAAGCAATATCAAACACATGCAATTTAAATCATAACAATAGAACACACATTAAAACTAACATTCAATTTTAGGATCCTTACATAGAAATAGGACAAAATGAAAGGGAATAATAAGTTATCAGGTTATATGTTTGCAGTTTAGATTTTTTAACAGACACATTTTTTTGTTTTGGCAAAATGAATATAAATATTTAGGAAGCATCATTACTAAGTAAGGTCATGATAGAGATGAATCACATTTGTCATCCCACAGCTTCAGATGACGCTTCCTACAGTGATGTTGATTACTGTATGTCCTTTGGTGTCTCCTACACATCTCCCCTTTGGTGTCATTTTTAGACACCCTCATAGCCAGATGCCAGAGGAACAATGGTGCCTGTGTTTCAGAGCTTTTGTCATAAAATGTCTGTTACAGTTGTGTAACAATTTGATTGACTTTACACATAACACAACTGGGTTAGTTTCATGCACAAAAATGTCACAGTAAGGTTACAGTGATAGAAAATCTTTTACTCATTTCAAAATAAGGGGATGCAAAGTTTTTCACTCAACTGCTAAGTTGAAAAATAAAATACATGCAGTCAAAACGTCACACACATATTTCTTTACTAATCTTATAATTATATAGTTCCAAGCTTTTAGGATCCATGTGTGAAGCATTGAGTTATAGGCTTTTTTGTAGTCAATCCAGGTGGTGCACATGTTAATGTGTCTGGTCTTTTAGTCTCAAGTGACTGCTATATCTACCAGTAGCTGGTGCTTTGCTACTCTCGTGTCACTGACAATTCCTTTCTGGGCCCTGCTCAGGTATTGAGCCATGTGCCTGCTCATCTCAGCCATTACGGTGCCTGACTAGAGCTTCCATGTTGTGCAGATGCAGGATATTGGGTGGTAATTGGATGGAACTGCTCCCTGCTCTGGGGGGCCTGCAGGATCAGGTGTGTGTTTATGTATATATATATATATGTGTGTGTATGTATACATATGTGTGTGTATGTATATATGTATGTATGTATGTGTGTGTGTGTTTGTGTGTGTGTGTGTGTGTGTGTGTATGTGTATGTATATATATATATTTCTGAGGTAAGAAAAGAGAATAAACACAAATGGACATATACACAAATATGTGTTTAACATTTCCTCATTCTCTTTGGTGCCACTCTACTAGAAATGTCCTCCTCTTTGTCTTTGTAATAACATCTCAGTTCATCTGTGAGTTTGTCTCCTAATAACCTGATCTGATCAACTTGTTTTAGCTCACACCCCTCTACTGAGAGTCTGGGACACTTTGATTTTCTCTTCCTTTTTCCAATTATCATTAGTTCCATTTTTAAAACCATGTTGTTTTTATGGCCCCAGTCACTCACAGCCTGTAACTCATCTTCTAACACACTGATTAAGCTGCAGAGACGATGATCTGAGTGATACACAATCACAACATCTTCATACATAAAAATGGATGAATGGTTTAAAACATGGGGCAAATTATTTGTAAGGATGCAGAGGAGCAGAGGACTGAGGCAGGTGCTTTGTATTAACCCATGGTTATTGTTGGTCAATGCAGAGCAGCTGCCATTAAAGTAAACTGTTTGTTTTCTACAGAACAGATAACTTCTCATCAGACAAAGAGCTGAATCTGAAAATCCACAACATTTCAGTTTCTCAAGGAGCAAATCGTGACTGATGAGACTGAAGGCAGAGCTGAGATCCAGGGACACAGCTGCTACTAGTTTATTTTCCTCAAGGTCTCTGTACCAGCGACCTGTTATTTGTTCCAGAGCAGTTCTGGCAGATGAACCTGGTTCTGGTCTGTAGGCAAACTGATCCTTATGGAAGAGTTTGTTCTTCACAAAGTACTGCTGAATCTGTTCGAGCATGATTTTCTCCATGATTCTGCTTAACAAAGTGAGGCAGCTAACAGGTCTGCTGTCCTCTGCATTTTTCTTCCACTGAGCTGGAAAATATTTTTTACTTTCCACACATTTGTTTATTATATGACATATGGAATTAACCTGGTGTTTAGCAACATCCATCTTATCTGTTCCAGGGAAACTGAGTGAGGACAACACAGTTACAACTTTTGCAGCATCAACTTTTAAAAATGTGAATGGACCTTCACGGTTAACTAAGTGAGGAGTCACGGCATCATGAGTTTTCTCTGTTCTTCTCTTGTTGCCGTTCAGACGGACTGCTCTGTTTGTTTTAGCTAAAGGTCTGATCTGGTTAGTTCTGTACTGTACTGTTCTGTCCACACTGAGAGTAAGCAGGTTGTGATCACTGCAACCTGTGACTGTTGATGTCAAATTAGAGCAAAGTTCTGGAACGTTTGTGTAGATGTGATCAATACAAGTTAATGTCTTCGTGGTCACCCTGGTAGGAAGCGTCATAATCTGGATCAGACCCTGGTCAGAGAGAACGGAATCAATTTTCTTCTTCAGAATAGAATTTGACAGCCAATCAATGTTAAAGTCCCCAAGTAGAAAAATGTCTTTGTTTTTGCAAGACACTTCCTTTATCTCTTTGCAGATTTTATCCAAATCTACTAGTTTGACAGGTGGTGGTTTATAACAACAACCCACTAAAACTGGTTTGCCAGGAGGCATGTCAATCTGAACCCAAATAATATCTATACCATTGGTCGTTATAGCATGTTGTTTTTCAGCTGGAATCTCAGCTGGAATCTGACTTTGAACATAAAGAGCTGCACCTCCTCCACCTCGACAGGTGTTTCTGTCTTTTCTGAACAAATGATAACCTTCAATATTTAGTTTATTGTCACCAACATCAGAGCCTAACTTAGTTTCAGAGAGAGCAAACACATGGATCTGATGAAGAGTTAACATCTGAGAGATGTCATCAATCTTCTTTCTAAGACCATTTATGTTCAAATAAGCGATAGATAATTTGTTGTCAAGAATGACAATAGACATAGTTAAAACAGCTCCGTCTCTGGTTGCTGAAGTGTTGCAGTGACTCTGGGACTTGTGTCTTTGACAGCACGTAGATGAGGACTCAGTTGATTACAGGAAAGTCTTTGCTGATGAAAACTGGAGAACAGCAGCAGATCTCATCTCTGTTTCTTTCACCTCTGGACAGTCTCACGTCTTCCCACTGGAGTAAGACAAAGAGACAACATACTATCACATGGTTTGATCAAACAGATGATGTAAAATAATTGTTATGACCTGAGTCATTATGTGTATTATTATTGTTATGTTGTCTTTTTCTCCTCCTCCTCTGTGTTTTGTGTGGGTGTGTCTGAGGGGGGGTAGAGCCACAGGTGGTTGGCACGGTTTGGGCCATTCCAACTCATTGTCGCCACCTGATTGGACAGGATGGAGCGTCTTCCTCCATATATACCAAGATGTCAGCAGCCCCAGCTGGTCCACCTCTGCCACTCCCAACCAACCTCTCACAGAGAGCTCTGCGAACTTTGTTTTTTGGCTTTGACATTTCTGTAAATAATTGTAAATATAACTCACTGTACATATTTAGCACCAGGTAGCTACAGTAGGAGTGAGAACTCTCTGTAGACCTCCACAATCATGAGGCACAGGTCAGGACAAGTGTTTAAAACAGCAGTGAAGAACAGCAACATTTGAGACCTGAACATTGTGTTGAGTCAAACAGACTTCTCCACGTGAACGGTTCTGAAGCTTCCACAGTCTCTGCTGATCTTAAGATCACAGTAACATAAAAACCCAACAACCAGCAATGAGCACAACCTTAAAACTGTTAATTTCTCTGTTAGTCAGTAGACGTTTGACTTGTGGTCTGACAGCATCCACCCACAGAAAATAATTCAAGTTCACGCTACCATTTGTGTTTATGTGGGGATAAACGTGTTTGTACATGTATGTTCTCAACCTTGTCATCCCTGCAGATATTTGACTTGTCAGAACAGGAGAAGCACAGGTGGATTATACACTATAACAATGAAAGGACTCAACAGGTCAAATACCTGAAGTACAAGTCAGTCATAGTTAATCTTACTATAAAAACCTGTGTTTTTACTGTTGTGATGAGTCAAAGTCTGCTCTGATAAACGTGACTGTGTGTCATCATTACATCATGTGGTGATTCATTTGTTATTAAATCTGAAATAGTATTACAGATATACACATTTTAAAGTACTTTATCTTATATAACGCTCTTCTAATTTCTGTGAAATACTAAATGTATTAAAATCCGTTTCTAACCCCACTCACTCGTTAAAGTGAAATTTCCACCTGAATCTTTAGTTTCAGCTCCTGGACTCTGATCCAGACTGTCAAACAGCTGTTAAAACATCTCAGATTTTTACTTGGCTTCTAATATTGAATATAATTACTATTATTAAAATACTAAGAAATATGTGACAAAAAACCGACAGAGGCAGAAAGTTTCCACATCAAATTAATACACATTACTCAAGGTGGGTAACATCATGTCAGTTCGCTTCACAGCTGTTTAGACTTAAAATCCAGATACTGTCTCTCTATGTGGGCTTCACTCAGAGTTCAGGCTCATATTATGTCTTTATTTTCTGTAATTGACTTGACTGAAACACGAGTGCACAAAACCAGATAACCAACCAAATTCCTGTCAATAAACTAAATAACTTTACTCTCATGTCCAACCCAGACAACTTACAGAATTTAAAAATAATATTTAAATTGAGTCAAAATGATTCTTACCTCTCTGGTCAATATTCTGAATCCAGTTAACTGTATGTTGTATGTTCTCACCTGAGGCAGGAGAACGAGACAGGATGAATGCATCCTGTCAGGGTGTGTGTGTGCTTTTATCTGAGTCACCTGTATCACCTGTAGTTTCCCCCGATCAGCCCACCTCTTTACCTTTATATCAAAAGGCAAATGATCTTGAATTTATTCATGACAAACAAAGTCGTCATCACAGATAAAAATCTATTTTTTTACATCTAGTTTGATAACAACTGTGTTTGTATCAAACATTTTAAACCAGTATCTTTATCATTCTTCATTGAATGATGTGAAAAAATCAGCAGATCATAATAAATCAAACACAAACTATAAACCATCGTGTACAGGACCAATCAATGTATAGAAATAAGTAAAATGATCACAGTAGAAAGGACCAGGGTAAAACACCAGGATCATCTCAGGTGGACTCATCTTACGGACAGGACCTGTAGATAATTGGATTCTGTCAGAGTAATGAACAGTATACAGGCCATCATTACACCTCATAGTAAATAGAGAAATTATGGGATTTAAAATGAGCACAGGTTAAATAAGGGCAGGACATGGTTTTAAAACCTGTACCGTCATATTACTATTCCTGTAACATTGTCCTGACCCTGAAAAGGACATCAGATGGTATCTTGAATCCCTGATGGGAGAGGGCACGCACCGAGAAAAAGTAATGGAGGAGTGAAGCTTCCAACATGTAATTCCGTTTTTAACCAGCAGGGGTCAGACTGACTGAGGAACAACGTGTACATTCACCTACTATTAAACCAACCATGGACACCACAGGCATCAGTCCAACACTGTAAGTACAATGAAATTCCCTTTAACGAAAAGGGAAACATGTTGAGCAGTTTTCAAACATGGGTTATAATATTTAATATTAATATCATGTATAAAGAAACTTAGAAAGGACTATTAGTAGAATAAAAGTACTAAGAAATATGCCAAATTTTGATTGAAGTCATCAGAGTTTGGTTATCAGAAGTTTTAATCATGTCAATTGGACTTATTTCTTCTTGGTTAGAAGTGCTTTAATAAAATTTATTTATGCACATAGAAAATAGTTGAAACTGATTTAATAATACAGATTTAATTCAGTGGATGGTTCTATGTGTTGTTACTTGTTTACAATGTATATACATGTAATGTATGTATATATTTATTTTCTGCCTGAATACTTTTGTCACTGCTGAGCTTCCATACAGTCAGTCAGGGAGAGAACCACAGGAATGAATGAACACACACACACACACACACACACACACACACACAGAGGCTGGTGTGTCAGGACGTCTTGCTTGTCTCAGGTGAGTTTCTGTTGTTCCTGTTGCTCTGTGTCTGTTTCCAGTTGTGTTCAATCTTTCTATTATCAAACCATCTCCACATGTGTCTGCAGCTGCACTCAGGAATCATGGGAAACGTTCTGCTGTTTGTTAACGTGGCAGCAGAGATGTTTCTGTGCAGCTGCAGTTTGACTCTGAAGTTTTTTCAGTGAGAGGATTTACAGTATTTTGGACTCGACTGCAGACACAGATAACGTGTTTTTAATCATTAACACCTTTAAACGAGTAGATACTGTGACCGGGTGAAAAGTCATTCAACTGTGGATTCAGAGTAGTAACAAAACTTAAAGTATGCATGTACAGTACGTAGAGACGAGCTGGGAAATGTGCTGATGTGGCACCTTCACACAGAACACAGGTACAAAGGAGTGTGTGCTGCAGTACATCAGTTTACTGATGAAACTGAAACTCAGTTTAGATAAAATCACTTCAGGTCAATATACTGATTTCTAGGTAAATCAGATGTTTTATGGTTTTTACAGTATTTTATGTATAAACTGTGAAAAAGTGTTTGTTCCAACCTGGACTCTTCTATTACAACATGTTGACTGATTATCATTAATGAATTTTGCAGGAACCTAAATGATTTTTTCCCCCTTCAGCTTCTAAACTTTGACAAAATGAGCAGAAACAATTTTGTTTAACCTTTATTCATTCAGGATCCCTCTGATCACATTCACACTGTTTCACACTGACAGCACAGTCTGACCTGAGGACACTGAGCAGTGGTGTTGGTGAGGGAGGAAACTTTTATCCAACTGCTCTGAGGATTGAAGCCTTCAGCTTCCAGTCTGAAGCTCACTGCTCAAACCTTTAGGACACCGGGTTTAAAAGCTGATAAACAGGACAAACAAACCTCCAAGTTATTTTTGTTACAACCTGTTTTTAGATTACAGATCACGCTTTAATCGTGTGTTTACTAACCTACACTTCTCTGTGTTTTAGTTCATTAACAGGTATCATCATCATCATCAGATGTCATCAGATTTCCCATTAGGCTCAGCTTCATTTGACCAGTTAATGAGAAAAACAAAACAAGTTCCGCTCTGATGTTAACTGATGCTCGCTCTCTCTCTCTCTCTCTCAGTCATGTTATCCTCGGTCACCCGATCCCTCACGGCATCCAGTTGCCAGGGAAGCAGGCGCTCCATAGCAACCATCATCTCAGGAAACAAGACGTCCAAGTGAGTCCAGATCCAAGTTTCTCCCGGTTTCTCCAGTCCGACTACACACAGTGGTACCAGCATTGAACAGGTTTCAGGTGAGAACTGATCCTGGGTCTGTGTGTGTGCAGGTTGGTGAGGGAGAGGCTGAAGAACGAGGTGGAGAAGATGAAGAGTCAGTTCTCAGGGTTCAGACCCAGTCTGGTGGTTCTACAGGTGAGTCTGGTTTTTAATCCGGACCATGATCCAAAAGGATCCTAATTATTTCATCAGTGCCCCATTTATGGTTCTGGATTACTCTGGTAATCATGTTCTCCAGCCTTTAGTGAGAATTAAAGTAAAGTTTGGATCCAAACTCAGAGATAAAAGAAGAAAAACAAACAGATGCAATTTGTGACAAAGGAAAAGTGGAATAATGACAGACTGCAATACGTAGTGCTTCCTGTGTTTGTGATAAACAAGTGGGACCTGGTTTACAGCAAGTCTAGATCACAGGACCAGACAAGCTCAATTTAAAGCCAGATACGAAACAGCTTGTTGTGAGTGTGAGAATATTGTGCGTTTATCAGCCTGCAGCTGCTGTTTGTTGCACCTGCTTCTTCACATGCACTCTGTGATAACGAGCCTCCAAAGACAGACCTGATCCAGTCAGACCTGAACCAGCAGTCAGTTATTTACACATACAGATACACAGATACTGATAGAGACTGATGACTGTCCATCATCTGCTTACTGGGGTTCATCATTAGCTGCTAATTACGTTTTAAGTTAATAAGTGTTAATAAGTTAACACTCACCTGTTTGTAGGACAGGTGAGCAATGAATAGACTGAGTTGGACCCTTGTCAGCTTTTTAAAGTCATGAAGTAGCAGAGCTCAGACTTAACAAGGGTCCACCTATGCTCAGAGCCTTGACGAGCTGCCTCGTTAGAGGTTCGTAGGAGGAAAGTACCAGTGTTGTCTTCTTATGGACCTGTCACCGACTGTTGAGCAGCGAAATGAGCTGTAGTAACATCAGATTCTCATTTTGTCCTCATGATACAAACTGTGTTTCAGGTGGGAAACAGAGACGACTCCAACCTGTACATCAGCACCAAACTGAAGGCTGCAGCTGAGGTCAGACTCCAACCACAGCACAGAGCTGATACATTAAAGTGGGCAACACCTACTAATGTGCTGCCATGGACATCACACACACATTACAAACACACACTTTGGACACAACTGAACCACAATAGTCACTGCAGCACAAAGTGTGGATTATCCTGCTGCTGAAAATGTTCCCCAACAAATTCACATTTAAGATTTAAGATGTGATCAGCTCCTCACAGGATCTGTGGACGGTAACTTCTGGTTGACCTCTGCCTCGGAACATTGTCCTCAGTCTGACAGGAATAATTTATTCTCACAGAATAAAAAAAGACTTTGTGATTGTAATTTGTGCAGCTTTGATTACAGTTTTTTGTCTGCAGATTGGAATCGACGCGACTCACGTGAAGCTGCCGGACACAGCGACACAGGACGAGGTCAGTTATACACTCAGCTCTGTGATCTGAATGTCCAGAAGTGATGGACAGTCCACATTTATGTTTCTCCTGTTTCCTGAGGTTCTCCAGGTCCTGCAGAGCATCGTGTCCATCAATGAGAATCCGTTGGTCCATGGTCTGATCGTCCAGCTGCCTCTGGACTCTGTGAACCCCATCAACACAGAGCTCATTACCAACACCGTGTCACCAGAGAAAGATGTGGACGGGTAAGTCCTCACAAGAAGTACAATGAGATGTCCTGGGTGCTTTGTTTTGTCCACATCAATATTTCAGAATTGTGTGTGTGTGTGTGTGTGTGTGTGTGTGTGTGTGCGCGTAGTCTGACTTGTATAAATGCAGGGAAGTTGTCTCGAGGAGACCTGAACGACTGTTTCATTCCCTGCACCCCCAACGGCTGCATGGAGCTCATCAGACAGACAGGTCTCACACACACATCACTGACACATATAATAATGTTATTCTGAAAACACCAACAGCACATTTCATTTCATCAGACTAAATCCTGAAGCACATCCAGATTCAGTCCTGACTCAGGCCTCAACAGCAGGAATAAACACACACACCTCACCTGTGACTTCCTGTTCCTGTGCAGGTGTGTCTGTGGTGGGGAAACATGCGGTTGTGATCGGTCGCAGTAAAATTGTCGGGGCTCCGATGCACGACCTGCTGCTGTGGAGTCACGCCACTGTGACCACCTGTCACTCAAAGACAGCAGACCTACCTGAACAGGTGACAACACCCAGAGAAACCCATGATAAACTGTATAATCATTACTAAAAGTAGCAGTAGTACTGACGATCAACAGCTGTTATGTCTTGGTGAGTTCAAGTTAACTCAGAAATTCAAGAAATGATGCTCAGACATCGACATGTAAAACGCCACAAGATCCGACATCAGACTGTGTTTCCCGTGTGTGTGCAGGTGGGGAGGGCTGATATCCTGGTTGTCGGGGCAGGGAGAGCACAGATGGTGAGAGGAGAGTGGGTGAAGGAGGGAGCTGTGGTCATCGACTGTGGAATCAACCACATACCAGGTGTCAGGTTTTTCACCTCATGACATTGAACCCACAACCTTAAAAAACTAAACAAAATAAAGACTCGGTGTGTGTGTGTGTGTGTGTGTGTGTGTGTGTGTGTGCGTGGAGTAGTAGTGATCAAAGTGAACAAGATGAAGAAATAATCATCTAATAATAACTCACATAAACTGAGTGTAACGAAATGTACACACACCGTTTATTCACTGCTGTGTTTCAACTTTTCTGACAGATGAGACGAAGGCAAGCGGGAAACGTGTGGTCGGTGACGTCCACTTCGCCTCAGCCAATCAGAGAGCAGCATTCGTCACACCTGTTCCAGGAGGGGTGGGGCCGATGACTGTGGCCATGCTCATGGAGGTACTGAAGATAAAAACTGTTCATCAGTGTGAGTTTGCAAAAGTCATAAATAAAAAGTTTAACAGAAAATTCAAACAAACACGTTTGAGTGAAAACCATTTGTCCTCTAAGTCCTCTGTTGTGTCTTCAGGCTTTAATCAACATTCAGGTTTAATCAGGAACTTGTTGATCACCATCATGCTGCAGAACTGTTTGTGTCTTCAGAGCTTCAGTCTCATTTTTTCCTCTGGTTAAATTCACCCAATCAAGGCACAGAATTCAGACCGAAATTTAAATAAATAGACAGCATCATCATCAGGGTTTAAACTGATGAGTGCTGAGTTTGGTCCCTGATGCGGATGGTGAACACATAGTCTTAAACAAGTGAAGAAATGAGTCCAGGTGAAGTTATTTCCTGGTTAATACTTTAGTGATTAACCTTTGATACTGTACAAGCATAAAGTGGAGATATGAAAACCAGGAAGTTTGGGTTCAGTTCTTGATCAGTGTAGTAAAAGCTCACTCAAAACAAATATTATTTTCCTTTAGTTCCAGCGGAAATCTTTTTACAATTAATCTCAGCAGTCAAAGTAACTGGTCTTTTTGTACAGGAAGGATAACAGAAGCTTTGAATATGGAAGGTACAGGGCATTTCTTAATGAAGCATTAAACTCTGCTGAGAGCTGATCGGCATCAGATCTGCCAGACCCTCTAAAGTAGTAAAAATCTTCTTGATAAATGTTTGTGTTTAGCAATATGACAAGTTATGTGTTGAATCTTATGGACCAAACAGCAGCTTCAATGATTCACACAGACTACGAAAAGTAAAGTAAAATTATTTATTTTAGAGGAAATATCCCCTTCATGATTCTGAAGACAAACACTTCACTGATATGTGTGTTTCTGGATTAAAATGCTTTTGTTGAGCAGGCAGAAGCCACAGGCCTAAACCTAAACCTAACCCAGTGGAAACTAAGGACACAAAGGAGATTCCTCCACACAAAGCTCCATAAATCCACAGAGAAATCAGACACACAGGCTGCAGAACTCAGAATCGTGAGGTTTTTGACTTTTTTTCAGTATCAAAATGTCTGAACATCAGTTGTTCCAACTTAAACCGGAGCTGCTGTCGGTGAACAAACAAAAAGAGAAACAGCAGCCTCTGTCTGTCTGTTGGCATGACAGCAGATCTAATCAGTCCAGGGTCGCGTGTCACGATGGTCGATTCCCAAATGCCTTTATGTACTTTTGGGGTTTTTTTTTTTCAGAACACGGTGCAGAGCGCTCGGCATTTCTTAAACAGGCATCAGACAAGGAGGTGAAACATTCAAACATCACAGGAAACAGTCGCAGGTAAATATCTGCAAGAGTCTGGAATTAACTTTCATGGTGAAATTGACTTTCAATTGATTGAAAGTCCTTCCACAAACATTTTTATTCCACAGTAATCATCTTTAAGTCCTAGGTTTATTGTAAATGTGTGTCAACTGTTCTGTGCATAGAGTTTGTTCGTGATAAAACTTCACATTATTTCTTCACAGCAGCTCAACAGGAAACATCTGAGAAAAACTGATGATCTGATCTTCACGTGTATGTGTGATGTTAATAATGATGAGTGTTAAAGTCTCAGGTGTCTTTGTTTGTTTACCTGCAGGTGAGGACAGGTGGGGACCATGGGGTGTGAGCTCCGGCAGAGGACATCTGACTTCTGGATTATTTCTTTTTTCTTTTCTTGTTTAATAAGTTGGACTTTTTATTACTTACATCCTCCTGTTTCGTTACAGTCACATGAAGACACATGAAGACATTTACTTTGCATCCAAGAGTCTAATGAGCCAAACATTTCTGCAAAACCACAGACTTTATTCTAAACCACTCAATAACACCTGGATCAGGATTGAGAACTGAAGCAGACTGACTTGTGTCGGATGATGGCGTGCGGACATGTTTGTTTTTGTCTTTTGCTCTGTCAGACTTAACCTGATGCTGAGATTCTGATTCTCGACTGTGTGAAAAATAAAACATCAACCCCCTTTGTTCAGTTATTGAAGAAATAATCCACATACGGTCCAGTTTTTCCTTTTCAGACACCAACAGTCTGATTTGACTGTTCCATGTCCATTAATTCTCATCAAATGGGACATGTTATTATCTTCACGTGTTGAAGAATACAGTCATCAGCAGCTCCGTTTGTTCAGCTGTCAGATGTTGTTGCCATGGAAACAGAGACGGAGCAGCTGTTTCAGGACTGATGTGATCAAACATCTTATCGGTGAAATGATTCTGAAACATAAATGAATAAGTTCTCTTTGTGTCTCTGCTGTAACATGAAGGACAAAAAGCTTCACGTCAAATATCTCAACATTTGAATGAGGCACAGGAGACGGATTGAAAAGGTCACTAAGATGATCTGTGAGAATCTGTGTGTGAAGGATCAGTTGTTAAGTCAGCGTGACACTGCGTTTGATTGACTCATGAAATAACGTTAAACTGACGCAGCCGAGGAGTTGGAACACTTACATTTTATATGTGGAAATGTGGTTTCCAGGATCGTTTTGAAATAAATCCCTGAAATACAGTTTCCTTAAGACAGTGTTTAGATTTTCTGATTAAATGATGCTGTGAATCACAGTTTGATCAAATAATACATCACAGATTTTATTTTGGTTTGAAAGGATCAGTCTGTTCTCACGTCCTCTGATCATTTAGAGATAATAATTCACCTGCAGCTCGACTCTCGTTAATTATTTAACTCTTCATGTTTTTGTGTGAAGAAGAAAACAATGAGACCAAAGATTGTTTCAGTTTGAGACGTTTTACCCTGAGCTGTGCCTGTCCACATCTAGCAGGGTATGAACTACACGTGTCTACAGGTTGTGTCTGTATTTACCTCTGTCCACATTAAAACTGGTGATTCTCCTCATACTGAGGATGTGTGGAGGAGTAACGACCACCAGCCTCAGAAAAAAGCGAAGAAGAAGCAGATTAGTATTTCTTATTCTGCTCTGCACATAATTTATATGGAAAATTTCAAAGTTATGGCTTTGTCACAGAACAAGCAGAGACCAGCATAAGCAATGTGGAGCTGCTGGTCCCTGTTAGAAAAGCTTAGGTTTGTGAGGAGGAAAGCACTGTTTCAGTCTGAACAGAATCAAACGAAAAAGAAAGGTGACGATTTATCCAGATGAGTATTAACGTGGTCTCAGACTTTTAGACTAATCTAGTTCTGAATTAGTTCTGTCTCCAAGCAAGCTGCGTTTTTGTTCTTCTCCTCTGAAACCATTGGTCAGGCATGGTCTCTGCAGCCCTGTGGTTCTCTGTAGATGCACTCTAAGCCACTCTGCTGCTCCAGGCTCACCTTCTCCACAGCAGCTTTCATTGCGGCTCGGACCAGAGAGTGAGCTGTCTGAAAAAGCTGCCGCTCACCATGCTCGACTCCAAGAAGCAGGAGCTGGTGGTGGTTCTCTGAGGAAAATCTTCCTCCCCAACTGTTCTCCTCCTTTTCCTCTTCATTCTGCAGAGCAACGTTGTCTGGAGGAACCAACTCAATCCGGATGGAGGGTCCATTAGTGAACGTCTGAAGAAGCTGCAAGGTTTGATTCATCTTCACCTCATGATGAGTTTCAGATGAAGGAGAAAGACGATCATCAATGTACATCACAATGTCAGTAGAAGAAACCTTGTCTGATTCTCCAACAGGAGCCTGGTCTGCAGGAACTGGACTGTCAGTTTGGAATGTCCCTGATCTATCTGCAGCATTCGTCACCTCCTCCTCAGTGATGTCGAATTCACATCTGAGTGTTTTTTTGGCTTCATCTGGACTGTCTCCTTCAGCTCCATCATCACACAGCTGGATGTTCACTGCAGACATGACCCCCACAGCCTCAGAACTTGGACCAGTCCTGTCAGTCTGGGGTTCACTTGGCACTCCTACCTGAGCATCAGGTGAACACTGACTCTCCTCGCTCTGCTGTTTGCCCTGTTCTTCCACCTGATCATCAGAGGAACATGAAGCTTCCTTCAGCTTCATCCTGTCCTCCATTTCTTCCACAGGGACACCTGACGATCGGCTCCTCCCTCCTCTAGTAAAGAATCTACTCAGCTTTTTCTGGAAGGTCATTGAGGATTCAACACCATGTTTTTCCAAAACATCTCTCATCTGTTCACATGTTTCAGGGGAAGTTGTAAGTCTCTTCTTAAACTTCTTGTCCTCAGAGATGCTCTGGTTGTTTTCTTCTTTGATCCTCACTGAAGCACTTTGCTCATTATCCAAACGTCCCTCCGTATTCTTTTGTTTCCTGATGCAAACGACGACCGAGGAGATTCTCATCCGCCACCTCCGTTTGTTTACCTTCTTGTTTCTGACATCTCCTGTGTCTTCGCAGCGTGCCCCGCTGATCTCCTTGATTACTTCAGCAAAGACTTCTTCCTCTATGCTGTCAGTTTCTGTCATCTCTGCAGCTTCATTCTTGGCTACAGCAGCTGAGGATTTCACAGAAGCTTTGTTCTCGTCCATCTGGACTCTTTCAGTCTCAGGTCTGTCCTCGCCTATGCTCCTGGCCCCTTTTTTACAGCAGCAGCCTTGGAGGACCTGTCAGCTTTCTTTTCATAATGACTTTCTCTGCATGCTGGACGTCCTCTCTGTCCTCTGCCTCCATGATTTGTCTCGACACCAAAGTAAAGTTTTTATGTTTCCTCAAAGCATTTTGACTCCTCTGTCCACAATTGGATGCTGATGAACCATCTGGTGCTGAGATTAAACACCTGAGACCTACAGAACCGAGACAAAGCAGCAGAATATATTGTGTTGGTTTGAACCTGAAGAGAGAAAACCTGCAGCTCTGACAACAAATGTTTGACTCTGACCTGGAGCTGGAACATGTATGAATAATAACCAGATTTCCTTTCAGCAAAGAGACAGGAAGCCTTAACATTTATTGAACGTTACTAAAAAATAAAAAAAATGCTGAATGTTGTAATCATGACTTCATAGAAATAAGTAGTTTACCTGTTTGTGTAGAAAAATGAGAATCAGCAAAGAAACTACCGCTTTTACAGAAAAAAGAAACCGTTGCAAACCTCCGCATTAAACCTCTGGAAAGCAAGAAAAATGCACGACTTTATTTAAAAAAGGCTTTATTAGTTCCATATATCACTCAGACTTTCTAATGAAAAGAAAAACCAGAGTCTGAGGCTGCGACACCTTCGTTCAGGGCTGAGTCGATAAAAAAATTCTTCAGTGAAAGTACAAATACCACACAAAATACTCTGCTGCAAGTAAAAGTCTTGCGTTATATATCTGAATTTAATGACTTTCAGGAAAATGAACTGACTTTAATAATAGTATTAAAATAAAAGTCCTTTATGTAAAAAATGTATTTGGATATTGACCTATTGTTACTGTCAGCAGTGATTTACATGAGCTATTTTAACAATACTGTACAGGACTGTAAGTAATAGATTACTTTTGGTAAGTATTAAATTCTCAATGACCTGATTGATTTCTGAATTTGTAAAAATCAGAAACCAGTGAGTCCACATTGATGTCTTCACGTATACATATACAGGAAAAGGAAAATATAACTACTTTGAAGTAGTACATAGTATCTTAGTGCAAGAGTTTGTTTCAAACATGAAGAAGAATGAAGGATCAGGCTAAATGTGTTTGATTCTATTATAAACCAACGTCACGCACTGATCAATAACCTGTTGATCACTGATCTTCATCACACACTGATCCTCCGCATCTTTTCAAAATAAAAAGTGCATCAGGTGAACCCTCAGCTGACAACTTAATAAATGAAATGTGTCTCACCTGGATGTCCTCTGGCTGCTGCTGGCTGATCAGAAGTGAATCTGTCTGAGGGGAGATGCGGAGCTCCGGCTTCACTGCTGCACCGCCCCAGTTTCTATAGCAACCATGCTGATTGGCGGCTTGTTGAACAGAAACTGCTTCTACAATATGGTGATGGTGGGAGGGCGAGGGAGGAGAGGCAGCAATGTCCTCCCCCCAGGGGGAAGGGCCAAGATTTTCTTTCCAGGAATGAGACTGTCTGCTGGCTATCTTTAGACCCACAGGGGGGAGAACGTGTCTCAGTGACAGAGAGGCAGCAGACAGCAGAGACATGAAAACAGGAGAGAGGACAGGTGCACAGAAGTCAAAATGATGTCCAGAAATGGACAAAAACAACCCATAGACATGAGATAAAGTACAAACCTTTTGTTGATGCAGACTGGGTGTTAGAAAATTTCATTGTGTAACATTGTGTAACATTGTGTGCTGGAGCAGTCACAGAGACTTTGTTTCTCTAAAGTCTGGTTCTGAAACCAGTCCACAAACCAGTCATATAATTGGTCCATTGTGCAAAGTCGTTAGAGTATGGCAACCAAAGATGAAACGGTGTCCAGATGAAAACAGATCATTGGAGCAAGTACTTTTACTGCTAATATTTTCTGACATTGTGCAGGACCTTTGAGTATTTTTACTGTATTTTAAAGTATTTTACTTTTGGTATTTCATTGTTGTATTGGTGCTTTAACTTTAAGTAAAAAAATACTGAATTTGACCCTGGGCCAGGTGTTGGTCAGTGATCAGTTATTGATCTGCTATAGCTGACCCTGTGCTCTCTGATGTCATCATGTCATCATCTATTTTTAAATGTGAAAAGACGAACCTCAGTTTCTATAGCGATGGAGAATAAAAATATATCCATCTGTCCCTAAGCAACAGCAGATCAACCAATCAGATGCTCCGACAGGTGAGAGAAACATCCCAGCAACTGGTCTTCACAGTCTGAGGTGAAGTTTTAATGAATTGTTCAACGTTGACTTGCAGGTGAAGAATTGCATGATGGGAAATGTAGTGAATCCCAGATCTCAGTGAAAATAATAATCCAGAGGAGGTGAAACTGCTTATTATCATCTACACCAGGGGTCACCAACATGGTGCCCGTGGGCCTATTCTAAAAATAGCTCACCGTAGTGCCACTTACGAATGAGCTGCATCTAATTTTTTTGTTGCTATTCTTTTTTTAAATTCTTTTTTGCTATTCTTTTTTAAATCATCTCGACAGCTCCCGCTTACCTCAACTCACTCATTCAAGTCTACAATCCTTCTCGCCCGCTGCGGTCTGCCAACGAACGACGTCTGGTGGTCCCAACACCGCATAGAAGACACCAAGCAAAACTGTTCAGCGCAACGATCCCACGATGGTGGAACGAGCTACCAAACGCTGCACGCTCAGCTGATTCTCTCCCAATATTCAAAAAACTGCTGAAAACTGAACTCTTCCGCATCTTCCTATGCACTTAAATCTTTAAAAAAAAAAAAAAAAAAAAAAAAAAACTTTCTGCTCTCTTGCACTTGTATCTCGTGAACTGTGAACACTTTTCTGATAGGACTTTGCTTTGATGTTTTCTCCTTGACTTAGATTTTTGCTTGCCTTGTACCTCACTTGTAAGTCACTTTGGATAAAAGCGTCTAAATGACTAAATGTAAATGTAAATAAATGTAAATTTGATAGTTATTGTGAGGAATCATTAACATGATCTGTGTCTTCCCATAGATGAATATTGATAATTTAATTAATTATTAATAATAACATGTAATTAACAGTAAATTGAGCAAATTTGTTATTTCAAAAGTGCGTATTAAACTGGTAGCCCTTCACATTAATCGGTACCCAGGAAGTAGCTCTCAGTTTCTAAAAGTTTGGTGACCCCTGATCTACACAATTGGTTAATTTGCGCATTTCAGAACTAAATCTGCATCTGTCTTGTGAACAGACTTGAGTCTGTATACTTGAGTCAGTATCCAGCGGTGTCTCTAGAAAGACACCGCTGGATGGAAAGATATTTATTGGTTTAGTTGCAGACTGATGATTATCAACAAATCAAAGTGAATGTTTCTGTCTAATTGGGTTAGGAACAGTTCGTAATACATCAGTTACTAGTCCTTTTTTTATGTTTCTTTACATTTCGTCTTTGTCATGCTATCAAACAACACACTTTAACATGATGGACAGCAGATAAATGCACTCATTGGCCACTTCATTAGACACACCAGTGCAATCTAATATAACCCAGTATTGCAGCTTTTTTTGTCCTGTGGCTTATCCTGTGAGTTCAGGGTTGCCACAGCGGATCAAAATTTTCATTTGTCCTATAAAATTCAAACTTAATACTCACTTATTCAAGCAGGCATTTATACTTAATAAGTGATGTCACAGGGTTGTTGTTTTAATTGTTCTATTTTATTGTTTTATTTTAATATTTTAACATTCTTGTTTTTCATGTTTTGTCATGTCATTCATGTTTTTGTAAAGCGCTTAGGTCAATCCCTGATTGTTATCAAGTGCTATATAAATAAAGGTTACATTGCATTACACATAATCTCCTTCTTAATAATCAGACATTCTGAAATCTGAAGTCTGAAGTCCCTAAAGTCTGATAACTAAGAACAGGTAGACACAAAGCATCGGCTAAAACATTTTATGTTTCTTTTTTGTGATGGATTTCCACAATAAAATCCTGAACAACCAAGGACGACCTCAAGAGACCCTGGTTTGAGTCCTTTGCCAAGTAAACAAGAGGGTTGTGATCAGTAAACAATGACTGAAAGGGTTAGGGTTAGGGATAGTGAGCTGGAGCCAACATAAACCCCAATGTGTTGAAGTGCAATAAGCAATAACGGGGCTTCCTTTTCAATGGTGTTTAATGAATTTCCTGGAGAAATAAGAGATACGTGTCAGGATCTCAGTGCACTTCCCGTTCCTGGACCTTTATTTTGTGGCCCTTCTCCCTACTTCCTGTGCCTTGGTTCTTTTCCCCAGCTTTGCCTTCGTTTGTCCTTGATGGTTTGCACCTGTTCCCTCCTCTATTTAAGTTCAGTCTTCCCCTCACTCCCCTGCCAGATCCTTGCTGTTGTTACTTTTGTCATTGCTGTCATTATTACCCTCACCAACCCCACAGTAGACTCTGGACTCTAGGTAAAGCTGAATGTGTGTTTCATCGACTATTGTATTCTGGAGCCTTGTTTCTTTTTGGACTTTTGTATTCTGGACCCTGTGCAGCTTTCCCCTTTGGTCTTAGGTTTGCTTTAAATCAGTGTTTCTTGGCTTAGTTTTCTCTGCTTGTTGCTCCCGGGTTTTGTGTTTTAGGTTTGCCTTTTGTTTAATTCAGTGATTTGGTCTAGCCTCTTGTTGTTCTCCACTGGTTTAGTCCTGGTTTTTGTCCTGGCTTCTGTGTTTTTTCAGTTTGCCAGTGCTTTATGTTCAGTTTGTTTGTGTCTGCCTCCCCTTAACTACTGTGTTAGTTTATGTGCTCCACCAACTCTGTTACTTTGGTTATCTTTCCCTTCCAGTGTGTTTTTTTTAAGTCGTGCTCTGTTTAACTTTAATCATTACTATGTGTGTTCATTTGTTAGGTAGTTTGTGTTCTTTTATATTCCTGCTAGTCCTCAGCCTTCCCCTTGTGTTTACCTGCTTTAGTAGTTTTACATTTATCCATGCCCTATTTATTTAGTAGCCTTTGTTTTGTTTTTTATTCTTTCATTTCCTAGCCTAACTTGTGTTTTGGTAAATTCTGTTACCCTCTTGTCTTCAACGTCCACTCTGTTGTCATCTTAGATTCTATTAAGTTAACTCCCCTCGTGTGCTGGTCCTGTGGTTAGTCATCTTAGTCTGTATTCTGTTCTGAATCTGGTTTCTAGTATCCTCCTGTTAGGAGCCACTTCTGTTCACCATTTAAGTTTCTGTCAATAAAAGCCCCTTGTTATTTTCTATCACTCACACTGTCTCCTCTCTTGGGTCCATCCTCTAACCAAAACCATGACAATACGATAATCGATACTCTGCTCATCCTCGTGCAGCAATACTGCAACGGCACCACTAGCACAAGGGGCAAGCAAAATTAGATGCTGCTAAAACAGGTGTGCTGCAGAGGAGAGCTTTGACGGACTGAAAAGCACTTTGACAAGCAGAAGACCAAACAAAGGGTTTGGTGACACCAGTGACACTGGTGAGGGGAGCAACAACATTAGCAAAGATTCTGCAAAATCTTCTGTGGTAGCCAGCCGTGACCAGAAATTGGCGGAGCTTATATCTGGTTTTAGACACCGAGTAATCTAAGATAGACTGGATGTCCTTGTCCCACCTCTTTTCCTATGTATGTCACCATGGCCATACCAAAGTCACGTTTGGACAGATTCGAGGTGAAGGAAGTTTCCTTTAAACTTGTAATCTAAGATTGTTTTTAATGTGTTTATAGGCCACAATATCATCTCGGTATACCACACGCTCGCCCTCAGCTCAACAAGTGTCTGTGTACTCGTCAGGTGACAGAAACAGATTTTTCAATTTCTTTGTCAGTAAAGTGCAGGACATTAGAGACATTTGTCCTTCCTCGTACATCTAAGCTAGAGGTTCTCCTCTTCACACTTGGTCCTGTTTTTCTCCTGTCAGCCTACAGGACATAAGGTTTTATTTAAAAAGATGTAACCTCCTTCTAGCGCTGTTGACATTGTTTCAATGCTATAAATAAATAAATTTTACTTACTTACACACAGTTGTTAACACCAGCAAGGACAAGGTGCAAGGTGACAAAAAGGGTTAAAGGGACAATATTCTTTATCAGGTTTCGTTTAGTGACAAACTAGGAACCAACCAGGTCCACACAATTCTTCATTTGGCGAAGAGGAAATTAATCTGCTTTGGTTACTGAATTTACTTAGAAAATCAGTACAGAAACATTTTGTTTGACTTGCACACAAGCAGACATGCTGAACTCCATACTCTAGAACCAGGGACAGCTAAACCATTTTCAAGCAAGCAAGTGACTTCTTGCTTTGCTGGATTTACACAGTGGGCAGGCTGGTTAACAGACTCTCCTTTATTCGTGATAGATCTAGGAGAATTAGAAGTATTACAATAGGTCTCCTAAAAAAATCAAAGAATCATTTGTGTAACATATCACTGCATATCATCGTATCATGTATGTGAATCCATTACACATACTGACAAACCTTTTTCTTGTTCAGTCATCTTCTTCTTCTTGCTGTTGATAAGAGTACGGATCGATTGAAGGGCAAACGGAGTCTGAATTGGCCTTAAGCAGGTCCATCATAATGTTAGTTTGACAACAAAATTTGTGCGTTTAAAAGTTCTACTTTCTGTGGTTTCAGAGAGGAAGAAGCAAAAACATGAATGAAACATTTGTTGGCAGGAAACAGAGATTCAAGATGTTGATTGATTAAAAAAAGCAAAACCCTAACTCGAACAAAAAAATACTATTTTTTATTATTTAAAACCTAGATTCCCAACGATGGTCCTCAGGGAGCACTGCCCTGCTTGTTTTCCAACCTAACCACTGCTGATTACCTGGATCAGATGTGTTTAGTCAATCAGTTGTAATAATTTTTGAATTCTACAGGGAAGTTTTTTGTCCACAGATAAACCCATCAGATGTTCTCACACGTTGAGAGATGAGTTGGTGTCACTGATTTGGTACACCACACGGCAGTTGGAGGTGTTGATTTTAGAGCTGGCTCTGGAGAAGCATCGCAGATAGCACAAGTCCTGGACGATTCTTCTGAAGTGGTTCCTGAACTTCACCCCCATAAAGGCGTACAGCACTGGGTTCAGGCAGCAGTGCAGGTAGGCAATGGTCTGTGTCACTGTCTTAGCCATCAGCATGGTATCTGACACTTCACACGTGTGCAGGTCAAACATCTTGACTGCATCATAAAGCAGCATGATGTTGTAGGGCAGGTGGCAGATGATGAACACCACCACCACGGCCAGGACCACTTGCACCGCCTTGTGCCGTTGGAAGTTTTTGGCTCTCAGCAGCGTGATGATGACAGCAGTGTAGCAGAAGATCATGATGAACAGTGGCAGGAAAAAGCCCACAGCCATCTGAGTGCTGGGGACAGCGACCTTGGTCCTCCAGGCTGTGTCATTGTCATTGAATTTCAACTCACATACGTAGTGTTGAGTAAAGGAGACGTTCTCTTCATGGATCATAAAGATTTGCCTGGTGTGGGACGGCTCATACCAGTGGTAGAAGTAGAAGGTGGGGACAGACAGCAGAATGGCAGAGACCCACACAGTAGTGCAGATAATGTGGCTGTAAGACAGCAAGTGCAATCTAAAGCTGCGGCGAGCCTGGACAATGGCGATGTAGCGGTCGGTGCTGATGCAGGCGAGCAGCAACATGCCGCTGTACAGGTTCACGCTGTAGGTGCCTCGGAGCAGCTTGCAGGCCACCTGCCCCATAGACCACGATGACATTTCGTTGTAGACAATAAGAGGCAGCGCCACCACAAACAGCAGGTCTGCGATGGCCACGTTGACCAGGAAGATTCCCATCATTGACTTGGTCCTCTTGTAGCAGGCGTAGGTGACGATAACCAGGCCATTTCCCAGGAAGCCCAGGATGGAGATGATAGAATGGACATATGGGCCTAAGACCTGCTCCAAGCTGCGGTTGCTTGCGTATGAACAAGGTTCAACCACATTGTACTCACCATAATCAGTGTCATTTTCAAGACTCCATTGGTTGTAGACTGAATCTGCTTCCATCTTCTGCTGTATCTAACAGAACAGAAAGACACATTAAAATGCAGAGTGCTGTTGGGTAAAAACTGAAACCCTGCTAAAAATTGTTGCTTCACAAAACAATATAAAAGGCACAACACACACAACTAAGTAAAATAAAAGAAGTTTGGTGTAATGTAAATTTTTAGCGAGTAAATAAAGAGGAGCAAAATGTTATATCTAAAAATCATACATAGTCATTTTCATGATTGGGGAAAGAGGAGGATGTAAACTAACGAAGCAAAGGTTGTATACACATCTGTGTGAACATTAGGAAAAGACATCAAGATAATCAAAAATAATCTTAACCAAAAAATAGAAAAACAAACAAAAGACATTAGAATATGTTTAGCTGATTCTTCAGTTGGTGCATGTAAACTACTGCGACATAATCGCATAAAAAACATACTATACTTTGAAATCATGATATTTGTTTTTTAAGCTTCAATTTCTGTACAAATTAAACAGTCTTAAATGTTCATCATTGAATTTTACAAGTGCTCGTAGGTGGATATTGTTATGTTTGGACAAAGCCAAGGTGGCAGTTTCCCCATTTCCAGTCTTTCTGATAAGGCTTTATAGGATTATATGAATGTAAAACTCTTCCTTTATACATTTTGTAAAGTTGTAGATGTGGTACTGCGACACCCAATCTGCAGTTACACTGAATCCACGGACAGGTGAAGTGACTAACATTGATGATCTTGTTACAATGTTAAGGGTGGGATAAGCAGCAAGTGAGAAGTCACGTCTTAAAGTTGATGCAATTTTGATAAGGGTCAAACTGTGGTGGATAGACATATAGACTGGCGACCTGTCAAGCTTGGACCCCACCTCCATACGCTCCAGCTCCCCCGTGACCCAAATTGGATAAGAGGGGACAGATGATGGATGGATGTTACAAAAGTTAGATCCCCTTATCAGCCCCTGATTAACTGATCATCAGAAGGTTTGCAGACTTCTGTAAAAGCTGAAGTTTTAACAGTTTGCTGGTCTGCACCATTCAGGTGTGTTAACACAATGTCAAGAGGGAAAGACAGCACAGTTAGAAGACTGAACACGTACAGTTTATATGGAAGAGTCACCAGGAGAAGGACTTTTCTGTTTAGAAAGAACATGAAAGCTCAACTGAGGTTCACAAAACTGCATCTGAACAAACCACAAGACAATGTCCTATGGACAGATGAGACCAAAATGGAATTGTTTGGCCTTAAAGCCAAGAGCCAGAAAACCAAACACTGTCAGGATCACCACCTTTCTCCTGGTTATATCTTTGCACCTTGTCTCCAACCTCTTCCAGTTTTTCACTTCCTGGTTTTCAGTGCTCTCGCTTGTGGCCACACTCTCTGTTCATCACCATAACTCAGAAAACTGCTTATCTGACTATTTATACTAGTTGGGAGAACTTAGTTTTATTTTTGGCTTCATTTGTGTTAAATAAATTATGTCACAGTGAAAAAAGTTGATATGTTGTTGTTTGTCTGAGGTTCTATTTGCCTGATACCTTTTGATCAGAGGATTTTTACAATTTTTACACATAAAAACATTTAAACAAAGACAATTTAATACATTTACAGTTACATTTCTCTCACGTTCCCTTTTTGCTTATCTGGACTGAAACATCAGCCTCATTACTATTCATTCACTAAAGAAATTTTTCATTAGAATTTTGATATATATTATAGAATTTAAATTTCAGTTTAAATATAATTGATTGTAGATTACATGAATTTCTAATGCTGAAGTCAATCAGGATATTAGACTAATTCAATTTTAATTTCATATGTTTTTAAGTAGTTTTGATGGATCATAAACGTGATGCAGAACTCTAACTGTAAATGATGTGTCCTTGGTTTAAAACATCTCACCATGTCACACCATTAAGCATGTTGAGCACATTTTCATGGCAGTGAAGTTGTCTTCACTCACACATCACAAAGTCTGATGGAGTAATTTAAACTTAAGCGTTCACTTAATGGATTATCACAACTACCGTTGTGGTTCTCGCTTCAAACAAAGTCCAACTATGTGGGTTTACAGGCAAAGTTCTCCTTCAGTAGGAGGACAAAGCATAATTCATATCATATTCATCTTTAAGTGTTATTTAAAGCTTTTATTTGCTTTCATCAATTCCTAGTTGCTTTATGAAGGGGTGGGGTCAGATTTTATAACGACTCAAGTGTTTTCACTTCCAGGTTTTCTTCAGCAAAGCCACAGCTTCTGTGTCCTGCTGTAAAATAATTTCCCATTAAATCAGATCAGATCAGCAGAAGAACAAAAAACCCTGGTTAGTTTCTTTTCCAAGTCAGTGCTAATGCCGCAGTTTTCTAAACCTCAGCCCAGAATAAAACCTGCTCTAACACTGTGACTCACTCATTATCAAGATATTTAGTGAGAAAATGGTAAATGGCCACTTTGCACTTTTATCCAAAGCGCTTCACAAGCGTTAGAAGAAGCGTTACTCTATCTACATTTACTTCACAAAGAAATTAGTGCTGAGTCTCATCATTTAGAATGATGTAGGCTGTCTGTGTGGTTTCATCTGCTGCCTCCATCAGGTCACAGCTGAAGAAACAAATTGACTCCACTTTACGGACACGGACGAAATAGTTTGTACCTTTCCATGAAAAATGAAGAAGCCACAATTTTAACTGAAATAACTGGAAAAAATTTAAAAGAATTAAGACAAATTAAATTGGACTTTGCTTTCTGAAAAATAAATGGATTATAGTGATTCTTCAAACTGTTTCCTGTCATTAGCATCAGACACGTCTTCAGTTTAAACATAGACCAGGCTTTGCTCTGCTGTGTCTCACCGTGTCCACAAACTGAGGACTTATAGACAAATATGTTAAAGACTGTGCTCCAAGCAGCTTCAAGTTCCTGTGAATTCAGCTGCAAATATCAGAAAAATGTTTAGGTTTAGGAGACTGGGTCCCCCCCAGCCCCCGACCCCGAGGCAGCAGACTGGGTCAGTTTACCTGAAGTCTCTCTGTTTGCAGTGATTGTCTCTAAAGGACACAATGTTACGTTACTGTAATTGTTTTCGTTTTTGTCCAATTTTTTTGTCAATTCCAAGTTTTTTTTAAAGAGAATTGTGGGCTTCTTTTTTTATGCACATCTGCATCTGAATCTCCATCACTGTCACATGTTAATATTTTAGCTCCATGAATCAAATCAGCACATCTACACCTTGTTTACCCATGAATCATTGCTTGTTTATTTTATGAATTTTCTGACCTCATACCAAACAGAATCAATATACTGTAATGTGTGTGAATTAAAAGAAAACATTATTGTTTTAGTTCTAATGAAGCATTTAAAGGCGTCACACAATATCCTGGGCTCTGTTTGCACTAAACTCCCTAATATGGAACTAAAATTTGCTCTGATCCCTGTTCAGTGGTAGAGAGGAACTGAAACACCACCTGGTGGCAGCCTCATCAACAACAAGAGTCGGTGCATACGATGCCTTCATGCTCTGAACAAAAGCAGCTTGGTGGTTTTTAGTAAATAACTGAGGGACAACTAACAGAAAAATCCTTAAACATTACAAAATCCTCCTGGTCTATGGATCTTGAGCTTAAAGATTCCATCTAAGAGCCGTGTTCTGATTGGTGGAAAAAGACATTTATTTACAAAACCTTTCCATCAAAAACGGACGTCTATGTATAAATCACTCAGCTTCTTATTTTTTTACAGTGAAACACAAAGATGACGACTCACAACTGAACGAGCACAGGCTCAATGATCAATAATCAACAACATCTCAATGGTATACTCTTCATCCATTAACTAGTCTCCATGTTTAAAGGACCACACCACTGTTTTTCCCCGTGATTTAACCTACTGTATCATTGGTTACTTCAAAGTAAGGTTCAGCTTTATTCACAGAAATGTTTCTTAATCTAAAACCAAACACTGTTCTCTTCAATATTTCTCATTAATCGGTATCAGAGATTTGGTTGATGGTGCTGAAAAGAACGCATCATCAGGATTTCAATTAATTCTCTCTTCACACTCACAGTTTGTGTGTAGAAAAAGACCTCAGGATTTAATGGTGAATGACATCCCACCTGACCTGTGGGAACAGGTGGTCTCCAAGCTTCCTGACGACTGCAGCTTCTACAGTATCGGACAAATCATATGTTTTCTCTCTTCTTGGTGTCAGTGCAACTTTGGGCCTTATGTTCACAAACTAACAGTGTGATAGATGTTATCCTGTGAGGCATTCAGGAACAGTTCACAGTGGAGGTTCTCTGCTGCATGCAGGAAAAACATGAAGTAAACTGTGGTGAAACAGTGGAATGGTCCTTTAAAGTAAGAGCCTGAGGTGAAAGTAGAAGAAGAGAGGAGCTGCTCAGCTCTGAATCTCTGCTCTACATCCTGGTGTCTTTAAATCTGCTGCTCAGCAACTGCCCAGGTGTTTGCTCCGAAGGGAGAACAGCAGCTTAACAGACGCTGTTGCAGGTTGTGGTTTGAGCTTGAAGCTCTGATCAATTTCACCTAAACCATCTCAGAAACCACAACCTGGTTTATTCTGCTACTGTTGAAACAGTTTGAGTACACTGACTTGATTGATTTGATTTATTGATTGGTTGTTTGATCAAATGATCAGATTGTCTTAAAGAGGACATGAAACCCAATCCAACCAGCAAAACTACTCCCGTCTGCAGGTCACAGTTTGTGTCACTGATGTTGTCCCTTCACATTAAAGGATAAGTCCCATGTTTTAACACGTCCTCTTCTTCTGCATCATCCACACAGTTTCAGACGTGACTGTGGTGGTTTAACATCTCTGCTGGAAACATTTAGAGACTAGAGATGGGAAATCAACATAGGACACAATGTGTTATGAGGTTTTGAGCCGCACCTTTGATTCAGCTGCTGAATCTTTTATTCAGTAGTTAACTGCCATCTACAAAAATGAAAGAAACAAAGAACACATCCAGAGGTAAGTCCCAAAGACTTAGTCAAGAACCAGAAACGATTAAAGAACCAGTAACTGGAAAAACTGGAACGAGATAAAACGACTGATTTTAAAATTGATTTGTTTCGAACAAATGGTTGCAGCTGAAACCTGTGGAGCCCAGAGTCCGACCGCAGCACAACACTGTGATCACGACACACACCTGCACAGGTACAGAACCAGCAAACAGCAGCAGAGACACAAACAGAACCACGACAGACACAAAACGTTCATCATTTCTCCGCTAGATGCCATTACTCCACGGGGACGCCGTCAACGCTCTCCTGGGAGATCTCAGAGTCCAGAGAGTAGCAGGAGCTGCCGTTGTCCTGAGTGTCCCTGTTGGCATCCTCAGAGAGCGTGGCTGTGCCGGCAGAGGCCCCTCCTCCACCCCCAGGCTCTGCGGCACCCTCACAGAAGTGAGCGGAGGCCTGGAAGAGCTGGCTGCAGAGGCGGTTGTAGCGATGATAGCGGGATGGCTTTCCAGTGTGGGTGTACATGTGCTCCTGCAATTGACTCTTGTGGGAGAAGCGCAGGCTGCAGACAGCACAGGCGATCTTCCGTTTGCGTGAGTGCAGAATGGCGGGCGTGGGGCTCCCCCCTCCTCCTCCCCCTCCACCCCCACGGCTCCTTCTCAGCTCTGCAGCCAGCTGGTTGGCAAGCGCCTGACTCTGCCTCAGTGCCTCTTCCAGACACCCTGCATCGAGCTGCTCCTGGGACCCCGGTGGCCCCTCCTCCACACCAGTGTCCAGCTCCCTGCCCTGTGACAACCCCTCCATCAGGCGGCTGGGGTCCAGGGCGTGACTAAACAGGTGCTCCTGGAGGCCCTCAGGGGAGGAGCAGCGCTCTCCGCAGCGTGGACACAACAGGACCAGGGGCCGATCTTTAAACAGTAGGCTCTGAGTGGGACTGCTGCTCTGTGAAGGAGACCCCACCCCAGGGCCCTCCTCCCCTTCACCATCCTCCCCCTCCTCCTCCTCCACCCGCTCCTGCTTGATGCGAGCCGAGATGTCTGAGTCGTCTCCAGATGCCACGGAGCAGACGTTGCGCAGCATGGAGGCCTGGCGCTCTGACGGGACACCCTCTAATCCAACAGTGAGGGACAGCTGGGAGTGGGACCGCAACCCCCTGCCAGAGGAGCGCCCATCCTCCGGTGCACCGCAGGACACAGTGGTGGTCTTGGGGACACCGGGTGCCTCCTTGTTGGTTAGCTGGGACGAGATCTGGATGCCATACAGGTTGGACATGCGGACCACATCGGTGGCGGTGTCGGCGGCCCCCTCTCCAGGTTTTCTGCACAGCTGGTAGGCATGAAGGAACTTTATGCCATCCTGCAGCCTGCTCTGGTCCACCGGCTGTTTGGGACACATGCCAGTGTACATGATGTGAAGCAGGTAGCTAAAGACGTCTGGCTGAATGTCGGTGGGCTGGATCTTTATACACTCACTGAGGACAGAGAAACATGAGACGGTCAGGATGTCCTGCAACACAGTGTCATCTTTAAAAATGTTGAACGTGGCTTGGCTTTTGGTTCAAAGTTTTCTGGATGATTTCCCTCAGTATATGTTGTTTTTTCTCCTTTGATGAATGGGGTCGCCTGTATCTGGACTTTTAGTATACCTGAGCATGTATTACACCAAATATCTGCAGCAATAGAGAAAATGCTAAAAGATTTATAAATGTTGACTTTACATGATGAGATTTGTGTTATGTGCTTACTACAGGTTAGTGTTCACGTTCACTACTTCATGGCCAACAAAAGATCAAGGGCTTTTGTCTTGTCCCTTCAGGGGTCGCCACAGCAGATCGTGTTCCACACGTTCATTTTGCATGAGTTTTTATGCGAGATGGCCTTCCTGCCACAACCCTACCTTTTTTTATCCGGGCACGGGGCTGGCACCAAGGTGGCTCTTGGTGGCTGGACGGGGTGCACTGGTGGGATGGGATTCAAACCCGCTGCCTTCTGCATCCCAAACCAATGCCCCACTGATCCACCAGGCCCCCTACTTCATGCCAACAATTCTAAAGAAAAACTACTAAACAACCTTCTGTAGCTTAGTGTGTTCATGTAATTGTGTCTACGCCACCCCCCTTTACCTGGACTGGTGGATGAAGATCATCTTGAAGTAGTTGGAAAAGGCGGCCAGAACGGCTCGATGAGCTTTAAAGTAGACGTTCCCGATGGCAACGGTGCAATCGCACAGGAAGCCAAACTCTCTCTGGATGTTGAGCTGCTGCAGCAGGAAGAGGCTGTGGGACGATACCTCCATGACCCCCCAGAAACTGACCCTGTCTGCAAGAAACCAGACACATGGGATAGGAGCTAAACCTACATTCACTTTTTATGTGGTGAACACAGAAGAGAGATCAGAGGTGTCAAAGATCAACTAATGCGCTGCTGAAATCATTGAGAGGATGTCGTTATCTGCAGTACCTGGTTACACCTCCAGGTGGAGCCTGTTACTGTGTAATAGGGTGCAGTTACACCTGTAAGGCTGCACCAAGAACACGTAACTGATGGAAGTCTGAGTGCAGCTTTTTATGAGCATGATGCTGCATGAACAGGTCCTTAAAAATTCTTGCACATGTAGACCACTTTCAGAAGATACAGGAACTCTCTGGTCCAGAATGAGATGAAGCTGCAGCCGCTTTAGGAAACTTAAGGAGAAAATTAAGTTACAATACAGAGCACTGGTTTTCTATTTTATGCTCCTCACTGTTATCAATGGGGTATGTAATATTTTAGAGACACTGCTCAAGACTATGTTGATGATTTAGACCAGATTTGACAAGTCAGTGGGCTTTGATGTGGACCTGGTCTAAAGTAGTCTAAATGTGAAAAACAGAGAAAAATGTTCCTTTGATGTATTTTCATCAGCAGAAAAAATCTGAAAAATGTGAAGATAAATTCAAATGTTTAAACTTTCCCCAGTGACAGTAAATATTTACTCAAGTAGTTATTAGATGAAACCTGAACAGATTTACTCATTTGTACTGTGTACAACTACAATAAAACTTTTGTTTTGAAGTTTTTCTCCACAGCCACAGAAACTGTGATAAAACACTATAAATACTGTAATATTATCAGTACCATCTCCAAGTATTTAAATGTAGTAGTAGTACTGAAAAGCAGTAGTATGTGAACATAAATATGCCCCCCACCCCCCCAGAACAGAGATGAGAATCAGCAGTGAATTTATTGATCTGATCTTCCTTAACAACTGATGACTTGATCAGTGAATAGAAAGTGTTTACTTAGTTTTAGTCACGGCTCAAACCAATCTCATTATTAAATGCTCTAACGTCATGTCAGCAGCACCTGCACAGGTGAGGTCACAGCCTGACCTCTGACCTCACTGAAGGTCACGTCACATGCAACTGCAGCAGCAACACGCACATGGGAGGTGGGGTGAGAGGGGGTATTTGGAGGGGAAGAGCTTCGGGGTCTTCAGAATACGACTCGGATCTGAACTCACAGGGAACCGGACACCCGCGCAACCAAAACAGCACCACCGCTCCGCGCGAGCATGTCGCGCGCGCCAGACTGCAGCCTCCTCCATCCTCTGTTTCATCCACATTCAGCAGCACGCACGTCTTCTGTCGCCTACACGAGCAGTTGCGCGTGCGCTAGCCCCTCCACCCCTCCACCCCGCCTCTGTTTGTGTGCGCCGTGCACGCGCGCTGTGCCCGCGGTTGTTAATCAGGCTCTTACCGCAGAAATGTGCAGATTGTCTCCGGATCCGGTGCCGATTTGTTGCTGCAGAGAGGATCTCGCACAAAGCCGCGTCAAGTCTCGCGAGAGGACGGGTCAAAGGGTTCTGTCACGTGATCCGACATCTTATTAATAATGGATGGGGCTTTATTAGTTCATAAGCACATTTAAAGGCGCCTAAATAAATTAAATAAACGTCTAATATTTACTGTGGGGAAAAAGGAAATATGACACAAAAATATATAATTTAAATTAAAATCATTAGTTAAAATATTAGGGAGGAGAGAAACTACAATAACCTTTCCCTCAGTCTCACAGCAGATTAAACATACTGAAAAAATCCTAATTTCTAACAAACTGTATACCGGATTCAGAAGAATCAAACAATATTCCTGGAAAAGTCATATCTTACCAACATACAAAACACTCGGTTTCTATCTTCTTCTTTTCCTTTGGGCTGTGCCTCCATCTAACTCTATCCTCTGCATCCTCTTCTCTCACATCAACTAATTTCATGTCCTCTCTCACTACATCCATAAATCTCCTCTTTGGTCTTCCTCTAGACCTCCTGCCTGACAGCTCCAACCTCAGCATCCTTCTACTGATATATTCACCGTCTCTTCTCTGAATATGTCCAAACAACTTCAATCTGGCCTCTCTGACCCATCTAACATGAGCTGTCCCTCTGATCTCCTCATTCCTGATCCTGTCCATCCTCATCACTCCCAAAGAGAACCTCAGCATCTTAAGCTCTGCTACCTCCAGCTCTGCCTCCTGCCTTTTTCTTCAGTCCCACTGTCTCTGAGCCGAACCACATCGCTGGTCTCACCACCGTCTTGAACACCTTTCCTTTCATTCTCGCTGATACTCTTTTATCACACAACACACCTGACACTTTTCTCCACCCGTTCCAACCTGCTTCCACTCGCCTCTTCACCTCTTTTCCACACTCTCCGTTGCTCTGAACCGTTGACCCTAAGTACTTAATGTCCTGCAAGATCTTCACCTCTGCTCCCTGTAACCTCACCATACCACCTGGTTCCCTTTCATTCACACGCTAACCTTCATTCCTCTACTTTCCAGAGCAGACCTCCGCCTTTCTAGATTTTCCTCCACCTGCTCCCTGCTCCTGCTACAGATCACAATGTCATCTGCAAACATTATAGTCCATGGAGACATAGTTCTCTGCCACTCCAGACTTCCTCATACAATACCACAGCTCCAGCAATACTTTGCAGTCACTAATCTCTTTCAGATTACATGATGACACAAGATATAGTCCCCCTGAGTGTTTCTACCTCTCCTCGTATATGTCACCCTATGTTCCTGCCTCTTGTGGAACAAAGTCTTCACTACAGCCATTTCCATCCTTTTTGCTAAGTCTACCACCATCTGTCCTTCTGCATTCCTGTCCTGAAGACCAAACCTTTCCATCACATTCGCATCACCTCTGTTCCCTTCACCTACATGTCCATTGAAATCAGCACCAATCACCACTCTCTCACCTCTGGGGATGCTCTGAATCACTTTATCTAACTCACTCCAGAATTTCTCCTTCTCTTCTAACTCACATCTTACCTGTGGGGCATAACCACTCACAACATTGAACATCACCCCTTCAACTTCCAGCTTCAGACTCATCATCCTGTCTGATACTCTTTTCATCTCTAGTACATTCCTCTCAAACTCCTCTTTCAGGATAACTCTTACTACATTTCTCTTCCTATCTGACCCATGGTAAAACACCCTGCTCCTTCGCTTCTAGCCTTGCTACCTATCCACCTGGTCTCCTGGACACACAGTATTATCAGCTTCCTTCATTGCATTATGTCAACCAACTCTCTGGCCTTCCCTGCCATAGTCCCAACATTCAAAGTCCCTACTGTCAGTCCTACACTCTTGGCTGAAATGGGACAGAGTGAGATGCTACCGATTCTTTAAACCTCTGCTCAAAGTCTGATATTTTGTCCCTCAGAGTGAGACCTCTTCGCTGCTTCCTCCTCTCTGATGGACGTCAAGTTAAACAAAAAAATACACACGAACGTTTCAAGTACGATTTTCAAAATAATAGTCATATTGGCATAATTTAAAATGTAGTAAAATAAACCATTCCCTTCAAGATTGAAGTTTGTTTACATTTAATGTAGCAATAAAATGTTAAAACCAAGTAGATTATTTAAAAAATATACATAAGACACACACAGTATTTAAACATTCAGCTGCAGAAAGTAAGTTTCGGTCTGTGTTTACAGTTTTGTACATGTGTGTCATTTGTCCTTTTTTTTTTTTTTTTTACTTTTTAAAAACTTTTTTCTTGTCTTTATTCAAACAAGTAGAAAAAAAATCCAGGGAAACAAAACAGTTGTACTTTAGTTTTACTTTTTGACCGGAAGTCCTTTATTTCTTCTTCGCTGGCTTGCCGGAGCGGCGGGCTGTGCGGAAGTCTTTTCATCCTGCAGGAGGAGAAGAAGAAGAAGGGGCTTCTCCTTCGTCTCAACTTTCCGCCTGAACGCAACAGAGCTCCGGACACCAAACCTCCGGAGCCCCGGGTACACATCCATACACCCGCCGCCGACTGTAGCAGCTCCTCCGCCGGCCTCCGGTACTCACGGTAAGCTGACGTCTTTCTGTACGGCCCTCTGAGCCTCCTGCCCGTGGGAACTGCACGAAAAATCCCCGCGGCCTGCTGCTGTCGGTGCTAGCTGAATGCGGGTGGCAGTGCGGGGGTGGCGGGGCTGTTTGCGGGAGAGATACCACTGAATGCCAAGAGGCAGCATTTGGAAGTAGCGCATCCGAAGTGGCTTTTCAATATAAAAGTCGAGATAGTGATGTTAAAAGCTCAACAGATCTCGATGAGTTATAAATGAATGTGCACATAATAGAAACGATATGATCTTCAATAGAGTTAATGTTCTGTATTTTCCGTTTTCCTAAGACTTCAAACATCATTTTTTTAATCCGTATTGTTACATGCGCAGTTTTATCAGTTTTATTTTGGAGGCGGATCCTGTCGAACTTCCGGTCCAGTGGATACTAACTGCAGCTAGCTTGGTGCAGCTAGCCGCCGCGGAGCTGTAATCTCCATTTTAGCTCGGCCTCTCCCTTCTCTCGGCTGTGAACAGCCTCTCCTCAGCTCTCTCCGCTTCTCCCTTTATGGGCTTTCTAACGGCGGATTCTCGGTGACTCATAGTAGCGCGAATGCGTGAATGTGCCCCCGCATGCCCTCAGCGGCCCCGCGGGGGCGAACGGTGAGCTGACAGCAAAGGGACTCGCAGTGCCTGGAAGATTCTTATTTTACACATTTTATCAACAGAGTCTGGTGACTTTATCAGAAAATACCACAAACTTCCAACTACAGTAAACAGATTATTTAACTATAAAATTCCTGCTCATGAGGTTTTCTAATGTTGAACTTTAAGTTTTTGTGATGTTTCAGAGCAGTTTGAAGTCATTTTTCCTGTAAATGTTAACAGCTGTCCCACTGCTTTAACAATTAATTTCTGCGACTTTTACAACTCTCAAATTATACCTGCGATCTCTTACTGTATAGGGAAAATCCAGGTAGTCAGGCGATAAAATCAGGTTCACATGTGACAAATTCAGGCCAAGACGTAATAATAATGTATTAAATCTGGATTCAGAGTTACAGGGTTTGTGTCATTTTTCAAGCATAAATTTCTCTAAAAGATCAAATCCATTTCATTGAACACTTGTTATGAAAATAATGAACATGTAAGTTGATGAAGACATTTGTAAAATAAACCTGGAGAGCAGCAGAATAGAAAACTGACGCTGGGGTAACTGTTATGTGTCTGCTACACATGTTTTATTGTGATTGAGCGAAAAGAGTCTAATGTTTCTCATTATTTATGAAAGAGATTCAGTTATTGTATCTATATATGTTTGTCTGTGGTGCCTCAAATTAAAGATACGCCGTCTCTAATTTACCAGTTAATTTTTGATCTATAACCTGAGTACTTACTCTGTTATATTTCCCAGTTTGTGACTGATGATGAAGATAATTTTCTTAGATCAGGTGTCAGCAGGTGTGATGGGCTGACCAGTGTGATCAGGTGTCAGGAAACTACCTGATTATGGTGTCAACACTCAGGTCAGGTGTGTCTGTTGTAAACATCAAACCTGCTTCGCTGTCTAAAAAACCTGCTTATAGTGAACTATCAGTGTGATGTCTCACCTCACATCAGTTACCACACGTTTCTTGACCTTTCCCTTGTCATCGTCCATTTTTTCACTTCCTCTTCAAAGTGGGATCCTAAAAAAACAGAGTCTCCGTAAATGCAAAAAAACTGCTGTGATGTTTTGTTGACTTGTTATTTCTGTCAGCTCCCACCTGGTGGGTCTCCTTGAAATGTTGTAAGAGAAACTGATTCTGACATGGTTTAGACTTGTGTTGATTCTTACAGCCAAAGATTGAGCCTGCTGCCATGAGAAACTCTGAGGATTACATGCAGGTGTTTAGATTAAGGCAGTGAAAGTCAAGACACCAGCTACTTTTTCTTACACCATTAGTCTTGTATTATGTTTAACCTGGCCCCACCCTTACCCTGACCCTAAACTGTTACTTCTGTGGAGCTTTATGATATTTCATTCATCTCCGGTTCTCCTTTAACGTACAGGTACAGAGTATTCTGGATCTGTGATCAAAATCACTAACACATTGTAAAATCTCATCAACATCCTTGTTCATCCGCCACTTCAAATTTCTGACCTGTGTCTTTGGATACAATTGAAGCCACATTAAACATCCTGGATCTCAGCTGTTGTTGACGACATGGTGCTCTTTAGTTAAATTTTAGTGTAAATTAATCTTCATATTTAATGGGAAATTATCAGTATCTCTGTCTGAAAAGGTCCAGTGTCAGAGTAGATGTGTCTGTGGATATGCAGATCTTTTAATGGACAGCTGCAACAACTTATCAATTAGTCAACAGAAAGAAAGGAAAATAAATTGGCAACTAATTAAATAAATCTCTGAGTTCATCCAGAAATCGATGGTTTCTTGTTCCCTGAAACATGATAATTAGCTTCTTTTTTTGTTTGTTTGTTTTGTCTTAAATGAGAATAATTTAATTATGCTGTGGTTTGGACTGTTAATGACACAAAGTAGCTCAGTTGGTAAAGGAAGTCGTCCAAGGACCACAGGGTCAGTGGTTCGATCCCTGGCCCTGGCTAAATGTCGAAGTGTCTCTTGGCAAGACACTGAACCTCCCATTCCCCTCCCCAGCTGTGCAGTGCCGGTCCAAGGTAGAAATTGGGGAGGGTTGCGTCAGGAAGGGCATCCGGCGTAAAAATCAACATGCAGACAATGATCCGCTCTGGCGACCCTGAAGTCACGGGATAAGCCGAAAGGACAAAAAAACTCATTATTATAATAATAATCGATACATTCATTACGTGATCCTGTAAATATTTTGAGGATTAATCAGTAATCACTGATGAAAATTAGCATATTTATGTCCTCTTCAAATGATTTATAAAAAAATGAGATACAGTTATACAGAGCATCACAGTTGAGAAGCTCGAACCTAAAAATATTTGATACTGTAATGTGAAAATTGCATAAAGCAAACATTAAACCAGTTCGTTTACTGAATATACTCAGCTTTGAATCAGTATTTTCAATATTCTCCTATTCTAATTGAATTTGATTTTACTTTGAGATTTGTTTGTTTTTTGCAGTGGGTCCATTATACAGAGACAATAAAATCAACAGTAAAACTGACAAATTTTTCCTCCTATGAAAACTGACTCTGAAACCTCTCAGATGTGAACATCAAACTGTCATGAGTCAGTTCTTTATTCTTTAAATTACTGTCAGATTAACGTAAAAAGTTTGGATTCAGGTCTGTGTCACAGTCCAGAGTTCAGTAAAGTAGTTTACAATACATAATAGCAGTAGGTGTACAGTATGTGTGTGTTTATCATTTCACACAATCAAATCTTAGGAGATGAGTGGTTTTTATTCTCTGCAGGATGTTGCACAGCAAATACACCTATTGTCTGGATATCACCTTGTAGTTTCACAGTTTGTTGTTTCTGTTAATCTCATTACAAATCTTTTCCTTGTTTTAGTTACAGGAGATTTGTGTTGGTGATGGTATGATGTTTAATGTAGTTATTCCGATAGCTGTAAAATGGTTCAGGTATATGTTAGCCTTCTGTTTAAATCCTGTGAATTTTGGTTGGAATAAAAATTAAATATAAACAAATATGCACTGTCTGCAGTTTCTGGACAAACAAACCTTTTGGTGTATAAAAACACATGGACTTGTGGGCTGAGTTTTTGCAATTCCCCTCACATCTGAGGGAGAGGTTTTTTTTTCTTTTTTTTTATATGGGAACGTGATGAAATAGTATCTAAATGACTGTAGTCGGATCTCTTAATTATTCAGGTCTGATCTTGATGAGTCATAACAAGGCAGAGAGCTGGTTCTTCCTCATTGAGTACAACCGACTACATGTTGTGAAATACTCTGCAACGCAATAAAACCTGACCACAAAGACAAACCTCATAGCATAAAAAATGCAGCAGTTTACATTTCTTCTCTTTCTGCAGGGCAATGGCGAGGCCAAGCCACAGCGACCACGTCCTCCAACAGCTCAACAATCAGCGGGAGTGGGGCTTCCTGTGCGACTGTCTCATTGCCATTGGAGACATCTACTTCAGGGCGCACAAGGCCGTCCTGGCGGCCTGCAGCTCCTACTTCAGGATGATGTTTATCCGGGACCAGCAGGGGGCGGGTCGTCTGGACCTCAGCAACATGCAGATCAGTGCAGAGTGCTTTGATCTTATCCTGCAGCTTATGTACCTTGGACGCATCGTCGTGGGGAGTTATGAGTTCGAGGAGCTCAAGGCCTCCATGGCATACCTGCAGATGTACTATATCCCCGACTCACTAGAGGATCTCAGGGACATCAGGAGTTCCAACCTCACGCCATCCTCCTCAGCCTCCTCCTCCTCCTCAAGTTCCTCCACCGGCGTTATTGGTGGAAAGATGATGTTTGGAGTTCGCATGTATGAGCAGCAAAAGACCCCTGCACCAGAAGTGGAGCGTTTACCGAAAGCTGCCAGCAGCAGCAGCGCTGGACGTCCAGCTGCTGCGGCCACAGTAGCCAGGCCAGTGGTGGCAGAGGAGGTGGTGAACACTCCTCTGATAGTGGCACCACCAGTTGTGGATGGAGCAGTTGAGCAGCCATGTGATTTGAGGAAGAGGGCCGGTGGCAGGAGTTCGGCTCTCAAAGATCGTCCTCGGTTCGGCCGTACCTACACCTGTGATGACTGTGGATTTGTCTTCAGCTGCGAGAAGCTCCTAATCGAACACATCTTAACTTGCACCAACCGGAAAGCCTACCACCCACCAAGAGGCAACGTCGAAGGGGACAATGACTCGAGTAAAGCTGAGAGCTCTGCCTCTGAAAGCACAGAGGAACACAGGGTCATCTGTAAAGGTGAGGACGACTGGACTGAGGGCAAGGGGAACTCTGACCTCACCATCAGGTCAGTGGCAGCTGGGACAGACAGCGAACCTGGGTCAACAAGAAGTCTCTCTATAAAGACTGAACCTGAAGAAAGCATGTTCCCTGAGATTGAGGTGGTTCGGGTTGGTGAGCACATCACCAAAGACTCTACCACTCGGTTTAATGACACCGCACGTAAAGAGTTGCTGACTGAGAAAAGGGAGTCAGACCGTGAACCAGAGCCCGGTGTCTCAGGTATGGAGAACAGCAATGAGCCTTTTGAAACCCACATGTCCAGCAGTGATGACTCAGGAATTCCAACAAAGCTTCGAAAGGTCAAAGATGAGAAGCCGGACACAGACTGTGTCCCCTGTGAACTGTGTGGTGCTCTTTTAACAGAGGACAATAAGTCTGCCCACTACTTGTCCAACCACATGGGCCATATATGTGCCTGTGGACGGTGCGGCCAGGTGCTGATCAAAGGCCGGCAGCTCCAGGAGCATGCAGAGCGCTGCGGTGAATCCCATGGTGGTGAATCTGACTCCCACGGGGAGGACGAGGTGTCCCTGCTGGAGGACACGCAGGGAATGGAGGAGGGCCTGCTGGAATCAGTCGACCTGGCCTGTCCTCATTGTGGTTTGCTATTCCAGAATGAGAGCCTGGCGCTGGAGCACGCTTTGTCCTGCCATGACCAGGAGCTCTTCCGCCCGGTGCTGCTGGAGGAGGGTGGTGAACCCGATCACCGCCGCAAACACTTTTGCAGCATCTGTGGCAAAGGTTTCTACCAGCGATGCCACCTGCGGGAGCACTACACCGTCCATACCAAGGAGAAGCAGTTCACCTGCCAGACATGCGGGAAGCAGTTCCTGCGGGAACGCCAACTCAGGCTGCACACCGACATGCATAAAGGCATGGCACGCTACGTATGCCCAGTCTGCGATCAGGGAACCTTCCTCAAACACGACCATGTTCGACACATGATTTCCCACCTGTCAGCTGGGGAAACCATCTGCCAGGTGTGTTTTCAGATCTTCCCTGGTGGAGAGCAGCTGGAGAAACATATGGATGTCCACCTGTACATTTGTGGTGTCTGTGGAGAGAAGTTCCGCCTCCGTAAGGACATGAGGAGCCACTATAACTCGAAGCATACCAAGAGACTGTAGTACCGATCCAAACCATCCACTGCATTTATACTAGTATGTTACTAAAAAGCCATAAATGTGAGAACAAATGCACTTGAACACCAAAAAGACAACTTTTTAATCTGCACTTTTAAGACATATGCATAACCTAAACGGGTGTTCGCACTGTGAGCAGCATTGGTGATCGCTCGCACTGCGTATCAGTGTGCAGCTTTGCACTAAGGTACAATACACCAGGTGGGCTCAGAAATATAAGCAGTACATTAGTTAGGAGACGTTTTCTCTGGTCATTTGTCAGATAAATCTTAATATCAACTACTGTTGTGAAATCGCATTGGGCAGAAAACACTCAAGTTGTTTCTGCAAAATCAGCCAACCATCCACAGCCTTGGTGGACTTCATAGCTAACCAGATAAATGGCTAAAGAGATGTGAATTATTATTTTTGAATATTAAGGTTACATTGCAGGTTATTGGATCCAACCGGAACAGATGTCCAACTCTAGTTCCGATTTAAAATGACTTGTTAATCTGTCCAGAACCCAAAAGAAATGAATGACTATAACAAAATAGTAGTTTGGATCAATTATAAAATTGTTAGAGACTAATTTTCAAAAAATTAATCCGTGATTAGACAAATTAATTTAGCATAAAAATGCACCAAAGTTAAGTTTTCAGGTGAAAGTTCTCACCGTATCTGGAATCAACTAATTATGACTTGTTTTGACTTGTGTCTGACTCACAAACGTATGCCATGCCTTGTCCACCTGACTGGTCCACAGTTGTGTTGCTTCCAGTGTGAACTCGAGAAGACCGGCACTGAACTGTGGAAGATTTTAGTGTTTTCTCAGAGTGCTGTGGAAAACAACCAGTCCCTGTGGGTTCTGATCTTTAATTGTGTCCACATCAAACAGACATCAGAGTCAAAAAACATAGTCTGTTACCAATGCTAAACTTAGTTTGGTGAATGCAGGCAGTAGCACCATGAGAAGTGGACCGGTAGAGCCTCTTTGTGGAGTGAGCTGCCTCTTAAAGTGTCTGTCAGCGTTTCAGAGGGCTGCGGTGCCTCGAGGTTCGGGTCAACATTTTCTAGCTTTGATGTCAGATTATTTCCCAGAATACTAAAGTGTTTGAAACACGTAGAGTTTTTCATGTTGTACAGTGAGCACAGTCAATAGAAGAAGACTGAATTTTGTTTTTTGATTGCTTTGCAAGTTTGAAAGCAGATTTACCTTTTCTTTCATTAGTGTTCAGCTTTACATTCACTCGTTTCCACCATGCTCTGTGATTGGTGCCTTTACTGTAACAACGATGCACAATTGGTGTGTTTCAATGTGAATCTGAAAATGAAAGATTATTAAAATTCAGTAACAAAACACTAGAAGTTCAGCATTAACTTGCTGTATTTACTCAAATGCCTTACAAGTCATGTAAAGTTGTTCTGGCTGCAGTTGTGCTCCGGTTGTTTATGACTGTCAATATGCTCAAAACCACACCACAAAGGATCAGAACAAGTTAAAGACAACTGTTCATAATCAACCTAACCATTAAAAATCAGTTTGAATGAAATATATATCATCTTAAATAAGCACTCAACCAACCCAGACCATTTAATCCGCAGTCTGAGCTGGTGCTAAAATGACCCCAACTGACTTGAAGATTGCAACCATTGCAACTCTTTAGATCCAGCCTAATCCAATTTGAAACCAGTCTGAACCATAATAAAATAACTCTGATCACCTCGAAGTTTAGGACAATCCTAAGATGTTCACAACCAATTCACTTAAACTAGTTTCATACTAATCTGAACCCAACCAAAACCAGGTTACAGTGACCCAGTGCAAACTAAACTGTCTCGCTTCTGAAATAACTGAAACCCAATCAGAATGATTCAAAATTATATCAGAACGCATCTAAAGCAGGTCTAAATTAGCCTGAATCCAAAACTCAAACCATAGTTTAGAATGAACTCTAAATAGGTTGAAGGCCACTTCTAAACCAGTCCTGGGCCTCACAGCCAAACAAAACAGACCATCAGTTGCAAACTAAACTGGTTTACCATAATCAAACAGTAACTAGTTGGAAGACTAATGTCCAACACTAACCAGCTCAAAACCAACTCAATAACCAGTCTAACGCTGATAATGGATAAATGTTATTATTATTGTTGTTATTATTATTATTATTATTATTATTATTATTAAACACGGTTCAGAACCAGGGCACACTGGTTTTATCAACTTCGTTTGTCCTGTTCATTATCTGCACCTCCACACCGGCAGTGTTGGTGTTTTTATTGGGAAACATGTTTTCGGTGTTTTCAGGTTTAGGTTACTGTAGATTCAGAAAATCAGTGGCAGTGAATGTCGACTTGCTTGGACAATTATTTGGACAATCAGTGTCTTGAGGCAGAAGCTGTTTGTTGTTTGAATTAAATTTTCACGTGTAGTCCAACTTTCTGTGAACTCTCTTGCAGCTAATTTTGACTGAACTACAACAGTCTCAAACACCTTTTATAATGAAATGTAACCAGGAACAAACTCAAACAGTTTAGAATCAAACTAAAAACCAGTTAATGCTTTCTGGTCCTGTTTATTCAAACCCCCTTAACATGTTCTTGTTCGACAGAGTTTTATTTTTTTACTTGCACATGTTGTTCAGCTAAATACACACCACATTTTGTAGTACGTATTGTGTAACATGTACATAGACCTAGTTAAAGTCTGTCCAAGTCCAGTGGAAACCATGCTTTGGTCTTTTAATCAGTTAAATAAAACCCAGGGTAGTTTCACAGATTTCTTTAAACCTTTGAGCCAAACAAACCAAATCACAACTAACTAGACACAGTTCAGCACCAGTCAGTTTTTTCATCAAATTTATTATTAATTTGACCTAGTTTAATTTACCATCCCCCGAGCAACATTTAGGACCAAACCAGTTCAGTACTAAGTGGTATCCAGTTTTAAAGTAAATGTAAATATTATCCAGGAAAGTTTATTACATTATTGGTTCAAACAGATTTAAAACCAACAGTCTAGTTCATATCTGCCTGAAGCCAGTTGAGTGCTGACCCAGCTAGTTCAATTATGACTGAAAGGACTTAACTACCTACCAAACATTGGTTTGATACCAATCTAACACCTTTTCATTCTAATCCAAATCAGTCCAAAACCCTCCTGTTCAGTTCTTTTCTGACTAGAACCCGCTTAAAAGCAATCCCAGCTAGACCTGATGGCTAGACTTTAGTCTTTCTGTTGATCAGTATCAGTTTCTGCTCCAGGAATTAAACATGCAAATGTAATGAAATCCCCACACAACCTGGTACATCATGACGTTTCTGGAAAGAAAAGTTGGAATGTACCTCCCCACCCCCCACCCTTTTTTTTTTTTTAAGGGTAGCTCATCTTTCGAGTTGTTTGGCGTTTTATTGTGTGTTCAGGTGTTTTGTTGCTGTGCAGCTTTTTTGTTCTCGCTTGCATTCAGTTTGTGGGTTTTGGAAAACAACATGCTGATGTCTGGGATAAACTGCCTTTCTTAAGCTCTTAATAAACCAAGTAAATCTGTTTGGGAAGAAATGTCTCTGACTCTTTACACATTTTATCCTTTTTGTTCTATGTTTTTAGATTAAATATAGGTTCTTTCCAGTTAAAAAGTATAAATACACAGAAGGTTAAGTGTACTTTTATTTTAAAAATTAGCTTCCTGCTACTGCTCCTGCTTGTCTCAGTGGTGGTAAGTAATAAAGTACATTAAGTACTGTAATGACTGTAAATAATTTACTTGATTGTTTCAATTTATTTCTTTCACTCCACTACATTTATTTGGCAGCTCGAGTTACTTTGTAGACTGCACTACTACATTGTGGTAACACTAGACTACTTCTACCTCTGTCCTGCACTTATTAAAAATAAACCACAGTATCACTTTGATATCATCTAAATACAAATGTTTAATGTAAATTACCTGTACTTTTGTTACTGTTGTTATTGTCCTAACATGTCTTCTCTGTCATGTATTGGATTACATTTTGCAGTTGCTTCTTTGTCCACCAGGAGGAACCATAAGATTAAACAATGTGTTTCATGACCTGGTGAGGGTCACACCTGAAGACCACACGGAGCCCAGAGGAACTCATTCCTACACTGAAAGGTCTGTTATTATGGAGATACACATTACACAAAGCATAAATTATAAATCAATTACTAATTTTGTCTATGTTGTGTTTAAAGTTTGTTTATTACTGTGGTAAAAGTACTTCAAACTTTCAAAGTTAAAATGTACTGTCTTACTGCTAAAGGTCATGAAAAGAAAGTTAACAGCTCTGAAGTATTATCGGCTGAACATAAAGTGTTAAAAGTTTTGATTACTGATGTCTACACACCCAAACCTTTTAATATTTCATAATGACAAGCTCCATGCGCCACCTTAAAAAGAAGGAAATGATAGAAGTTGAGGTTGAGCCTAAGCTGGGAACCTGATTAACTCTCTGATGTGAGATTATAGAAACAACACAGCTCCAGGGAGTAAAACCAGCAGACTTACAGTCATGATTCGATCTGATGGACTGATAAAACAGAGGGCAGTTCAGGAGACGATGGATGATCTAATCTTTCCCTGATGGGATTAAAGCGAGCTGCAGTCAGCTGGAATTCTGGTTAGTCTGATGGACCTGGCTGTGAGAGAGCTGGATCATTCCTTCAATTATTATAGAGGCACCGGTGGTTTGAGGATTTCAACCTCTGAACCTTTTGTTCATTGTGCTGTCAGATCAAGTATTGTCATCCCGCTGTATTTTGCTGCACTACAGAAAAAAACATTTACAGAACATCTTAATCTGAACTAACCAATAATAGTAACGGATGTATGTCTTCCATAATCAATGTATTATTTTTTTCATACATTTCATTGTTACAGTGTCTCTGAATCTGTGTAGTCATGTTTCATCACCAGTCTTGTAGGTCTAACTTTGAATTGAAGCTGAAAGGGACTTTTACTCCTTGGTGTGTTAAATATCAGTGAACCCCCTGCTGTAATAACGTTTGCTTACAAGCACAGGGAGCTGTTGTTCCTGCTGCTTCCTCCTTTCTGCTGGTGCAAACCTTTCTTCTTAACCAGATCCCTTAGATCTCAATGAACCATCTTCTGCTTAGCTCCTTGTATCTCTGAGGAAGCTTGTTGTTTTTTTATAGTTTTTTTTGGCTCACCTTCTCAGGGACCAGGACTAGGAGGGCAGCCGGTCCTTTGGAAATCTGCTCAGTTCTGGATACACATAGAATGACCTGCCACTTCTGGACCTTTTGGGTCGACATTTGCTTGATTCTCATGGACTCTTGTCAGCTCAGTTTTACACCTGTATTGTCCCTTGGCCCAAGGTGGTTTTGCAGCTGGTGAGAATCCCTGTTCTCTTAGATTACCATTCTCCTCTGACCTGAGCCACTGGGACAAGTTGACCAGAACTGGAAAGCTGTCATATGGGGCCTTGATCAAGTTAACGAAGTAGAGCTGAGGCTGTCACCACAGGTCCCACCATCACTTTCAAAGATTTAATTACATTTTCAAAATTATACTTCAAACCTTTACCACAGTGAAGAATAATTTGATTGAATTCAATTCGACTTTATTTATATAGCACCATTTCACAAAAACTTAATCTTAAGGCATTTAACAGAATAAAGTCAAGACTATACTTGATAATACTTCCTCCCTTGCACAGCTGTCCTGGGTTGGAGGGGGAAACCTAGTCTGTAAATAATCCTTTGTGTTAGTTGGAAGCATTAATGTAATGATCAAAGTCCAACAACCTTCATGTTGTTTAAACAGACTTAATTCAGTCCAGGAGTCACAAACAATCATGAATTACTCAGTGTCTGAATTTCAAAGACCATAGAGTCCTTCAGATTAGACGTAATCATCAGGAGACTGTGTAGCAGTCATCAGTTGAGCTTATCATATAGAGATGCACATCTGTCTTGTGGCTGCAGAAAAATATTAACATGAGAGAAGGAGAAAGCTATAAGTTATTCAAAAGCATTAATTTTGTTGATTCCTGTTTTGGTGTCTGACTGAACTCATTTCCTGTTCTTAGATTTTTCATCCCAACAGTTTAATCAAGAGCTGTTTGTCCTTGTTCTCTGTCTGCAGGCGTCTTCGCAGGTAGATACAGTTCACGGGCAGCGTTGAAAACTGAAAGTCCTTGAACGCAGCAGTGCTGAAAAACGGGGTGAACGTGTTCGCCATCTACAACGCAGTAGGTCACATCAGCTCCGACTCCAATAGCATGACGCTGGTCCTGGAGGAGGGCGACCAAGTTTAGGTGGTTCTCTGGCGCATCCAAAGTATTCAAGATTCAAGATTCAAAGTGTTTATTGTCATATGCACAGAACGCATTTTTCCCTGTACAATGAAATTCTTACTTTGCCCTCCACTCTGAATGTCACACAGTAAGTAAAATGAGAATTGACAAAAAATTGAAATAAAATAAAATACAAATAAAATAAAAATAAGAGCAATAAGGCAATAAAGGTGAGGTAGTGCAGTTCTTAAAAAGGCAATAAAGTGAGGTAATGCTGTTCTCAGTGCGGTAGTGCAGTTCTGAAAAAAAATTAGTGTGCAAATACAAAATGTGATTCGTAAGTATCTTTGACCAGAGTCGACTTAGCACCTTCAGCGGTTTCCTCATCTTCCCCGTGTAGTTGGAGACGGTGGAGGTGGGGATCCACACATATTTGTGTCTGTGCTATTGTACAGATGTAAAAATCAGAGTCACACTGACAGACAACAGTGTGAAATAAAATCAATGTACTCGGTTCCTGGATCACATGTTGTAAAAATAAATTTTTTATGATAATACACTTTTTTTACATCATGTTTCTAAATGTTTAAAAAATAGTTTCTATATTCAGAGGACTTTTAGACCTGGATTAAATCAGTAGTATTTCACACCCATCACGAGGTCATTGATGTTACTCACTCAATAATTCCTTCATCAACCTGTGTGTATGCACAGTTGCACTCAAAATTATTCAACCACCACTTCAAATGAGGTTTACTGGCAACATTTACACACTTTTAGCTTTTTTCCAGTGAAAAAATCAAACAAGAAAAATTTAAATGGCTCAACTAATGTTTCAAGTGGTGGACTTTTATCACTATTGCATTCTTAAAATAATGCAACCTCTTCATACATCTTCAGTACCTAAAGCACCATTCTGTTGTTATGACCTGCTGCAAATTTGATGCATACCTAGACACCAGCTTCTGGCAGTGTTCCTGAGGAATCTTACACTATTGAGCCATAGCCTCCAGTTCTGGAAGGTTCTATGATGCCCAAGCTTCAGCTTCCTCACAGACAGAGGAGACATTTTCTCCTCTGATGAATCCATCCTGCCTCCACATGCTGCACATTTCTAGTGCCAGAGGAAGCAAAGCAGCTAACCACCAGGCCTTATTGTGAGCAGGAAGTTCTTTTATCTTTTTTTTTAGCATGTGCTTCTTTCTTCTTTCAGACACACCACTGATGCATTGGTCTGAATAGTTCCAGGTTTATTTCACTGCACCACAGAATTCTAAAACTTCTGTGGTTTAATGTGACCTTATTGGAGCTGATTTTTCTGGTCCTTTTGGGTCAGTAGTTGTGAGCATCTTGGAGTTCTGGCATGGAAACCTTCAGTGTTTAGCAAGCATCCTAGTGCCAATACACTTAATTTGCAGTGGGGGTTGAATCATTTTGAGAGCAACTGTCTACAAAAGATTAACCATCAGATCAGTGGACATGCTATCCTGGTGCCAGTAAAGATTCACATTTCATTTTTCAGACATTTTTTGCCTTTGTCTTTCTGTATTGTTGCAGCATCTTTAAATCCTATGTAGTCATTTGCCAATCTGTTTTTTTCTCTGTCTTTTGTCAGAGAAAGAAAGGTGGAGTGATAAAAGATGTTACCCCCATCAGTCCTGGGAAATTAAACTGATGATGATGTGAGAGACATGAACGTGCAGTGAAGCACATCAACACACTACCTGTGACATGCATTTAGATTTTTGGGAGCATCTTCTGCTCTTTGTGTACACTCCTCTTGATGTCTTAAAAAGCCCAAACTATAGAGGAAAAAACATTTTTTATTCCTTAAAATGCTTAGGAAGAACTGCACACTCTTAGCTACAGTACAGAACTGTCTTAGTTTGTTGTTGTGTAACAACTTTGTTACACAACAACACCTGTTGGTGTTAAATGAAATGTGAGTCTTTCTATTCCTGCAGGTAGCTCTCAGGTGGCGTTTTCTGCCCCTCTCGTCACTACAGAGGACTGGACCCAACAGGGCCCATTTAACACTGACACCACTTTGGTCTTCAAGAAGGTGTCAACAAACACTGGTAATGCGTACAACCCCATAAGAGGTACGACTCACGTGTTCAACTTTAGGACTTTAGCTCTGATGTGCGACAGGGGAAACAAAAGACAAAATTTTGTGAAATACTTAAAGACCTGGTGGAACATCTCACACCTAATGTGGTTAGTGTGCAACAGGTCAGTATCATGACTGGGTATAAAAAGAGCATCTCAGAGAAGCATTGTCTGTCAGAGGTAAAGATGGGACAGAAATGACAAAGTTTCTCTACAGAAATTTGTAAAGAATTTAGGGTTTTCCTCACCTATGGTTTATGTTCTCAATAAAACACTGAGCGAATCCAGTGTGCACAGTGTAATGAACACAGTATGAGTAACTATGAATGCTCCATTATTACTGAGTGATATCTACAGGTTGTGGAGCAACATCTACTGCCATCCAGGTGCCATCTTTGTCAGCGAAGGTCTTGTTTATGTCAGTAACATAATGTCAAAAGTCATTCTGCAGGTTTTACAACAGCATGGCTCAGTCCATGTACTAAACACCTATAGACAGGCACACCTGCTGCTGCCATGGAGACCGTGGTGGAGGGCCTTCAGATTAATACTTGCAAATGTCTGTAATGATGACAGTCACGGGTAAAAAAAGCATTAAAGTATAATTGTGTCCATGAAAAACATTTTAGAGATTACACATAGCAAACTTTTAAAAAGTCACATTTTCAGTTCACTGTGACTTTAAAAAAATATAAAAAATAGCAGTGTTTTCACTGAAATGCTGAGAAGAACCAAAGCCTGTTATATTCTGACAGAAATTAGTCCTATTTTTATTTGACTTCTCTCTCTGTCTGGCTCTGGTCTTTACTGCATTAAGGTCATGAACATTTTCACTTTTAGCTTTTTTTTTTTTTTTTTTTTTTTCAATTTTACAAAATCTGCAAAAACAAATGAAACATGCTAATTTTTTTCCTGTTTGCCTCTACATGAGCTAAATCTTTACTTCTCAGTGCTATTACTGGAGAAGCACTTAAGCCAAAGCTCCACACATTTGCTACACCATCTGTAAACCTGCTGAAGAGCTGTGTGATAGAAATTTTCCCTCCTCCTTAGTTAAATTTTACTAGATCTTGGAAGAATTGTAGACAAAACTCAGTGTGATGAACCATCTCAGTTTAATACATGCCGGCATGGAGAAGAACACATGGATGTTAGTGTTGTCTGACTTGTATCTCTCAAGCCCCTTCTATTTATATTCAAACCTAAGAAAGGACCCACCCTCAGAAAACATGAGTGAAGAAACCAGGTGCCTGCAGTTGACAGTCATCATTCTTTTCCCTTTTGATGTTATCTGTCAATTTCAGTTGTGAAACAATAAAACCTTTTTATTGCGCCTTCTTGTAGATTTTGTGACCCCAGGACCCACTATCTACTACACTGCTTTGGGCCTTGTAACAACAAAGTGCCTACTGTGATCTTAAGCAGTCGTCTAAACATGACCCAACCTGTGACTTCTTGTCCTCTTTGTGACCTCGTCAATAAGCCCATCTTGGTTGCCTGTTTTCTAATTATCTAATCATATGACTAAATTTATTCTATTCCCCCACAGCTGCTTAGATAAGTAGCATGGTACAGTCAGACCCCATTTTAATAATTTTGTTTTATTTTTCAATCTTCAATGTTTAGAACTAGGCAAAATCTTCTGATTACATCAGTTTACAGTGTTTTACAGAGAGGTTGCTGCAGTGCAGCTCTGAGGTGGCACTGACTTTCAAACATTCAGGTCTGATCATATTGACCAGGCTGCACATGGATAAACTGTCCTGCAGAATCGAGTAAGGTGTTTACAAAAACAAAAAACCAAATCAGGAAAGTAAGTACATGTAAAACCACAGTGTACTAAAGTACTAAAAGTGAAGTGATAGATGAATTCAGAGTAATTCATAGTATATTTGTGTGATTCTGACCACATTACTGCCTTAATCTGTATCAATGTTAATGATCTGAATCTAAAGTTGTTGTGTAAATGTAGCTGAGTCAAACGTAGCTACAGTACTATAATATTTCTTTCTGAAATGTAAATAAACATCATTAAAATACTAATGCGAAGTTAAAGTACCTAAGTAGATGTAGTTATTTACTGACATTTATGAAGCTGAGTGGAAGGAATCTGGATTTATAAAGTTTATAAAGTCAGCCTTCACCTGAACACATCAACAGGAGGAGTAACATTGAAGTTAAAATAGTTTGTTAGCAGTAAGAGTACACAGACACTTTCCTTTGTACCAGTGTAAACAGAGAAGAAAACAGGAAGAAAGCAGGATTTACAGTAAATGTTGTGAACACATCTCAGCAGTAATGAGACTAAACTGTCTCTTCCTTCCTGAGTTTTCTTTTTATCAGATCACTGGATTCACTCAGTGATCAGGTTTTATCTGAGGACTAATCAGAGAAACTCAGGAAACATTCTGATAAATGGTAAATAGTCACTTATATAGCACTTTTATCCAAAGTGCTTTACAATGTTGCTTCCCATTCACCTGTTCACACGCCACTGGGAGTAACTTGGGGTTCAGTGTCCTGCCCAAGGACACTTCGACTTGTAGCCATGAGGAGGGATTGACCCTGTGGTCCATGGTCAATTGCCTTACCAACTGAGCTACAGCCTCCACATGATGTTCTGTTTCTTCCATTTCTCAGACTCAGCATCATTAAAACAACAGATTTTTAGTCCGTGGACACGCTGGGGTATTTGCTGAGTTTATGTCTCCTGCATGGACAAAGGACATGGAAACAATTTAAAAGTTCAACCGTAAAACTCACTCAACAGTGGGAATATTTCACACGTGGACACAGGAACAATAAAATGAAACGTGCACAAACCAACAGTTACACAGCGAAGGTTCTGAAGTTTAATGAGTCACTGCAGTAAATCAAAGGTTTGTTTAGTTTCACGTCATTAGGGGATAAATCCACGTTTTAATGTGAAAACTGTCCCGGTAGAAACCCGTTACTTTGTCGCATCAGCGACCTCCATCCCCGAGGAGTCAGTCACCGTCCAGCCGACATCAGGCGCCGCTTTCCGGCTTCCCGCTGCTCGGTGAGTCGGAAGGTTGGACGGATCGTCCGCGGTGGTGACAGGCGGGGAAGGGGACAGGTCCCCGGGAGAAGCGTCCAGTGAGTCGGTACTAACAGTACTGGAAGTGTCAGTAGTACTGTTGGTATCAGAGGACAGACGTCTGTGGGCAGGTAAAGCCTCACCTGTGTTACCTGAAGTTGGACGATCAGCGTTATTACATGTGGAATCGTTAGAACCAGGATCAGCTTCAGTCCGGGACACGGTCTCTGTCCCGCTCTGGGTCAGTCCGGCTCCGGGTGTGGGCTTCCACATGACGCTGTAGTAAACGGCCAGGACAATTGCAGCCAGAGACACGGACAGGACGTAGACCAGCACAGTGGCCAATCTCACCCACTTCTTGTTGGTGCTGGCCGCCAGCTTTGCCTTCTTCTCCCCGGTGTAAGTCGCCGGTATCCCGCGCTCTGCTGTCCCGAACCCCGGGGTCCAGGTCCTCGGGTCCCGCATGTTTCTCCGGGTCAGATCCAGATGGAGGCGGACTGTTCTGTGCAGAGATCCCTCAGCCTCTTGGTCGATCCATAATACTCATGTGGACCCCAGCTGGACTCCAGATGTTACAGCGAGGCAAAACGGGCGGAAAGCTCCTCTGGTGCGTTTTCAAAATAAAAGCCCGTTGCTCAGACTCACGGGAAGCCGTTTGAGGTGAACGTGTCACATTTAGTTATGTTCTTGTGTTTGTCGCTGATTTAAAGTTCGTTTTACTTGGTTAAAAAAACACCTGTCACACCTGTCCAACAGTACTACAACTACTACTCACACAAACCGATTCAGACTGTCTTTTTCAGGGTTTTGTTGCCCCGTCCTGTCAATGAAAGAGTACAGTAATGTGAAGTTGAGGACAACAGACAGAGGAGCTCAGTATTCAGCTGTAGTTTTATTTCTCTGCACATTTATCACAACACATCATCCTCTCCACTTGGTACATTTACAGTTTTAGATAGATCCGGTCTTTATCATGTTCTGGTCTCTGTCTTCACTCCAGGCTACAAACTGAGAAAAGTCTTTACAAGAAAACCAGGTGAATTCAACTATGTTTCAGTAATAATTTTAGTCTCAAGGTTTTGTGAAAAGGAGACGAGTTGATGGGACTAAAATCAGTTTCTGTCACTTTATAGAAAAGTCAGATTCTAATTAAAACATCAGAGCAGAAAAGGAACAAAGATTTGAGCAGACAAGTGTCAGAGATGAGATTTTGTGAACATTAACATGTTTACTTCCTGCTGTTCTAGAGAAACAAGAATTTTAACGTTTTTCTAGTTTTCACTCACAGCATGTTCTTACCCTTTTTTTTAAATGGAGGTCACATTTGAATTTTGTTTGACCATGTTAGAAAGTGTATACGGGCAAACACAGATGAACATACTGTATTAAACGTCTGATAATTATCTTGGTGTCATAATTTGTGCAAAATGCCAAATGTTCATGTTGCAGCAGACTGATTTTTATCCAGTTCATTAAAAATTCTTTGAGGATTTAGACTGAAACATGTCCAGAACAGCAGGATGTTTCTGCAGAGATGTCCAGGCTTTTGTATATTTACCTAACTAACAAGCTCTTTTTCACTTGTTGGACAATATGACTCCTTAAATCCATTCAATCCTGTCGTCTCCTCTTAACATCCATCATTATCCTCATCACAGAAACAACTCAGGTGGAAAACGCCAAAGGAAGCCTTCAGGCCCCCCCCTTCTGCCGTGCTAATATTTGATTTTTAGTTACTCACAACACAATCACACAACTGAACACTTTGTTTTCAAATTATACTAATACTACAGTTACAGTTACAGTTGCCACTAATGGTGATGACATTACTGCTGCTTTTTGGTTTCATCTCCATCCGGGTTCCTCAGCGGGGTCTCTCCTCACATCCAAAACCAGGAATACCTGTCAAATGGATTCACATTATTATTGAATTACAGATTATTTAACAAATCATTGCATGTAGAACAACACTTTGGATGGTTACATTGTGTGAGGTCAGCAATGCTGATCTGTTGTGTGATGATTCTTTAAATTTTGAGGGTTTAGTTTTAATGGACCCACCTGTGATTTTGACTTTCTGGGGTTTCCTCACTCGTCCAGGCCCTTCTTGGATGACCCGTCTCTGGTCTTTGCTCTCAACTTGTTTACCTGTGACTCAGCAATGTCGGCTCTCTCCTCTGCCTCCTCCAGCTCATGCTGCAGTTTGCGGAGTTTGGCCATGTTGGCATTCGCTGTCTCCTCCGCCTCCTCAGCTGCATGTTTGTAGGATTTGACCTTCAGCTGCAGTTTGTCCACCAGGTCCTGGAGGCGGGACAGATTCTTGCGGTCTTCCTCTGTTTGGTAGGTGAGCTCTTTCATGCGGCGTTCATACTTGCGAATGCCTTTGATTGATTCTGCTCCCCTCTTCTGCTCTGCCTCCAGCTCATTCTCCAGCTCTTTAATGCGAGCCTCCAGTTTCTGGAGCTGCTTCTTGCCCCCCTTCATGGCGATCTGCTCGGCTTCGTCCAGGCGATGCTGCAGGTCTTTGATGGTCTGCTCCATGTTCTTCTTCATACGCTCCAGGTGGGCGCTGGTGTCCTGCTCTTTCTTCAGCTCCTCAGCCATCATAGCTGCATCTGTGATGGCCTTCTTTGCCTTCTCTTCAGCATTGCGGTTCTCCTGTATGGCCTCCTCCACCTCATTCTGCAGGTGGAGGAGGTCTGCTTCATGCTTCTTCTTCTGGTTGATCAGGCTGGTGTTCTGGGAGTGCAGCAGTTGAATTCTCTCCGTTGCATCAGTCAACTCCTGTTCAGCCAGTCTCCGGCTTCTTTCTGTCTGCTCGAGGGCAGCCCTCACCTCCTCCAGCTCGGCCTGGATCAGGTTGTGTCGTCGTTCCAGCAGAGTGATGTTTTCCCTCAGGTTGTCGTTGCCATGTTGTGCGTCATCCAGCTGAAGCTGAGTTTCCTTTAGGAATGCCTGCAGACTCTTCAGCTGTTTCTGCGCATCAGCTGCCTGCCTATTGGCTTGGCTGAGCTGGATCTCCATCTCATTCAGGTCTCCATCCATCTTTTTCTTGACTCTCAGGGCCTCATTTCGGCTCCTGGTCTCAGATTCTAGAGAGGACTGAAGGGAATCAAGCATACGCTGATAGTTCTTCTTGGCCTGGTCCATTTCTTCATCTTTCTCTGCCAGTTTCCGCTCCAGGTCAGCCTTCACTTGGTTGAACTCCAGCTGGGCTCGGACGATCTTGCTCTCTTCATGTTCCAGTGAACCTTCTGCCTCCTCCAGTGCTGATTGGAGTTCAGCCTTTTCTTGTTCAAGCTGCTTCCGCATTTTCTCCAGTTCATGAGCACTTCTGCCACCCTCTCCTAACTGGTCTGTGAGGTCTGAAATCTCCTCCTGGAGGTTCTTGTTTTCTCTCTTCATCGTCTCCAGTTGGTCCAGACACTCCTCGTAGGCATTTCTCAGTTTGAACAACTCAGTGCCTTGAGACCGAGCCTCCTTCTGGGAGGCCTCCAGCTCACACTGTGACTCCTCATACTTCTGCTTCCACTCTGCCAAGACTTTGTCAAAGGCTCTTTGCTTTTTGTCTAGTGCTGCAGAGGCGGCACTGGATCTCTCAAGGTCCAGCATCAGGTCTTCAATCTCATTTTGGAGGCGATGTTTTGTTTTTTCAAGGGATGAACACTTTGCATTCACAGCCTCGATGGCCTCCTCTGCTTCCTGCAGTCTCTGAACCAGCTTCTTCTTCGCTTCTTCAAGCTCCTCTGTTCTCTGGATCCCATCAGTTTCATATTTTGTCCTCCATGCTGAGACCTCAGTGTTTGATTTGGACAGAGCTCTCTGTAGCTCTGCCTTGGCTTCCTGCTCTTCTTCAAACTGTTCTCGGAGCAGATCACAGTCATGACGAGCAGACTGTACAGCATGGGCGAGGGCATTCTTTGCCTTGACTTCTTCTTCCAACTGTCTGCGTAAATCTTCTACCTGCTGGTTGTATGAATTCTTCCCTCTTGTCAGCTGTGATATCAGACACTCTTTCTCCTCCACCTGACGTCCTAACTCACCGTTCTCAGTGAGGAGCTTGGCTTTCTGGGTAGCCAGTTCATTTATGGTCCGTTGAGCTTCTTCATATTTAGTCTTGTACTCATTCATGTTGTCTTCCATTGTACGACACATTTTCTCAATGTTCGACTTGGCCTTCACTACACTCTCCATGTTAGAGCATAAGTCATCCAGCTCCAGTTTCAGCTCATTCTTTTCCTTTTCCAGTTTCTGCTTCACCCGCTGCAAATTATCGATCTGTTCACCCAGTTCTGCAACGCTGTCAGCATGTTTCTTCCTGAGGGTGGCAGCGGTAGCTTCATGTTGGAGGGTTGATTCCTCCAACTCTCTACGCAGCTTCTGAAACTCAGCATCTCTTTTCTTGTTTAGCTCTACCTGAGCTGATGTTGCTCCACCTGCTTCCTCCAGACGTTCACTGATGTCCTCCAGCTCACGGGAAAGATCACAGCGCTGCTTCTCAGCTTTGGCTCGGGCTGCACGCTCGGCATCCAGCTCCTCTTCCAGCTCTTCAATTCTGGCTTGGTGTTCTTTCAGTTTCTTCTGCAACTGAACTGAAGCCACCTGCTCGTCTTCTAGTCTTGAACTGACCTGGGCGATCTCAAAGTCTTCTTTTTTTAGCTTTTCCTCCAGCTGCTGTTTATCATTTTCCAAGTCCATCAGTCCCTCCTGGATCAGTTTCAGGTCTCCTTCAAGCTTCCTCTTGGCACGCTCAAGATCCATCCTGACTTTCTTCTCCTGCTCCAGTGAACCCTCAAGATCGTCAACCTGTTGCTCCAGCTTAGCTTTAGCTTTGGTTAAACTGTTGGCTTTGTCCTCTTCACTCTGAAGATCATCCAGTGTCTGCTGGTGAGCCTCCTGCAGTGCCTTCTTCTCTTTGGTCAGCTTCATGATGTTCTCATCCTGGGAGGCCATTTCCTCCATCAAGTTTTTTACCTTATTCTCTGTTGCATGTTTCTCTTTTTCAACCTTGGCTAAAGTCAGCTCCAGATCGTCTATATCTTTCTTCAGCTCTGAGCACTCATCTTCAAGCTTGCGTTTTTTAGCTGTGAGATCTGCGTTCAGCTCCTCTTCATCTTCCAGTCTTTCTGTCATCTCTTTCAGCTTGGCCTCCAGTTGAATCTTGCTCTTTATGAGCTGTTCACACCGTTCTTCAGCATCTGTTAGTGTGTCCTGTTCAGACTGAATTTGCAGCGTCAGGTCATTCTTCTCTTGGAGAAGAGTAACTATTTTCTCTTCTAGCTCCTTCCGTCTTACTTCTGATTTCTCCAGAGCCTCTTTCATTTTGTTGAACTCATCCTTCATGTTGGCCATCTCCTTCTCAGACTCAGCACTCTTTAGCAGGGGTTTGATCTTGAAGAAGAGCTTCATCCACGGCCAGTTCTTGACACCCAGGAATGAGCGAAGGTTCCATTGGATCACCATCAGAGCATCTCTACGTTCCACTAGCTTAGCAAACTGTTCCCTCATGAGGAGTGCTCGAGCATTAGCCTGGATCCTGGTGATGATTCGAGAGAGTTGCTCATCTCGCATCTCCTCCAGAGTTCCCAGCAGGCCAGCTTTAAAGAATACTTTGGTGTGGCCAAACTTATACTGAGTGTGGTCGATGTCCAGTGATCCCAGTAGCTTTTCTGCACTTTTTTTACAGTCAATAAACTGTCCATCGGGAATGGCAGAAGCATTCAGAATCCTGTACCGTTGTTTGAAATCACCATACAGCACCCTGTTTGGGAAACCCTTCCTGCAGATTCTGATGCCTTCCAAAACACCATTACATCGCAGTTGGTGCATCACAAGGCAGTTGTCCATGACTCCTGGAGTTTTTCTCTCATTAGGAATCAGACATCGAACAAAGTGGGGATGTGTGGTCTTTAGGTTGGTCATCAGCTTGTTAAGATTTTCCCTGTGAAGAGCAGACACTGTCTGGAATGAGGACCCTTTCTTCTTAGCTCCTTTGCCACTTCCCTTGTCACCACCATCTGCTCCACTATAAGTTGAAAACAGCTGGCTAAGAAGCTTCAGAGATGACTTCTGGTAAAGACCAGCAACAGTTTCATTTAACGGGTCTTTGTTTTTGACCAGCCAACCACTGATGTTGTAGTCCACTGTGCCAGCATAGTGAACCAGGGCAAAATGAGCCTCTGATTTTCCTTTTGCTGCCCTTGGCTTCTCAAACATCCTGTTCTTGCCCAAGTGATTATCATAGAGCTTGGACTTGAAGGTCTGGTCACTGGCTTTGGGAAACATGCATTCTTCCTCCAGGATAGAAAGGATCCCAAGCGGTTTCTCAATGAGGTCAATACAGGCTTGTAAATCCATCCCAAAGTCAATGAACTCCCACTCTATACCTTCTTTTTTGTACTCTTCTTGCTCTAAAATGAACATGTGATGGTTGAAAAACTGTTGCAGTTTTTCATTAGTGTAGTTGATGCACAGCTGCTCAAATGTGTTGAAATCAAAGATCTCAAATCCAGCAATGTCCAACACTCCAATGAAGTACTGACGGTGTTGTTTTGTGTCCAGGGATTGGTTGATCCTCACCACCATCCAGTTGAACATCTTTTCGTACACTGACTTAGCCAGAGCACCAATGCTGTAGTAGACTTGGTCCACGCTTTGGCCTTTTGTGACATATTCATTGCCTACCTTGACTCTGGGGTGGCACAGTCCTTTGATGAGGTCTGCAGAGTTCAGCCCCATTAAGTAAGCAGATTTGTCAGCAGCCTCTGTGCCATCAGGTTCAGCCTGCTCCTCACGCTGTTTTTGTTTGAACTTCATGTTGCCATAGTGCATTATGGCACCGGTCAGTTTATAGACACCCATCTTCTCCTCAGAAGTGAAGCCCAGCACGTCAAAGGCGCTGTCTGTGGCCATCAGCTCCTCTGAATCGTTGATGGACGCAACTGTTACCTCTCCTTGGGAGATATAAGAGTAGTCATATGGGTTGTTGGTGATCAGCAGCATGTCCAGCAGCTCTGGTTTCTGTTTGGACAGAATCTGGTAGAAGATGTGGTAATTCCTTTCAGCCTTCAGCTGAAAGGTGACCCGTGACTTCTCCAGCAGGTACGTCTCGATGTCAGCGGATGACAATTTGCCACTTGTTCCAAAATGAATTCGAATGAATTTTCCGAAACGAGAAGAGTTGTCGTTCCTTAATGTTTTGGCATTACCAAAGGCCTCCAGCGCTGGGTTTGCCTGGATGATTTGATCCTCCAGAGTCCCCTTGCTGGTGTCTTTTTTGCCTCCACCACCAACTGCAGCAATGCTGGCAAAGTACTGAATGACCCTCTTGGTGTTGACAGTCTTTCCTGCTCCAGATTCTCCAGTGATAAGGACAGACTGGTTCTCTCTGTCGGTCAGCATGTACTGATAGGCATTATCAGAGATGGAGAAGATATGAGGTGGTGCCTCACTTCTCTTCTTCCCCCTGTAGGCTGCCACCACCTCAGCATCATAGACAGGAAGCCACTTGTAGGGATTGACAGTGACACAGAAGAGCCCAGAGTATGTGTAGATCATCCAGGCAGCATAGCGCTCTTTGAGATTAAACAGCACAGCAGGCTCATGGAGAAAAGTGAACATCGCCATGTCTTCTATTTTATCAAACTTGGGCGGGTTCTGGGGGTGAACATCAGACTCCTTAACAGTAACTACTGTTCCATCCACCTTCTTGACAGTCATCATCCCTCCGTCTTTACTCTGGATTTGCCCTTTCACATATTCTTCCTTATTGTCGACTACAAAACATTGGGTCTTGATGTCAAAGGGTCTGGTCTGAGCTTCCAAACGCTCCCTCTCAGACTTCCTCAGGAAAGGAGCAGCCTTACCAAACTCGGCCATCAGAGTGTCACCCATGGTTGGGGGTGTAGGTCCACAGCAGTAAGAGGAGAAGCTGAGCAAAGTCTTTTCTCTGGTTACCCTGCTGTAGAACTGCAGCCTCTTCACTGCAGCCAGATGTTTATAAGACTCCCCTGAAGACCAAATTAGGAGAAAACTGTGGACAAGATAAAAGTCAAACTAAATTTGTCTTGGGATGTGAACAGGTACCATCAGGGCAGATTCAGGACCTTTGTCTGTGAAAGTCCATTTTAGGAAAAGCAGGCGTTCACTGTTTATCTCCCTGCTGATAGACTCCTGACACCTCTCCATTTAGACTCCACTGCATCCTCACAGCAACAGCACTGATAACAGTTCAGACACAGTCTCTACCACATGTAATTTATTCACCTACAACAATGTAGAAACCAGTTTAAAACAAAACATTTAAAACTTGCTTTAAACCAATTTTATTACTATACTATATTCATTACTATCTTATGTAAGGTCAGGTTTAAATATTCAAAATTCATCTTCCAGTCCACCTCTGTCTTTTGTAAGTGATGAAATGATTTATCACTTACTTATTTTTAGAATTTAGAGCAATGATTAAATTAGATTAATATCAACAACTGAAAAAAAAAAAAAAATATATATATATATATATATATATATATATATATGTATCTATATGTATATGTATATATATACATACAAAAATATTGTGTCAATTTAAAAATACCTTTTTTCATAAAATTGATGCCAAAAAAATTACTAAAATTAAAAAAAACATCTAAGGGCACAGAAATGATGCTCCCATGACTTGATTTTTTGTTTTTTAGTATAAACTGTTCATAAATAACAGTTTTGTATTTAGTTTGTTAAATGCTCCTAATGAAAGATTTTAAGTATTTTTGAGCTTATTTATACCAACTTGTCAAAGGACATAATTATTCACTTTGCTTATATAACAACAAACCCTGACACACTGTATACAGTACACTGTAGCTATTTAAACCTGCGTCCAGGTTGGGCGTTAACCTAACTTTGACCAAAAGAAGTTTAGTGGAGATTTCAAAGTAAAATAAAATGTAACTTATTGTAACTGAGCACGTAACATAAAATTTTAGTTAACATGTTTCTCTCCAGCACAGATGTGAGGCATTTGGATTGTCTGAAGTTTTCCCCTCTCTTTATCTGGACTCATCGGCTCTCAGTCTCCAAATAGAAACCAGAGCCACTTGAGCCTCTGCTTTGTATCAGACTTCAGAGCTTTTATCAAGCAGTGTGTCACATGGTCTGTCACTTCATGTTTAAACAGAGTGTTCGAGGATGGGGCAGGTGATTTAATGCACAGTTTATTCTTGCAGTCTCAGTGTTTGTCCTACAGTAAATGCTGCTCTGATCTTAAATATAATTTTCAACTGAGCTCAGACAGATTTTTCTGTCTAACCGTGGACTGATTCCTGAGCTGCTTTCATGCTCAGACACTCAAGGACAAAGTGACACTTCATACTTCTTGTCTGATAGAGAGCTCAGATAATCCTCTGTTACAACACCCTGCGCTGGAAATGTGGAAAGTTTTGGTATCAAAATATACCTAAAGTTCCATTAGTGCTGGATGATTTATTTGTGGAGCTGATTTAAATTTTATAATTCAATGCAATTCAACTTTATTTATATAGTGCCAATTCACAACAAAGTCATCTCAGGGCACTTTACAGAATAAAGTCAAGACTATAAAGATGTATAGAGAGAACCCAACAATTCCCCCTGGAGCAAGCCATAGGCAACAGTGGAGAGGAAAAACTCCCTTTAAAGGAAGAAACCTCCAGCGGAACCAGGCTCAGGGAGGACGGCCTCGTGCCTTGACCGGTTGGAGTGAGTGGAAAGTGAAGGGAGAAAAGAACAGAGCAACAAAAAGCAACAACAAAACATCGGCAGATTGGTAGGACCAGTAGCTGCACGCTGGAAGACACACAGCTTCAAAGCTGGGGACACCTGCAGAAAGGGACAGAGAGAGGGGGACAGAGAGGGACAAATACAACTACGGGAGAGAACACACAGAGTTAATGACAGTGGTGACAATTGCAGGGTGAGAGGAGAGGAGAGAGGGTCAAGAGGAGGAAAGGAGCTCAGTGCATCGGGGGGTCCGTCCCCCAGCAGTCTAAGCCTATAGCAGCATAACTATAATTGACTATATGCTTTATTAAAGAGGAAGGTTTTAAGCCTAGACTTAAAAGTAGAGAGGGTGTCTGCTTCCTGAATCTGAACTGGGAGCTGGTTCCACAAGAGAGGACATTGATAGCTAAAGGCTGTACCTCCCATTCTACCTTTGGAAATTCTGGGAACCACAAGTAGGCCTGCATTCTGAGAACAAAGTGGTCTACTAGGATGATATGGTGCTATGAGATCTTCTATATATGATGGAGCCTGACCATTCAGAGCTTTATATGTAAGAAGCAGGGTTTTAAATTCTATTCTAAATTTAATGGGAAGCCAATGGAGAGAAGCTAGTGAAGGTGAAATATGATCTCTCTTGCTAGTTCTAGTCAGCACTGCAGCATTTTGGATTAATTGCAGGCTCTTTAGGGAGTTACTGGGTCATCCTGAAAGTAGGGAATTACAGTAGTCCAACCTAGAGGTAACAAATACATGGACCAGTTTTTCGGCATCACTTTGAGACAGGATGCTCCTAATTTTGGCAATGTTCCGTAGGTGGAAGAAGGCTGTTTTAGAGATTTGTTTTATATGTGAGGTAAAGGACAAATCCTGGTCAAAAATAACTCCAAGGTTCCTTGCAGTAGTACTGGATGCCAGACTTATGCCATCTAGAGTAACAATATGGTTGGACATCATATCTCTTAGATTTTTGGGCCCAAATACTATGACTTCAGTTTTGTCTGAGTTTAGAAGTAAAAAATTGTGGGACATCAAGGCCTTTATGTCTTGTAGGCTTGAAACTTTATTAACTGATTATTTTCATCTGGTTCCCTAGATAAATATAGCTGGGTATCATCAGCATAGCAGTGGAAATTTACAGAGTGTTTTCTAATAATGTTGCCAAAAGGAGACATATATAAAGTAAAAAGTATTGGTCCTAACACAAAGCTTTGTGGAACTCCATAGCTAACCTTTGTGTGCATGAAGGATTCAGCATTAACATAAACAAATTGAAATATATCTGATAAATAAGATTTAAACCAACCTAGTGCAGTTCCTGTAATTCTAATTTCATGCTCCAGTCTCTGTAATAAAATGTTGTGATCAATGGTATCAAATGCAGCACTAAGATCTAATAGACCAAGTATAGAGATGAGTCCATTATCTGAGGCCATGAGAAGATCGTTGGTGACTTTTACCAGTGCTGTTTCTGTACTATGATGAACCCTAAATCCTGACTGAAAGTCTTCATACAAATTATTCCTATGAAGGTGATCACATAATTGTTTTGCAACTACGTTTTCAATTATTTTAGATATAAAGGGGAGATTAGATATTGGTCTGTAATTGGCTAAAACACCTGGGTCAAACAGGGTTTTTTAAGTAATGGTTTAATTACAGCTACCTTATAGGCCTGTGGTACATAACCTGTTTCTAAAGATAGATTGATGATATCTAATATGAATGTATCTATTAAGGGTAAAGCTTCCTTGAGCAGCTTAGTTTGAATAGGGTCTAGCAGACAGATTGTTGGTTTAGATGAGGTAATAACTGAAGTTAGCTCGTTGAGATCTATGGGTAAAAAGCAGTCTAACAGTGATTGGGGCCTTATCGATGACTCTAACACTGCTGTACATGAAGATCTATTTGTAATATTTGGGGGGAGGATCTGGTGAATTCTTTCTCTAATAGCTACAATTTTATTCATAAAGAAGGTCATGAAGACATTGCTGCTCAGAGTTAAGGGAATAGTAGGCTCAACAGAACTATGGCTCTTAGTCAGCCTGGCTACAGTGCTGAACAGAAACCGGGGGTTGTTCTTGTTTTCTTCTATTAATGATGAATAATATGCTGTTCTGGCATCACTGAGAGCTTTTTTGTACGTTTTTAAACTATTTTTCAAGGCTAAATGAGATTCTTCTAACTTTCTTGAACGCCACTTCCTTTCTAACTTTCCTGTCGCCTGTTTTAAGTTGCGTGTTTGTGAACTATACCATGGAGATCACCTCCGCTGGCCTCTACTGCCTTCTTTTTCACTATCGAGTATTGTACGTAGTGAGGCTGCAGAACTGTCAATAAGATAATCTACTTGTGCAGGAGTAACATTAAGGTGGCCACTTTCCATTGTATTAACATATGGTGAAGCAAATGATGAAAAAATAATTTCTTTAAATTTGTTCTTTAAATCTTTTTCACTTAAGCATCTGCTATAGTGGAATTTTTCCCTAACTGCTGTATAGTCCGTTGTTGTAAATTCAAATGTTATTAAAAAATGGTCAGACAGAAGAGAGTTGTGAGGAAATATTGTTAAATTATCCGCTTCAATTCCATATGTAACGACAAGGTCTAACGTGTGCCTAAAACAGTGAGTGGGTTTATTTACATTTTGGGAAAAAACAATTGAATCTGATAATGAATTAAACGCAGTGCTCAGGCAGTTACTGTCAGCATCTACATGAATGTTAAAGTCACCCACTATAATGACTTTATCTGTACTAAGCACTAAATCAGATAGAAAATTAGAAAATTCAATATTAGTTATAGTTATAACTACTAACATAGTTATAACTATATTTAGGTCTAGGAATTATTGATAAGCTAGAATGGAAGATTGCTGCAACTCTTCCACCTCGGCTTGTGCCTCTAGGAACATGATAATTAATATGACTTGGGGGGGTTGACTCATTTAAACTGACATATTCTTCCTGCTGCAGCCAAGTTTCAGAGACAAAATAAATCAAATTGATGATCGCTTATTAAGTCATTTACTAAGATTTAGAAGAGAGGGATCTGATATTTAATAATCCACATTTAATAGTTTTGGGGTTTTGTTCCTTAAGAGGAGTAGTCTTAACTTTTATTAGGTTATTATGATTAACTCCTTTTGTTGTCGTGTTTGGTTTATGTAATTTAGTTGGTCGGGGAACAGACACAGTCTCTATAGGTATGTGGGAGTTGTGGGGGGGTGACGGTTGTAAGGACACTGCAGAGAGGCGTGTAGGACTGGATCTCTGCATCCTAGGCTCAACTCTGGATTGTCATACTTTTGGTTGTTTAATAAAACCAGCAATATTTCTGGATAAGAAAGCTGCACCATCTAAAGTAGGATGGATGCCATCTCTCCTAATCAGCCTAGGTTTTCCCCAAAAACGTTTCCAATTGTCTATGTAGCCCACATCGTTTGCTGGACACCACCTAGACAGCCAGCGGTTGAATGACGACATGCGGGTGTACATGTCGTCACTGGTCAGATTTGGCAGGGGACCAGAGAAAACTACGGAGTCCGACATTGTTTTGGCAAAGTTACACACCGATTCAACATTCATTTTAGTGACCTCCGATTTGCGTAATCGGGCGTCATTAACTCCCACGTGAATAATACTTTCTGTCTTACTGTATTTACGTTTATCTTTAGCCACGAGTTTAAAATATGATTCAACATCGCCCGCTCTGGCCCCAGGGAGGCACTTGACTACGGCCACTGGAGTCTCTTACTTTCACGTTTCTGACTAGAGCTGCCAATTACCAGAGTTGGTTTCTCAGGGGGTGTGTCGCTGAGTGGGGAAAATTTATTAGATACGTGAACCAACTGGTGGTGAACCTCGGGCGTCTGTTTAGCATTAGATCTCGAACCATCACCCAGCCGGACATAATGTTTTACAACATTATGTAAGGACAGCTGTGTAATCCAGAATAAAACAGCGTTTATTAATTCATCATATTCTATTTTAACAATAAAGCGGAGGAATACAGAAACTAAATCACTCGTACAGAAATTTTAGTTTCGTTTTCATCTCAATTTTAAAATTTAAATTATTTTGTATTTTAAAACAATTTTACACAAAAACTATGCGACATTAATTGCTGACATGTATTAAAGAGGAGATCAAACGTCAAACTGAACAGTATATTTCAGTTTATCATGTTTTAGCTCAAAAAATAAAAATCATAACTGAAAAGGTTTGGGAAACTACAAAACCTTTATGGATTTTTTTTTAAATTACAAATTATGTGTAAAATTCAAAATGAATAACCAATGGAAGAAAATATAGTTTCAAATGAAGGAGTTATTTTTTTTGTTGGTTTAACTCGCTATGTCACCACTGCATGACATTGGTGACATCTTCCATTAAAGGGTTTCCTCTACAATATAAAGTGCCATGAGAGGATTTTGTTATTAATTGCCATTTATAAATAAAGTTGAAATTAAATAAATTGAAATGGAATTGTGTGTAGGAAAAAAAGATTGTTTCTGAAGAATCCTGTTCAAGACGAACTGAAGCTAAACTAAAGTTGCAGCACTGATTCAGTGGAATAATACATAGAAAAGACACGAAATCACAGTAAATTAAAAATGTAAAAATATCATCCATTTATTATCTGTATTTTATAAAAGATCATAAAAATAAAAACATGTAACTGTTCTGTGCAAAACTGCAAGTTTTCAAATAATTCCATAAGAGCTTTTTATCATTCACCATCATCACAGGAGAAAAGTGAAAACCTGAAAAAAGGAGTTTTTAATATGTTTATGATAACATAAATAACATCATCTATTGTAGAAGACAACGCTGCTGCAACAATCAAGCTGTTAAAAGAAAATAAAAGTATTTTGATAAAAAGAGTGAAGTTTCTCTGCTGTCTCAGGTTCTTTGTTTCTGTCACAGTAAACTAAATCTTGCAGTTTCAGTTTTTTGGGCAAATACAAAGCTGCAAACAGCCACACTGAGATTTTTTTAATGAAATACTTTTGCTTTTCCAATGCTTCTTCCATCAATCTGTTCAACACATGACCACTTTGTGAAACAACTGCATAAAGTCCTAAATATTATTAGTGGATTATAATTATTGATGCACTCATGTAAACATGTCTCATGTCTTAGCTGATAAATGTGGAACTGATTTTGTGTTGACGTGAATCTAAAACATTTTCAACAAAATTAAAAAGTACAATAATGAAATGTGTGTGGAATTTGAAATACTCAAGTACAAGTACCTCAAAATTGTAATTAAAACATCGTGTCCTGCTCTCAGTGCAGGGAGAAGAAAAAAACAACTAAAACCTCTTTTTCAGTTAAGCTGCTTTGATACAGTTCATGTTGGACTTTTGACATCTGACCCGAAAAGTGACTCAAGTCGCAAACAAGAAACGTATAAAGTGCTATAGATAAAAGCGGCCATTTTTCACCATTTCACTACCAAACCGACACATCCTGATTTTACTTTTCATGTTTCATACGTATGATTAGCAAATTCTCATCAGTTATCGATTCTTACTGTAACTAACCCTAAGAGTATTTACCTTTTCACTTTGTATTTTCCTTTCACTAGGTTTATTTGATCTAAATCTTCCTTCACAGACAGGAAGTGGACAAACTGTCAAAATAAGATCCAGGTGACAGGTGTGTCTCAATGACATCATCTGTTTTAGTGTAAACAAATCGTCCTGCAGCTAGAGGTCAAATATCACGACCTGGAGTGACCTATACTATAGACTTTTGGTCAGTGGAGCTCTTCACAGCAATGCTAGTACATGATTGCCTGCTGAACTCAACTCCTTAGCAACCAGTGAGACACTGAGCTTGTGTTTGACTGCGTGGAGAAAACATAGCAACCCACACTAAAATCCTGAGTCTCAGGTGAGTCTCAGGTGTATCTGACGTGTTCAGCAGCGTGACATGCGTTTGCGGTACTGCTCCACCAGTGGCACCAGGCAGCGTGGCGACCCAGCCTGCAAAAGGAATGGATGTTCCAGCAGGTCGCCAGCATTGCTGCGCTGCATCGGGTCACGTGTCAACATGCAGCCCAGGAAGTCCTTCAACACAGGAGACATCTGAGCACAGAGAATATGACATCATCAACACAGGCCAGGCAGTATGAAATCATCAGATACAATATGTGAATTACTATGAATAGTTAAATGGTGATCAAGACCCTTGATCTAATTGAAGTGACTCTTAAGTCCTCTAAAAGGGATTGGTCACATGACCAACGAAGGCAGCCGGAGACAGTGGTGAGCTAATTTTTGGTAGCCTAGTGCAGATGGTTGGGGTTTGTGAACTAGTTAACGCCATAACGGTTCATATGTTTATATAATACATTAGTTAAACACAGAACATAATTCTTTAAAACAGAGGTAAATACGCAGAGTACTTAGTTAAATTGTTGATGCTTTGTTTATTTCTTTAGACACATTAAATCTATAATCTATGTTAGTAGCAAGTAGCAGTTAATTTCTACTGCTGCTGGATTTGTCCGGTCATGCATTGCACATTGTTGTGGTCCCCAGAGAGTCTCACCAACATGCTAACTTGTTAGCTATGGTCCTCACTATGCAATAAAAGCAATAAAAAGTGTGTATCTGACCCTCTGGATGTTCTTCACACTCGGTGCTGGTTCATCTCTCAGCTTCTTCATGGCAGCAATGGGTGTGTCACTAAAATATGGCGGCTCTCCATCCACCATCTCCACCACCATAATGCCCAGAGACCAGACATCCACCTGAAGGAAACGGGAAACTGTCAGACATCACCCGTGACCAGGGATGAGACCTCATACAAATTCATATAAAATGTAGATTTACACTATTATAACATTTCGTTTTACTTTAAAGAGCCTGTTGTAAATGTGTTTCCAGACTAAACAGTGATTCAGGATCTGGGTCTGGATGTTTTCTTACCTCGGTCCCGTAAGGCGTCTTAGAGATCACCTCAGGAGCCATCCAGTATGGAGTCCCAACCAGAGATTTTCTCTTTGGGACGTCTTTATTTATCTGAGCACAGAACCCAAAATCTGACAGTTTTATCTGTAACATAAGAAGACAGAGGATTCAGCTGTTTGTTATTTAATTAAGGAATCAGAACTGTGTTTTTGTTTTTTAGTATAAACTATTAAAACCAGCTCCAATGGTAAAATGCTGCTGAAGCTTTTTCTATAGCTGATAAAGCATCTGTACTTTAAATTAATGTCATTCTTGGATTATTTTGGTCATAATAGTGTGTTGTAATGGCACTTTGACTTTAGTTCATGTTCTAGGAAGTTCATATATTTTCACACAACTGGCATTAGAAAGTTAGCAGTGATGGTGGAGGGATAGGGTAGGGGCTCACCCTCCCATCCAGTGTCAGCAGGATGGAGTCGCTCTTGATGTCTCTGTGAATGACTCCTTGAGAGTGAAGGTAGGACAAAGCCTGTAGGACGCCTTCGCACACCGTTGCTATCTGCTCTTCATTCAATCTGAAACACACAGACACATCAGAAAACCACAGAAAACTGAAAATCTACAAGGCGTGTTTTTTTCCTGTTTACCTGGTTTCACTGACAATGTGAGTGAGAGCACCACCCTGCAGGTACTCCATGATCACCCAGAGCTCCTCTTCCACCAGAGCACTGCGGTACATCTCCACCACATTCTGGTGCTGGTAGTCCCTCATGATCACAACCTGTGATCCAACATCCAGAGACAGGTGAACTGATGATGTCACACAGGTAACAGAAAAATTTGTGCTTTGTGTTAATTGACTATTTAATCGTAAAATTTAAGTTCCAAAGTTTAAATCTGCCATTCACCACCCTGTGCAAGCAAGGTTTATGTTACTACAGTAGAATATTTGTCCTAACAGCAGTATACACACTGCTCTCTTTGTACCTCATTGAAGAGCAGCTCTCGCCGCTGTTGTTTCCTTAGGTCCATCATCTTCACAGCCACCTGTCGACCGCTGTGTTGTTCTCGGGCAATGCAGACCACACCTGTTGACCCCTCCCCAATCTTCACAAAGCTGTCCAGAGTCATCCTTGGGTCGCCGGGGTCCACAACCATCTGCAATGCAGCCTTAAACTGGTCATGGGTCACCTTCTGAGGACCTCCTTCAGGTACCATCTGCTGCTGTGTGGCGGGACAGGCTGAAGATCCAGTGGGGGAGGGGTATGGCATGTTTGGGGCGGTTGATGTTTTCGAAGTAATAATAAAGCTTGAGGAAGGGCGGACTGGACGCTGAAGTAAACTTCTACTTGTAATTATAGGACTGCTGGTGCCATTAGGAGGCGGCAGCAGTAGGGGAGAGGGCATCTAGGCGGGAGGATGAAAAAGAGAGAAAATTTTCGAATAAAAACTGCAAGAAATTTTTGATAAATCAGTCCAAGAATCTACAAAAATTAAGGCGTCTGGACAGTTTCTATTCAATGTATTTATATAGTGTCAATTCACAACAAATAAATATATAATAAAGTTAGGACTATACAGATTTGTAGAGAAAACCCCCCAAAAATCCCCCTTGAGCAGGACTAAGGAAACAGTGGAAAGGAAAAACCCCCTTTTAAAACAAAAAACCTTAGAGAGAGCAAGGTTTAGTGTGGGCGGCCGTCTGCCTTGACTAGTTGGGGTGAGTGGAAAGAGCAAAGAAAAGAGCAACAAGAAACAATGGAAACAATAGAATCTTTTTAAAGGAAAAATGATTATTCCTGCAGACAGTTTGGCAATTAACAACCTTGGTAAGTTTAATGTGGAAGAAAATGCACTTTTTGTATTGTCCTATTTAATCATAACTCTCAAAGATTATTTTGTACAAAAATTACACTTTTGTTCTGAGTATTTGGACGCCTGATCCAAAGTGTAATTTTCGTTGTTTGTCTGCAAAACTTAAATTCTTTGAAATAGCTAAGAAGTTTGTACAAACTACGGCTGTGTTGTTTTGAAGAATTCAAATGACAAAGGCATGCATGCAATCCCAAGTACAGGGGATTTTAAAAGAATCTCAACCTGTTAGCAGCAATTTCCTGAAGCTTCTCTAAAGTCCTGAACTCACCACAGAGTCTACAGGTTTGAGGTACGTAAATCTACTGTAAATAAAACCCATCTTGGAGAGGTTCATGTTAGAAGAAAATACTCAGATAAACGTCAACTCCTATATTAAATTTAGTTAACAAAATAACAAAAACTAAATGTTGGATTCTTTTAAATTAAGTGTTTTACTTTAAGATCATAGGAGGAGTGCGGTCTTCTGGGAGTTTCTCTTGAGGATGACAACAGGTCGGGCAGGTGATTGACAGCTGGCCTCAGGCTCAGGTGAGGTCTGCTGTTGATCTCCACAGTCAACTTGTTGTAGCTGCAGGAAGTTGGCCTTTGTCTTAGCCCTGCCCCCTCACTACGGGCGTACCGTCCACCTGTCTCGCCTGCTCCACCTGCATTTGCTGATATCCTAGGTGTCAGGGGCGTTGCCTCAGACACTACCTGAGATATGGACTTTGTTCTCGTCAGCAGTCCATTCAGTTTGGGGCTGCGATTCTCGCTGCGGACCAGATGGATCCGGTCCTGCCAGTAGGTGGAGCTCCTGCCACTTTTACCATTGTCTCCACCACGATTGAGCTCCTCATACTGGTAGGGTTCATCCTCCGCCAGTTCTCCCAGTCTACCCAGTGACCGAGCACGTTTCCGTGCAGATGGGCTGCTGCGACGTAGAGAGTTGGAGCTGCTGACGGCCAAGCGAGTCATCTCCGAAATCACATGACTTATGTAGTCACCATGACCGATAAAACTGCCGCGAACAATCGTCTGCAGAGAAAGGACAGGGGCTGATTATAAAATCCAAAAACTGGGAGAAGTTGGAAAATAAAGAAAAATACCAGTTACATTTATAAAATAAAGTTAAAACTTTATTCTGTCTCCTCCACCTCCCTACCCCGACCTTCTTGGGTTCCAGCTCGACCTCAGTGATCCTGGAGGGGTCCACCAGGGGCTTCGGCCTCCTCAGCGTGTCGATGACGCTCTGCCACTGCGGTGGTAGACCTACATAGCATCCTGTGGTGGCATCGAAAGATGTGTGGACACGGTGCTGAAAGTCCTGTGGCGCTGAGATTTCCGGCCTGCCCTTTTTCTTCCTGCGGCGGAACATTGCCGCAGCAAAGCAGCGACACTGAGCAAGCGACAAGACCTGAGGGGAAACAAAAACACCACTGACGCTGATTAGATAATTGAGACATGATAGATGATCACAAAAGGAAGTACACACTAAATCATAAAAATACTGGAAACTAAGACACAACACACTCGGCAGTGACTCTCCTCCTGTGTTTACTTGAGCTCAGTCACCAGACCTCCTCCTGTTAAACACAAACTGCCAAAACAGCCCAGGTGGGAACTCACCTGCATCATTAACACGAGCAATGATTCAAATTACAGCTGCAGACACAGAAACAACTCTTAAACTATTTAAACCACCAGGGGGCAGAATGATCCAAAACCCTGTGACACCTGCAAACATTCGGTCTGATTAAGGGTGGATCTGTGCAGCTTTTATCTTTCAGGTGTGTTGGCACTTTTTAGAATAACTTTTACAGTTTAAGCTGCACCTTCTTGTCTCAGATAAAACGGAGGTAAAATTTGGATTTTGTTTAATTATTATAATTTGTGTAACCAAAATAATAATTTATCACTTAGTTACTTCTGAGAAGCAGATCGTTAAAACAAAATCTAATCAAGTTAATGCATGGTGTGTTTAAATGAAACATTTGTGAATGTGAAACAATCAATATTTCAGAAATCTGGTTTTTTAAGTGGGTCCCCTCTGAACCTGTGCATAAATAAAACCTGAACATTTTGGATTCTGCAGAACTCTTGTTTGAGGCTCAGGTGGAACGTGGTACTTGTATTTGTTGTAGAGTACTTTTTTGAGTATTGATTTTGATGGACACAATTAAACAGGATTAATTACAATGCACTGCTGGTTTTAGTGTATGTGATTTCTTGACAGTAACATAATACAGAAATGTTATGTGGCGGCTGTAGCTCAGTTGTTAAGGCAGTTGTCCATGGACCACAGGGTCAGTGGTTCAATCCCAGTTCCCGGCTACAAGTCACTTGGGCAAGACACTGAACCCCAAGTTGCTCCTGGTGGGTCAGGTGAGCACCTTGCATGGCAGCCACCGCCATCGGTGTGTGAGTGTGAGTGTGTGTGTGAATGGGTGAATGGAAGACTACATTGTAAAGCGCTTTGGATAAAAGCGCTATAGAAGCGACTATTTACCATTTATGTTATATTGGTGTCAGTGGTGTTGCCAGTAAATAAACTGTCAACAAACCATCTGTTGACATCCAAATGTAAATCTAAACATGTTTTCATGAGCTGTAACAATCTCTGTCACCTCTGTGTGGTGTCTCTCCCTCCCCTTTAGGTAAATGGGGTGAAGTCTTGCCTGGTTCAGATCAGTTCGGCCCAGCTCGGCCTGCAAACAAACAAAGAGACGGTGTTTGTTTAGTGGGGGTGGAGGAGGATGTGGAGGTTAGTTATCCTTATCCAGTCAGCTGATTGTCAACAGACTGAGTCTGTTTCTGAGGACATTTTTGATATAGTGTCCATATAGTATAAACTCAGATAACTAAAACTAACAAGTACACAGGCGTCAGACCAGTGAGTGTTTTTGACTGAATGCTGATTCCTGTTGCAGAGTTTCAGACTGTTTCAGGTTTTTTTATCCAAGTGTTAGATTCAACATGAACTTTGGGTTTCGAGCTGCAGAAGGGACAGGATGTTTATACACAGGGAGGGTTTGTGGTGGACCTGGACCTCACAGAGAGGTGAGCGCACAGGTGAGTTTGTTTAACTCGCCTTCCAGCTGCTGTGTGTCAGATACAAGTCAACATCAGTTTGCTCCTTAAACACAACAAGAAGGAGATCAGTGTCAGAGATCAGGGGAATTCAAAAACTGATGAAACTAACAAAGGAGGTGCTTCTTGTTGATCCAACCATGGCTGCACTTAAGTGTTTTACTGAAGTTGAATAACTAACACGGGGTGATGTTACAGTGACCCTAAAACTTGAAATGCATGCAAAAAGCCAAACAAAACACATGCAAACAAAGAACTCTGCAGCAAACATGAACAGAATGTAGAAAATGTGTATGTGCTGTAAAACAGACGTTTGTGTAAATTCCATGTGTTTATTTTAGCTGCAATGGGAAAGATGTTTTCAAAGGAGAGGATAGCAAAAATCCTGAACAATAAATACACTTAAACAAGCTCTGAGATTTTCTTAAAAACACTGTACTTATGATTAAGTACAGTGGGTAGTGATGAGTTGAATTAAATACTCTTTATTTAATCACTTATTTTCACTTTTAGATTTCTGATATATTTAGCTTAGTCTGTAAAGGTCGAACAGGTTAACACCTGGCTCCCCCCGACCACATGTGAAGTGTCCATGGGTATGACACTGAACCCCACACTGCTCATTCCCATCTGTGTAAGGCATGTCTCAACATTTTTAAAATCCAATCAAAATGCAGACTAATGGTCCACTCTCGCAACCCTGAACTTACTGGATAAACCGAAAGACTAAAAAGGTGTAGAAATCGAAAATGGCTCAGGGTTTTTTTTTGGAGGGGGGGGGCTTTCTAATAATAAATGTGACCTGGTTTCATTTATGACGAGCAGATACAAAAACCACGAAACTTTCCAGAAGCTTGTTTGTTGCTTACAGAGCAGCCCTGCGTACATTGAGTTGCTGTTAGCACTGTTAGCTTAGCTTCAGTACACTGATAGACTGGTGAGAAAACATAGAAACTGTCCCTTTAAGTGTGTGTGTGTGTGTGTGTGTGTGTGTGTGTGTGTGTGTGTGTGAGATGAATGGACTGATGGCCTGTAGCCTGGGCGTAGAAAAGCATTAAAAACAACAGAGAGGTTTCAGTTTCCAATAGGAACACACAGATCCCAGACTCCACAGTATGTACAGATACTGTACAGCTTCAGATCTGGCTCCATTGGGAATCCTGAAGTTTTCAGACAACAACATATTCATCATTATCAGCTCAGATAAACATTTGGCCCGACAGAGACACTGGAGCTTCAGGGGGTAAAGAACCAGAACCAGAACCTGTATCTGCCAATTTAGAACCGGATCAAGGCCTTCAGGCTGAATCTAAGTAAATACTCTGTTTTTCTGTCAGATAAAGGTCTGTTACAGGAACGGCTGAGCTCCCCCCCATCGACATCTTCATGGCCCAGTTTCTCAGAAAACAACAAACTGAGTCAGCTCAGCAGGGTCTGTCCAACAGAGACTGGGGGCTGAAGAGTGACTTCATCCTGATGTTATCAGCTTATGTTCACCTTTAGCAGGATGTGATGCATCAGTCAGGACTGCCAGGTCTTTCTTCACCTGTGTGATTCACAAAGCAATGCTGTTTACCTCAGACCTTTTCACAGTCTAGGAAGAGTCCTTGTGGAGCCACTGTTGTCCTAGTCTGAGCCTCAGCACTGAATGTTACATGAAGCTCTACAGAGAGCTCACTGGACTTCTTGGTTTGGCCTGTGTCCTGACAAGCAGTGTGAACCGTGGGAACTTATACACACGTTCTTTCAAAATTGTCCAGATCAGTGTGCCTTAGGTGGACTGTAGTCCAGTTCCAGAATCAAGTCAAGACAAAATAAAGCAAACAGAATTAAGTTGACCTCAATCTGTAACAAAGTGTCTGAATACCTTAGTGTAATGTCAGTTTTTATCTTAACATTTTAAATCATTTAATAATATCTTTGACATTTTCTGTGTAGATTTATAGGGAAAAACATATTTTTTTCATTTCCAGAGCAGTGAAGGGTCTGCTGTGAGTGTGTGTGATCAGGGTGTGACTGACATACCTGAGGAATCAAACTGACATCCTACATGACCAGACAGCTCCACAGTGACTCCTCAGTCTGAGGAGTCACTGGAGCCGTCTGACTGGAAACAGATCAACCTCAGAGTGATTCACTGAAAACCTACAGCCTGGATCCATTCACCACCACAATGGGCCACAATCACACTACACATGTCATGTCACATCACAACAAGGACGAGTGCAGCCAACAAAACCAACACCAAAAACTCCTGCCCTTCGCCCACTGATGGCTGGGATCCTGGAAACTAACTAAAAACTGGATCTACGTGTGTCCCACAGCCATTGAATGCATCATCATAACACATGAAATGTGTTGCAGTCGTCCTGTTGAATAAACCTGAAACCAAAAACTCAGATCAGGTTCTGTGAAAAACCAGGTCACAGGTATTTGAGCTGGTCCTCGCCCGCAGGACTAAAGAGCATTGAAAATCACGAGAAGACAACAAACAAAAAGACAAACGTTCCCTCCGTGTTTAAACGGAGCAGAAGAGTAACATGTGTCACACCAAAGTCTTTCCACATCAGTTTGTGCTGCACCCAGCAACAGGTTGGCTTCACAGCCTCCCTGACCTGGACTCTGTGGAGCAGCAGGGGACTGAACCTTAGAGAAAAAATCTGCAGGACGGAGGACAAGAGGCAGTAGCTTCATATGAGCATCCACACATCTGCTGAAGGACAGTGGTTTTCCATATTACACACTGAATAAATACTGCAGCAACATGACTATCGTCTATCAAACATGATTTGAACCTTTACCTCAGGCTGTTTACCAAGCAAAATACCAACACTACCCAGTAAAATACTCCATCACAAGTAAACACCCTGCATTCAAAACGTCTCAAGAAAATGTACCTAAACAAGTAAAAGTACCTCATGACTAATTATTATCATCAAGGTAAGAAATTTGTTTTTATAATGTATAATATTGTGAAAATATTCATGCAGTCAGTGCCTCAGGACCACAAGCATAATAAAAACAATCTAACTTTCCAAAGTCAGGTACCGGTTATGGAGTACAAGTAACAGCAATATAAAATGGAAACCTTTAAAAATAAAGTACCTCAATATTGTACTTACAGTAAATGAGTAAATGTACTTTGTTACTTTACCTCAGTAAAAATGGAGAAGCTGAGGACCTGGTTCTAACTAGGTTCTTCTGAGCTCAGTACAGGGTCTACCCGGAACCATTAGAGTTCGGTTCCGCTACTTTACACACTACAGTCCGCGTATTGAGGAAACACACTCACCTGGCTGCAGAGTCCAGGTAAGACGAGGTGAGTCCGTTCTGGTCGCTTCCTGCTGCCGTTCTCTGGTTCTGTCTCCTCCCCCCCCACGCGCTCTCTCTCTCCCTCCCCCACCTCCTCACTCGTCCCTGTCTCACCTTTTCTCAGGCATGAAAGGAAAAAGTTGGCGAAAGGTGGAGCTCACCTCACGGTTGGCTGCTTCAAATTCAAAGGAACTTTATTTAAACGTTTGTTCAATTTGTGACAACTGAAAGAATACTGCAGTGGTCCAAACTGGTGGGTATCACTGCTGGTGGTGGATAAAGTACTGCGAGCAGAGGATCCAGTGAAACTACATGTGTTTCTCCCAGTATCTGAAACTTCATAGTGGACTGTTTACGTAAAACTCAGCTAAGTTATTCTATAAATGAAACATTTCACAGATGAATGTATAAAATCAGCCAGAAATCTGGTCTAAACCACCACAAACCTACTGATTAACTAAAGCAGTATCTCTCCATCTCTGCAGGCTGCAGCATGCCTCACTCTCCCCTCAGGCTGAGGAAGGAGGGGACTCCAATTACCCGTAGTTCACAGCAGCTGGAAACTCACCTGAGTTTAAGTCAAACAAAGCAGGCTAGATGTTTAAACTGAGACAATTCAGGTTCAGGACGATAACATGTCAGATAACTGCTGCATAATAAGTTTGGGGGTGGGGGGGGCTAATAAATCCTGATCAGTTATATTGCAACAAAACACAAGATACAGGAACTAAAGTGTTTAAGACATGCAAGAGGAAAAGTGAGTTCTTCATTATCTGAGCTTTAATGTATAATGTCAATTTACTGAAGATGTGGCCAGGATGACAGTCTTCATCAGCTGCTGTGTTCAGAACGCCCTCTGCTGGTTGGAGATTGGATCTATTATATAGTCAGGTAAAGATAGTTTCCCTTTACCCCAAATATTTTGAAACCTTCACATTTAATGAGGTCCTCTTGTTTTAAACCGTCTCTTTAGTGGGTTTTTTGCCACATCAGAAACACAGAGCAGATAAAATACTATAAACTGACTTTTTATTTATGTTATTATACAGTTTAACATGAAATTTAACACAGAAATTAAGACAAACAGAACAGACAGTGTTTCAATGATAAAGTCTCAACAGCTGCTCCTGCAGCTCCACCAGCACAGATTGCGACGAATGGCCGTCAGCATTCAGCAGTAAATGGAAAAATTTTCTCCACATCCTGGAATACTTGTCACTGCAGAGAGAGAAAAGTTTACTGCACAAGAGCTCAACGTAAACCAAGATGAAGGTGTCAAACAAGCTCAGGCTTCTATGAAATAAGCTAGTTTAAAAAGGAAAAGCAGCTAAGTTTTCAGGAATAAGAAACTATAGCACAAGCCAGGCTTACTGTGAGCTAAACCAGTTTTTGTTTAAAATAATCCAGTATTAAGTACGTAAGTACCAGGGCTCTTGTCCACTGAATGTCTCTGCTGACCAGCCGCTGTCGTCCTTCACCAGAACCATCTTGCTGTTGGTCAGGAGGAGATGGATGGTTTCAGCTACACCAACCAGGTCCACCTGACAGGAATGAGATGGGGTGAGGTTAGTATCAACCTATCTGAGTAAGGAGGTGGGATCTCAGCAGAGAGAGCACGTGCGGTGAGATGGTACCAGCTGTGGGGCTGTGGTCGGCTCTAGCAGACCCAGACTGATGTAGGTCTGAGCCGAGGGGAGCTGCTGGACAGACATAACCTCCTGCTGAAGGTCCAGGTCCACAGAGGAGGACCAGTCCACTGGGAAGACCCAATAAGGACTAAGGAAGCCTCTGCAGGAAACAGACCAAAAAGAAAATAAGTACATTAAAAGAAGAGTGACCCTCCTCCTGAGTGCTAACCTACCTGCGTGAACACGTCAGAATGTGTGGCTGCAACGCAGCGTGCACAAGCCTGCAGGCATGCAGCTGTGACACAAGCTTCAGCAGACTGACTGCTTTATGACCCACAGATGGTTCACTAGGATCCCCCTCGGCCAGCTCCTGACACACAGCACACACTGTTAGAATCCTACTGACCCTAAACCTGATCCAGGACTGAACCACAGCAAACATAGGGTGGATCTTTGTTATTTAACCATGTTAGTGACATGCAGCTGATCTGTGGGGACCTGAACAGGAAGGACTCACAGTAAACATGTGATCTGGTGGTGCAGTATAGACAGTGATGCAGCCATCCACAAACAGAAAACAGCTGATCAGGGGAAGACCATCAGCGCTGGATGAGCTCTTCTTTAGACGAGTAAATTGATGGAAGTCCCAGGGAACCGAGCAGCTGTCCACCTACAGCAGGCAGACACAGGAAACCATGTTAGTTACCACAGAGACCAGGGACCACTGCTGTGTTCTAATGTGTAACTGTTTGTGTAACCATTAGCTCCACCGAGCTGAACCTGTGGGTCTAGCTACTTTAAATCTGACCTGTGACTCTACCCTCATGTGAAAATCCTGTGCAGCTTCACCTTGATGACCATGAGCTTGTCCTCCATTAGTCCTTTATACACAGAGAAATTTCCTCCATCCACAACTCTGGAGAAGATCAGATACACCTCAGCCCCTGGAGACAGAACAAGACCTGGTCATTAAAACGAGGAAAAGGGACTGATCCATCGTCAGAGCAGGAATATTCTGATGAGTTCTCGGGAACAATCAGTTTGTCCAGCTTCAGTTTAATGTTTAAATACCACACAGAAGGTAACTGAATATCTGTGTCCTCAGCAGCATGCTGTCCCCCCCCCAAAAGAGGATTTACCAGCAACTTCAAAAACAAACTTTCAACAGCAGAAATAAGTTTGATTCATCACATTTAACCTTTCAGAACAAAATTTAATTTAGTGCCTGGGCATATTTATGGAGCTGCAAACAATAATATCCATAGACCAGTGTGATTTTTGTCAAATTTCCGGCACTTTCCTTATTAGCAGGCAGCACGGTAATGCAGTGGTTAGCTCTACTGCCTCATGGATACAAGGTTTCCTGGTTTAATGCATGTTACATGTTCCCCCTGTGCTTGTGTGGGTTTCCTCCAGTTTTCTCCCACATTCCAAAGACATGCATGTTAGGTTCATTGGTGACTAAATTGTTTGTTGGTGTGCATGTCTCTCTGTGCTGGCCCTGAGACCATTTGAAGACCTGTCCAGGATGGACCAAATGATGCCTGGGATACCGTGAACAGGATAAGAGGTTACAGATGATGGATGAATGATTTGTTAATCATAACTAAAATAATTTCATTCTCATTTTCATTCTTTGCTTTTAATATTTATATCAATATTAATATAAAAATTTGGAGGCAACAGCTGTCTGTCTTTAGATTCAGAAGCTGGTTCACTTACATTTTGTCTACAGTATTGTTTACGGGGTTCAGCTTTAGAGAATCTGAATCATGTGAGGAGATTAATGCAGATTTCTTTAGAAGCAAGATTAAACAATTTTACATTTTCATGTTCACATGCTGCTGCATGTTCATGGTCTCAGCTGTTTTTGTTTCATCTTGTCTATTTCTCAGTAGATTTAGTTAAACCATCAGGTGATGATTAATACCAGGCAGCAGGCAAAAAGCTACTGGATATAATAAGCTTCTTATTTTTGTAGCACTGGGCTGAGCAGCTAAATCAACCTTTAAACCAGAGACATTTTGATTGGAGGAGGAAACCATTTGATGAGGAACTACAGTCTGATTCCACAGATGTTGCAGGTTAAGTGGCACTTTGTATTAATGTCTATTCATTTGTTATTCACATCATTTACATTTTGTTGATGAAAATGTAAAACAATTTTTACTTTATATTTATTTTTAGTCTTGTCTCAGACCAATAAAAAATTGTTCAAATATTTTTAAAATAATTTTTGTGAACAACAATACCCAGCTGCAGACAGCTGTTTTCCTCGACAGGTGGGACGGGGCCAGGCTCACGGTGAAGGTCAGGACAGGAAGTGACATCACATAGAACCAAAAGCTGCCGCCTTACAGCCGGTTCACATGGATTAGTAGCACCCCCTGCAGAAACATTAGAAATAATCACTCAGCACAAAGAAAGATTTTTACCTTTTACTGATCCTGCATTCACTGACAGCTCAAACATCTCTGACTTCCTGGACGGAAACAGTCCGATACACAGTTCTGGAAACTCCATAGAAACAGGTTACAATTGTTTTGACTAAGTAAAATTCTTCCAAGAACAGTGACACATACAAACACTGATGAAACTAGTGCAGCAGCACTCTCTGCTGAGGATCAGTGGGTTGCGGTGTGTAGCACCCACAGCGTCACAAAGACAGCAGCTGCATGGACTTGAATTCATTCCAATGTGTGCGTTTCTCACCAGCTGAAGAAGCTTGATCAATTATCTCTTGGTCCGGTTCCTCCAGAGGACTGCAGGTTTCAGCAGACAGCCAGCCCAGTGAGGTAAGAGAGCTGGCCTCCACACTGGTCTCCTCAATGGGACTCAGCTTCTCTGGGACTTTAGAAAATGGTTTCTGAGGGAGAGAAGGGGGTCGAGATTGGACCAGAGTGTGGAGGTCTTCAGTCATCCCTCTGTGATGACCTGAGGGCAGGGCAGGAGCAGGAGCTGAGCACTGATCATTAGATCTTGAGGTTTCATTAGCCAGTGCCTTCCTCATAGTCCTCATTCTCCTTCTGCAGTGATTTTTATTTTCTGATTCAGTTACTGCCTATATATCAGGAATATCCTACATGTTTGTTCTGTGTTTAATGTTACCACTTTAATATAACAGTATCTGTATTTCTACTTAGTATGGAAATAACCAATAATTATAAATTTGAATGTAAAAATCTGTTCTCTTGATGTTCTTTCATACCAGCTTTCGTCATTTTTTCACCACCTGTTGATGAACAGTATAAACTAAATACATACACTCATTAATCCATTGTAAATGCTGTTTTAGATAAAGACTGATCCTGATGAAGAGATGTCCTTGAAGCTCTTTTATAACCTGATAAAATTTCACCCATTGCCCTTGTATAACCTGTTCACGTATCTGCAATAGCTTTAAGTGATTTATAAATCACTGCATGATTTTACATTTTACACAATGTCCCAACCTTTGTTTGTTTGGAAATGGTAATTTTATTCTGTTAATTCTTACTGTGTTTCTGTTGGCTTGGTCACTGTTATTGTAGCAGGTATTATGTTTGGTTTTATGTAGATGTATACTTTTTTCTGTTTTTATTGTATGGAAAAGGCAAACAAATGGTTCATAGAAGAAACAAATGATAAATCATGACCAGTTTAGATTTCATTTTCAATAAAAAAAAAAAGGTTCATCTTTACACATGACACTGTTGTTCAGTCACTTTGTTTAAATAATTGATCAGCCTCCTATTAACCCTGCAGTGATATTTCATGTGCATTGTCCCTGCTGGATTCTGTTTCTTCATTTTCTACAGTTTCTGTGACAGCAGCTCAATAAACTGACTCAACATTTCATAATTAATTGATTCATTTTGACTAACAGTAAACATTGAAGTCAGCACATCAGCTATTAAAGTGTTCAACTGTGGAGTTACTTTGTATAAAGTCAGAGGGCAAATCAGGATTGTTTTACAGTTTGGTTTTCATTGAAAAACTCACCTGTAGAAGCTGAGGAGGTTCCAGATTGGGAGTGGGTCTGAGGAGGACACAAAGAGACAACATGAGAAGAAAATCAGGAGTGAAAGTAACAGATTCACAGCTTAGGTTTTTTTAACCAACAAATACAAAGACTATTTTTAGTCTGGTTTTTGCAGGAACAAACCTGAGAGAGTTCAGATGAAGGGACACCACCTAAGACACATGACAAATGGCTGATAAATAAACTGAAAGATGGAATCAGCAGCAGTTTCATTCTTCATTTTTCAGACAGACTAAAACCAAACTTTAGGTCATATACCCACCTGGTCTAGGACACTGAACCTTCAGACACAGTCCTCTCTCATCAGGACATAGGAAGACATCGTCCAGCAGATCGTTTGAAGATGGTTCAGCTTTTCTGTTTGATAAGAAAGGCACTGATCCGGTCTGATTCCCACTGTTTCATTAGTAAGTAAGGTGAGATTATTACCCATCAGGCTGTACAGTTGCAGGAGGCTGGGTCTGCGACTCGTCATATATCTGGAAGCTGGCAGCAGCTGGAGGCATAGCAGGGTCACTGCTCTGAGACCTGGAGGCTTCATGAACAACCTGCAGAGGGAGCTAGAGTCAGACTGTCTGCTGCTTGGTGGGTCACAGCTACAGGTCTGGAACTGGTTTGGGGTTCCGCAATATAAGAGGTATACCTGCTGCTGAGTCCTCCTGAGCAGTAAGAGTCTGTTCTTGTCCTCTAGCTCCTGAGTCAGATGCACCTTCAGCTGCATCAGATGCTTCAGTTTCTCTGAAGGAAAACAATTAGTCAACAATCAGAAATATGAACAGAAACTGAATAAAACACAGTCTACAGATGAGTTACTTCAGTCCTGGTGTCTGTGAACCGATTTGTCAGAATCCTGATGTCCAGAACATGTTTCACACATCTGCGAATGATCCTGAAGTCTGTAAACGCATCAATAACAATCCTGATTTCATGTGAACGCACCGTCCATCTCTTCATCTCTGCACTTGAAGTATTTTTCCGCTCGCAGCTCCTCAAAGCTGAACTCTTCCCCTCCTCTCATCAGCAGATCTTTACAGTACCCACTCCGTGTAACGGCCCCACACTCATCTTGAAGCCCCTCCCCTCTGCTCAGGAGACTGTGTGGCCCCTCATTGTAATTCGTTGACCTGCAGCCAATAGAAAAACACAAAGGAGTCAGTTCAGTTTGTTACTCAGTTCAGATATTAAATATTAAATCTGTTAAGAGTAAACTTACTGTTTATAGACATGCCCGAACTGCATCACCAGGCCCTCAGCCATGACCACACCTGGATCTGATGGACCAATCAGAACTCAGCTGTCACTGTAAAACTCTCCTTCGGACATAAATAACAGGTCCTAGTCCACCAGAACTCATGACAAACAGCGGTTTATTAATTTGTAATGTTACAGTGTGGAACGCTTTCACCAGTTTTTAATAAAAATATACCCCAACACTGATCTTCGAGAGGTGTCTCGAGAGGTGAAAGCCTCTGGTGACAGACTCATTGAACAGTCTTGGCAGCAGTCTGAGCGAGGCTCACTCTACTGACCAATCAGAGAAAAGCCATGATTTCTATTTGACTGGTAAGTTTTTACCTTTTTAATTAATGTAGTTTCATAACTACAAAAACCTGAAGGGCTGTGCAGCAGGGACAGGGAGGACTGGGCACTGGATTCAGAATTTTACATTAGCAGTAAATGAAGCTGTACACTGCAGCAATAATTCAGGGCTGCAACTAAAGACTGCATTGATTCATATTTAAGCTGAGACCAACACATTTTATTGTTCAATCCATTTAATTCTCTAATACCCAAACAATCAATTTACTGTGACAGAAACAAACTGATTACCGAGTGTCTGTTAAAAGAAATGATAACCTGACCTCTAGATTCTATATTTTAAGAAATTAAATGTATTATAGTAAAATAACAACTAAAATTTAGTTATTAGTTTCCTGCACCTCATAGTTCAAAACTACCTCTGAAACTACTTACCACCTGGTTTAACCTTTAACCAGATGTTAACAGGTTTATACAACCTACCTACAGTAACCCGGCTGTACTGTGCTGTACTGTGTGTCCATTTACAACAAAAAAAGTTACATTCTGTATTTTTCAAACACCAACAAACCTCGCGTGACATAGGCTCGTTACAGCCACACGGAAGCGTCAGAATGCCGGACGATTAACAACTAAAGGTTCGTTTTCATTAAGACATCACCTTTTAAATTGTTTGTGTCTGAGCCAAAGCGAAGACAGTTTCCTACGGTTTCATTTTCAGTCCCAAAGCGTTTTGTAGTTTTAACACAACTCTGGGGGAAATACTACTTACTGTTAATTACAAATGTTTCAGACGGAGATTGGCGACGGTGTTTGCTAACGTTTCTAACTAGGAGCTTTAGTCGTATTCATGTTTGCAAAGCTTTTTAATCGCGGTAACTGATGAAGAACAATCTACCGTCCTTACCTTAAAATTTAAATATTTTAAGAAAAAAAACCACAATATTCAAATCCACCCACTGGCCACGTCAACTTTAAACCTTCTGGGTCCGTTCTGATTGGCCACGTTGTAAAACGTTTCAAACGTCCCTTCCGCTCTGGTCTCTACGCTTTTACACCGACCCCTAGTTGGAGTGTGTTTGCAGACTTTAATGATGTCACGTCATAATTTTGTTTATCCACTATATTGTGAAATTTCTGCACTTTATTAAAGTCACACTTTGTGCATTATTTTTATAGTAACGCTGTAATTGAACGTGTTACTATATTCATTTTGTAATAGTGTTAAAACACTTTCCAAAAATAAAAATAATGATAAAAAACAAGCCGCAGAAGGAGCAAAGAGCAAAAGTTAGTCATCAGTTAAAACTGTGTATTTGAAAAAACTAAAATGGTTTAGCAGAGGATATGTGAACATTATCAACAGTAAAATAACAGAGTTTGCTTATAGCCACATTCTGATCAGGTGGATTCAGTTGAAGCATGAAAGAGGTCAGCTTGATTATTATTGAAAACATCTTTTAAAAAGTGACTTGAAAAAAGTAGAGTGAGAATTACAGCACACCACAGTGGTAGTTTTTTTAGTGGCATCCTGAGTGCCTCTGGTGTTAGCTGTGTCTAGCATAGGTGTCACGCAGCGCTGCAACATTGTTGTTCCAGGTATGTCTAGCAAGTTGTTCAGTGTGGCAACCCTGAACTTATGGGATAAGCTGAAAGGTGGAAAAAAAACCTTACTGCATGTTATACAGTAAAAGATTAAAAAAACACTCCTCTTTGTGGAATGCAGTAAGACCGGAATACCTCCTGCTCCCAGAGACATTAACCTCCACCCAATCAGGATGTCTCATTGTTCCCTCCCTTTCACAGTCCTGAGTGCAAACAAAATGGTGTAAAATGTCAGACGTGGTAGACATCCCTCACTGCAGCAGGTGGATAAAATCAGTGATTCGTTTTCTGTGAGAGCACAGAGAAAGTTTCCGTTACGGTGACTATTTAATGTGGACACAGCTACTGCATGAACAGCATTAAAACCTATTGGGACGAGGAGCATGAGAAGAAAGCCCACAGCTGTCCTCAGTGTAGACAGACCTTCACACCTAGACCTGTTCTGGTGAAAAACACCATGCTAGCAGATTTAATAGAGGAGAAGAAAACCGGACTCCAAACTGCTCCAGCTGATCATCGCTATGCTGGACCTAAAGATGTGGCCTGTGATTTCTGCACTGGGAGAAAACTGAAAGCCACCAAGGCCTGTTTAACCTGTCTGGTCTCTTACTGTGAGAAACACCTCCAGCCTCACTTTGAATCCCAGACTTTCCAAAAACACAATCTGGTGGAGCCCTCCAAGTATCTCCCGGAGAACATCTGCTCTCGTCATGACAGAATGAGGAACATTTTCTGCCGTACTGATCAGCAGCGTATCTGTTATCTCTGCTCAATGGATGAACATAAAGGCCACGACACAGTCTCAGCTGCAGCAGAGAGGACTGAGAGGCAGATAAAGCTTGAGGGGAGTCGACAAAAACTCCAGCAGAGAATCCAGGACAGAGAGAAAGACATGAAGCTGCTTCAACAGGAGGTGGAGGACATCAGTCTCTCTGCTGATAAAGCAGTGGAGGACAGTGAGAAGATCTTCACTGAGCTGATCAATCTCATGGAGAAAAGAAGGTCTGATGTGAAGCAGCAGATCAGATCCCAGCAGGAAACTGAAATGAGTCGAGTCAAAGAGCTTCAGGAGAAGCTGAAGCAGGAGATCACTGAGCTGAAGAGGAAAGACACTTCACTAGAGCAGCTCTTACGCACAGAGGATCACATCCAGTTTGTCCACAGCTACCCCTCACTGTCAGCACTCAGTGAATCTACAGACTCATCCAACATCAACATCCGTCCTTTGAGATACTTTGAGGATGTGACAGCAGCTGTGTCAGAGCTCAGAGATCAACTACAGGATGTTTTTAGAGAGACATGTACAAGCATCTCACTGAGACTGAGTGAAGTGGATGTTTTGCTGCCACTAGCAGAACCCAAGACCAGAGCTGAGTTCTTAAAGTATTCATGTGAAATCACACTTGATCCAAACACAGCAAACACATATCTCTTACTGTCAAAGGGGAAAAGAAAAGCAACATTAATGAGCAAGCCACAGTCTTATTCCAATCAACCTGAGAGATTCACTTATTGGCACCAGGTTCTGAGTAGAGAGAGTATGACTGGAAGTTGTTACTGGGAGGTGGAGTGGAGCGGAACAGGGGTTTACGTAGCAGTTGCTTACAAGAATATCAGCAGAACAGGAAGTGTGAATGAATGTGGATTTGGACGAAATGACCAATCATGGGCATTAATTAGTTATCTTAACACTTATACTTTTTTGCACAACAATATCAAATCTTCTGTCTCGGGTCCTTGGTTCTCCAGCGTAGGTGTGTACCTTGATCACAGAGCAGGAATTCTGTCCTTCTACAGTGTCTCTGAGAGCCTAAATCTCCTCCACAGAGTCCAGACTACTTTCACTCAGCCTCTACATGCTGGAGTTTTGCTTGTGTATAATGGTGACACTGCTCAGTTCTGTAAACAACAAAACAACTAATATTCACTCCCAACAAGTCACAGGGCTTTGGGGAAGCTGTAGTTCTGAGGGTGTGTTGTCCTGAGCATGGACGTTTGTCTTCTTATCTGTATAGTACCAGCAGAGACACCACAACGTCTGTGATTTGTTTTTACAGAAATGAACACACGCAGTTTTTATCAGTTAGGACCAATAACTGCTCACTGGAAACACACAGCTCCAAAGCTGGAGACACCTGCAGAAATTGACAGAGAGAGGGAGACAGAAAAGGAGAAAGACAAGTACAGCAGTAAGAAGTATGTCACTGTATGTTATAAAGTGATGACTCCAGGATCAGATTAAACTGAAGGGTGAGATATGGAACCAATGTGGATGTGAGATTTCCCCAGGCTTTCTGTAGGTGAGTTGGAGTCTGTGCTTTGACTTTATGTCATGATTCCAAAAGCATCGCCAAAGTAGATCAACGCTGCTGCCATGATAGAGGTGTTCTATCTTATGTTTGCCTCATCTCTATTAAATTTTGTTTAAGCGTTTTAAACAACTTTTTAGCTAAAAACTAAAGTTAATTAGATCCACCTTAGAAGGGTCATGGGATACCCCAGTGTGAGTTTTTCTCCTGAATCAAGTTTAGTGTCCCTTTTTAGAGTAGAGAAGTTTGGTCCTCTTTCTTCCCGTGGTATGTACTAGTACCAAACCTCTAAAAAGTACCACTATTTTGATTTTTTAAAAGTTTGTTTGCATCTTATCTTCAGAAATAACTGGCTAAGAAACAATAGGAATTTATAAAAGTAGTAGTAGGAACTTAAAGCTACACGGTGCAACTTGAGCTACCGCTAACATAAGACTGAAACAGTCCTCTCTACTTTCTCTTGTCCTCCGTCTATCTACAGTAAAACACACTTTCCACAGCTCTTCAGGTATTTGTTGTCATTAAATAACAATAAATAACAAAACAATAAAATAGTTGCTCTTCTCTGATTGGTCAGTAGGGTGAGCCTCACTCAGATGTTTTAGAAGTGAATATCTCTGCACCCAAGCTGTTCATTGTGTCACAGGAGGATTCAATGCTCCTCTCACTAACATTAGTGTTGGAGCATATCTCTATTAAAACATATGTGGAAAAACTGTGCACACTGTAATTTTCATGTATTCATTGTTTATGTTAATTTATCCACAGTTTGTGTATTTTTACAGTAAATGAAAATATATACATTTCTACGCATGGTGTATTTACAGTAGCAGATAAAAGACATAACCTATAGACAATAAAAGTTGTGTTCCTTAACCGAAAAAAGGCAGTAACTCTGTACAAAGTATGTAGTCAAAAGGAATCACATTCACAATGGAGTCTGGATGACAGTAAGTGAACCAGCAGGACGGTCTCCAGATTATTGATGTCATCCAGCTGCTGCATTTCATGGATGACTTATTTCGTTTGTTATTGTCAATCCAAATATTAAATATTAAATTTCAGTAATGCAAATCTTCAGCATCTGGATGACAAAAGTAAATAAAAACTTCTGTCACACCTTGGCAGACTTTGTTTTTAAAATGAGGTGGCATTGCCCCGTTAACCGATTAACCAGCTGTACTTTATTATAATCTTTCACTTAGTGGCATGCAGCTTACTGTCTGCAGCCTTTGGTTACCCACATGTGCAGTAGGAGAAAGGGGATTAGAAACCTGGTTACATGTATACGTGGCAAAGTAATTGGGGTTCTCAACAGAAATCTACCTAGGGAAAACCTATTTCCCTTATCCCCTACCCTTATTTAGGAAACCAGCTTTCCCATATACATGACACTTAAGAAATCGGCTTTCCCAAGAAAGCTGACTGTTACCTGGTTACTGAAGTCCATGTAAACGCACAAACTTGTGATTGTTTGCACTGATTCTGTCAGAAATCTGGGGATCATCATAGACAACCACTTGAGCTTTAGTCACCACACCTTCTCCAAATCTCAGGCAAACATATTGTCCCCCTGCAACATCAGAAAGGTCAGACCCTGGCTTTCTGAATATGCAACCAAATTTATTGTTCAGGAACTGGGTATATCTCGTCTCGATTACTGCAGTGCTTTGCAGATGTGCTACCACCAGAATAATCAACCCCGTCTAGATGATCCAAATATTTTAATCAGTCAAAATGGACATGTTACACTATCGTTCAGATCAGGTTCAAAACTCTAACTCTCACCGACAGGGTGGTCGATTCAACAGCTCCACCTACTTGAACTCCCTCATCCAGGTCTACAATCCATCCATCAACACTGCACACTGCCGACAAACAGGATCTGGTGGTTCCATCACCACACAGCAATAGATCCCAAGAAGATCTTCAGCTAAGTGGTCCCGCGATGGTGGAACAAGCTATATAGCTCTGCACTGAATCTCACTTGCAATATTTAAAAACCTGTTGAAGACAGAACTTTTTGCAGTTAAAAAAGAAAATGCTGTGGCACCTGGACTTGCTTTTAATTTAGAACCCAACTTTATTTTACATCTTTATAGTCTTGACTTTATTCTGTAAAGTGCCTTGAGATAACTTTGTTGTGAATTGGCGCTATAAAAATAGATTTGAACTGAATTTAATTTAATTAATTTAGAATTTAGAACCTAACACCACTGGGCTGAAAGTGTGCTGATAAAGTAGGTAGGAAGGAAAGAGGAACATAAACACATCAAGAAGGCACTTAAAACCTGTGCGTACCCAAACTGGGCCTTTTTCAAAACCACAAATAAATGTAGAAGAAGAAGATACACGTCCACAATATTTTTAAATTGCCTCTAGGGGACAAATAAAGTGATTTGAAATGAATTTATTTGAATAGACAGAGAAGATGAGGACATCAAACAGATAAGCTTCGTCATCCCATAATGTTGCAGAGTAACTAAGAAAGTCACATTTCAATATCAATATCAATATCAACGCAACATTTTTGCGCATTTCAAATACAGAAACACACTGAGGCAAAAACTGGTCCATCTTAAGGACAAAATAGAGGGTCAGGACTACTTTGAACAAGGTGTTAAAAAGGCAATTTATGAAAGCTTGAAAGGAGGCTCTCTCAACAGAGAAAAGAGCCTATGACAACTCTTACATTGCAGTTCTCTAATCACCTCCGAGACAGCTCCACAGTCCATCACAGGCCAAAGCATGTATCTTTGAAAAAAAAGCGGGACAGACAACAAGGCCCCAGGTAATCATCAAAAGAACAATGACAAAGTGACTCCACAGCCTTTATAAGCCACCTTCCTTAGCCAGGTAAACAGAACCTAGGAAGCCCTAGTTGCCACTTAACAACATTTGTTGGGTAATAATCTACTTCTTTTTGCACTTTGCTTTCAGGGTTTTTTCCTTGCTTTGTACTGCTTATTTAGATAAAACCATTTGCCAAGTGACTAAATATAGATGTGGTCATGTGCTTATTTAGATCTTAAGCAGGGCTTAGGAATCTGATGTCAGATCAAAAATTTCTACATTTAAAGAGTGAGAACTTTTTTCTTTTAAACTCTGTTGACTTTACTTAATTGTTTAAAACTATGAATAATATGTATAAAAGCTTTTTGTAAAGGTTCCAAATGAAACTGTGACATCTTAAGTAGGTCACGATTCTCACCGCATGTTGTAAATGACAGAACACACACCCTCCATTTCACAGAAATATCTTCTTTGTGAAATGCAGCAAATCCTGAAAACCCTCTTTCTTTTTCCTACTGTAACAGACGTGTAGCTCCACCCTATCAATATATTTCTGTTTCCTCCTTCACATATTTGGCATTGTAGTTGAACAACAGCAGAGCTCTGATTGCTGTCAGAGCACAGAGAAAGTTTCTCTTTGGAAAAAGTACATAGTCTCCAGAAGGTGAAATGGAGCAGCAAGGACTTCAGGTTGACCGACAAATGTTCTGCTGTTCCATCTGTCTGGATCTACTGAAGGATCCAGTGACTATTCCATGTGGACACAGCTACTGCATGAACTGCATTAAAACCTACTGGAATGAAAAGGATCAGAAGAAAACCCACAGCTGTCCTCAGTGTAGACAGACCTTCACACCAAGACCTGTCCTTGTGAAAAACACCATGTTAGCAGATTTAATAGAGGAGCTGAAGAAGACCGGGCTCCAAGCTGCTCCAGCTGATCACCGCTATGCTGGAGCTGAAGATGTGGTCTGTGATTTCTGCACTGGGAGGAAACTGAAAGCAACAAAGTCCTGTTTAACCTGTCTGGTCTCTTACTGTGAGAAACACGTCCAGCCTCACTATGACTCCCAGACTTTCCAAAAACACAATCTGGTGGAGCCCTCCAAGTATCTCCAGGAGAACATCTGTTCTCATCACAATAAAGTGAAGGAGATTTTCTGCCGTACTGATCAGCAGTGTATCTGTTATCTCTGCTCAATGGATGAACATAAAGGCCACAACACAGTCTCAGCTGCAGCAGAGAGGACTCAGAGGCAGATGAAGCTTGAGGGGAGTCAACAAAAACTCCAGCAGAGAATCCAGGACAGAGAGAAAGACATGAAGCTGCTTCAACGGGAGGTGGAGGCCATCAGTCTCTCTGCTGATAAAGCAGTGGAGGACAGTGAGAAGATCTTCACAGAGCTGATCCATCTCATGGAGAAAAGAAGGTATGATGTGAAGCAGCAGATCAGATCCCAGCAGGAAACAGAAGTGAGCCGAGTCAAAGAGCTTCAGGAGAAGCTGGAGCAGGAGATCACTGAGCTGAAGAGGAAAGACACTTCACTAGAGCAACTCTTACGCACAGAGGATCACATCCAGTTTGTCCACAGCTACCCCTCACTGTCAGCACTCAGTGAATCTACAGACTCATCCAACATCAACATCCGTCCTTTGAGATACTTTGAGGATGTGACAGCAGCTGTGTCAGAGCTCAGAGATCAACTGCAGGATGTTTTGAGAGAGAGATGTACAAACATCTCACTGAGACTGAGTGAAGTGGATGTTTTGTTGCCACTAGCAGAACCCAAGACCAGAGCTGAGTTCTTAAATTATTCATGTGAAATCACACTGGATCCAAACACAGCAAACAAGTTTCTGTTACTAACTGAAGGGAGCAGAAAAGCAACAATGAGCAAAAAACAGCCTTGTGCTAGTCACACAGACAGATTCATTACATATACGCAGGTCCTGAGTAGAGAGAGTCTGACTGGACGTCGTTACTGGGAGGTGGCTTGGACAGGGACAGCAGTTTATGTAGCAATCACATACAAGAATATCAGCAGATTAGGAGGTGACAGTGGATTTGGAAGGAATAACAAATCCTGGGCATTAAATTGTTACCAAAAGACTTATTATTTTTATTACAACAATGTCCAAACTCTAGTCTCAGGTCCTCAGTCCTCCAGAATAGGAGTGTACCTGGATCACAGTGCAGGTGTTCTGTCATTCTACTGTGTGTCTGAAACGATGACTCTCCTCCACAGAGTCCAGACCACATTCACTCAGTCTCTACATCTTGGATTTTGTGTTTTTGGATATGGAACCACTGCTGAGATCTGTAAACTCAAATAGAAGCTATTTTTTGTGCATTTGATTAAAATCAGAAGTGGTTTAATCAACCGGAAGCTGGAAGATACAATAAGATGGAAAAAGTGGGGGACGACTATGTGAATTTTTATACTATACAGGTGACCAATGGGTTGGACAACAACAAGCAAGCAAGACAGCAGCACTGGAGGACCAGAGTTGCATACTTCTGGTTTAGATGAAGCATTTGGCATTAATTCAGTGATATCTTTGGGGATGCAGTCTAATGCCAGAATTATACCACACACAAACAAATGTTTGTGGGTTTTGTCATAGATGGTGTCATGTTTAGCAACTGAGTATTTACTAAAGAAGAATGATTAAACAGGAACAGGACTCGTGTGGATGTTTACATCTATCCACAGTTCCTCCTTAAGTGGTAGTGGGGTCTTATAAAGGATTCTGGAGCTCCAGTACATGTAGATCTATCTGTGATAATCGTGAAGAACTGATGAATTGTTTCTCTAATATTTACAAGCTAAACACAGTCATGAAGTCATGGCTGCTGAGAATTCAGGGAATTCTAGGCTGAACAGGGCTATGGCTCTTAGCCTGGCTACAGTGATACAAATAAACTGAGGGCTGTTTACATTTTCCTTTTTAATGATAAATAATATGAGTGAATCTGTTTATTAAATCATATAATTGTGCAGTCATTAAACTGATTTTCATGATTGAATGTGTGAACAAAACCAAAGTTTACACAATGAATAAAGCATGTTCTTTGTTGTTTTTCCAGGGTTTCTTTTAAAGAGGATGGAGAAAATGTGTAACTTTTCCAAGCAGGCATGTAATGATGCGGTACAAAGTTGCCATGAAAGAAGTCCATAATAGTATATCTATAACTTTAAACATTTGAAGATGAATTTTAAAAAATGTCATTTAATTATTCTTTTATTATTTATATGTGTTTAAATGTGTTTCCTTTTAAAATAAATACCTGGTTCAGCTTTTGTGTCCCTTTCAGGTTCAGTCTGTTAAATTTTCCCTCTGTTAGCTGGTGAAAGCTCCAGAACCATGTTCCAACACTGTGCTTTCAACTTCCTCCCTGAACGCTACATATTGTCACTGTCAGCTTATTTGCAAAACTTTGAGCTTTCCTTAACTTCTTTCTGTCATGTTGCTGAGGACCATTTGTCTCTGTCTCACACAGAAAGTTGTAGTGAACACCTACACCACGTTTCCAATGAAAATGAATAGCAGTTGTTGCTGGAAAAGGGATTTTGTCGCCTGTAGTGTGAACGCACCATAGTTGTGTAGATGAAGTGAATTGTTTCATAAAATCATGTGGATTTAGTATTAGTAACTTAATACTAGAGGATACCACCTTAGAGCTGGGAGATCAACTACGTTCTGAGAGACACATCAACAAACATCTCACTAGGACTGGCTGATGTGGATGTTGTACTGCCAACAGCAGAACACAAGCTGGATTCTTAAAGTATTCATGTGAAATCACACTGGATCCAAACACAGCACAAAGACAGCTGATTTCATCTGAAGGTGGCAGAAAAGCAACAAGAATAAATCAACTACAACCTTATTCTGATCACCCAGACAGATTCACTGATTGGGAACAGGTGCTGAGCAGATGAGAGTCTGAGTAAACGTTGCTACTGGGAGGTGGAGTAGACAGGGACAGGGGTTTTTGTAGCAGTTAAATATAAGAATATCAGCAGAACGAGGAGGGATAAATCTGGACTTGGACTCAATGACAAATCTTGGGTATTATACTGTTACCGAGACATTTGGTTTTTTTTTTGGTACAACAACATTCCAACTCGTGCCTTAGTTCCTCCATCCTCCAGAATAGGAGTGTACCTGGATCACAGAGCAGGTATTCTGTCCTTCTACAGCATCTCTGAGACCCTGAGTCTCCTCCACAGAGTCCAGACTACTTTCACTCAGCATCTACATGCTGGAGTTTTGCTTGTATATAATGGCGACACTGCTCAGTTCAGTAAACAACAAAACAACTAATACTCACTCCCAACAAGTCACAGGGCTTTGGGGAAGCTGTAGTTTTGAGGGTGTGTTGTCCTGAGCATGGACGTTTGTCTTCTTATCTGTATAGTACCAGCAGAGACACAACAACGTCTGTAATTTGTTTTTACAGAAATGAACACACGCAGTTTTTATCAGTTAGGACCAATAACTGCTCACTGGAAACACACAGCTCCAAAGCTGGAGACACCTGCAGAAATTGACAGAGAGAGGGAGACAGAAAAGGAGAAAGACAAGTACAGCAGTAAGAAGTATGTCACTGTATGTTATACAGTGATGACTCCAGGATCAGATTAAACTGAAGGATGAGATATGGAACCAATGTGGATGTGAGATTTCCCCAGGCTTTCTGTAGGTGAGTTGGAGTCTGTGCTTTGACTTTATGTCATGATTCTTCTGTCAAGTAATGGAGGCACTGGAGTCACTGCTGAGGTCTGTAAGCTCAAATAGAAGCAATTTACAGTGCAGGGGGCTAAAGTTTAAAAGACACCAGATCTTCATTTATCATTGATGTTTTCACACAAATCAAAAAATATGTTTACATTCATTTGATTGAAAGAAGTACTGGTGGATACTGACTGTACAATCTTCATTATTGATATTAGTTAGAAAATCGTGATAATTTCTTTTTCATAGCTAAGTGTAGTTTAAAAAAAACTTTGGATGAAGTGAATCTCGTCATGAAATCATTCAACAGTATTTTATGACATATTAGTAGTATGACATATTTTAGTTTTTGCAAATGGAATATAGAAGTCTTTTACAGTATTTTCTCGTCTGGATTCTGGGATCTGATTTAAGGAGAAATGTGAAACTATCATCAGATAACATCTGAGCTAGTTCAGTGTCTCTGATTACACAATTATTTCACTATTGTGTAATCACAGTTAAAGCCCAAGCATGAATGGATCCTCACCCCAGTGTGTCTGTGTGTGTGTGAGATTCACTTTTGCATTGCTGAAACACCAGTCATGAGCACAGGTACATGTGCATTAGGTTTTAATGACTCTGCAGGTTTTTTTATTGTAATATCAAAGAGAAGCACTAACCATAGAGCGACAGTGACACTATGGTGTAGTCCCAGCGTTACAACAAAGTCATATTGGGAAATAATTATTCCCGTCAGACAAATTTCTTCCTGTGCACCAGCCAAAGTTTCCACAAACAGAAACACAACCATCCAACTAGAATAGCCTGACAAATCTTGGATTACTTTGACAGAAAGTCTCATAGCAACCAACGCAAGAGCCTGTGTGGATGATCAAAAAGTGAAAGTTCACTAAGTGAACCACTTACCAAGCAAACACAACAACACTAAAAACAGCAAGCTTTTGAGAAGATATTACTTTCTGGTCCAACAGTAAGAACAGCAGCTTCACATCTGTCTTGGATCCTTTCATCTATTTCATTCCAGGCTGATATTTCTCTCTGTGTCCGCTCATCCTTGCTTCCTCGATGTCGCCTTCTTACTGCATTTGTGAGGTTTATCATTCATCTTAACAAAACCCGTGACAAATACATGGATGTATTTAATATTCATGAATATGGGGTTTATTAAGTTCTCGCAAAAAATCAGTGGTTCAGGACTGCAAAGTTCCATGCTGCGGTATCTGAGAATCTGGGCCAGTTGTCATAGCGATGGGGATGTCTTTTTTCTTATGACACGTTAGTGTAGCACCAAAATGATTTTGTAGCAGTTATGTTAATGGAAAAATGTTACACATTTTTTGTCTTTAAGACATCAACAACTGATGTACAAACAGTTGTACTTGTGAGGAAACTGTGCCAACCACACTTATTTCCACTGTGGTAAAATTGTGATCATGGCCTAAAACCATCAAGTATCTTTCAGATTGTATTGTAGCTACTGTTATGATCAGTATGAACCTTGTTAGAAGAAAGATTAGACATCGTAGTGGACACATGTTGTTTATCTGAAATGTTTCAGCAGGTTTGGACGCTAATGCTTGGATACAATTTATAACATACTTTATTGTAAAAGTTGAAATGAAAGGTTAGGGAGTCTTGGAGCAGGTGAAGGGGGTGATGACTGGGGCTGATTTTCTGCAGGTGGATCTGACAGGTTGACTGGAAGGAAATTGGTGACCTCAAAGGGTGAGAGCAGGTGAGACTCAAAGAGACAAAGCAAAGATCCATTCTACAGTACAGGTAAACATCAGTGATTAGGAAGATTAAGAATAAAGATGAGAAACATTGGCTTGATGCAAATCATAGTGTGGGCGAGCGGGAGCTGAGCCAGGAGGAAAAACTGGAGGGACAGAGTCTGAAACAAGAGGAGAGTTAGTGGAATAAAAACAATCTGAACAGCAGAAACTCTACAGCTGTCTTTGTGCTTAGTATGTTCTCCCTGAGCTTTTGTTTGTTTTCTCCCTCAGTCCAAAGACATGCATGTTATCAAAAATAGAGCAGAGATAGAACCTGAAGAGGACAAGTGATTACAGATAATGAATGGATGTTGTACTGCAGCAACTACATAAGGAAGCCCCCCCCAAAAAAACTATCACAACCAATCTGAGCAGTCATGAGATTATTATGGTGACGTTTTGTAACATAGATTTGTATTTGTTGTTGGGACAATTCTGTTTCTGTTTTTGTGCAGAATGTTGTTTTTGTTCATTGTAGTGAATTTAAGAAGTTCAAAAACTGCCCAGAAGAATCAGAACACATCAATAACTAAGACAAATCCCTTAAAAACTAATGTCACTTCCCTGTCTTTCATTAGTCTGAGTATAATATAGAACGAGCTGATTGTGTGTTGCTCAGTGCACCCTTTTCCCTGCTGTTCTTGTCCTTATGACCGTATGTCCAACAACACTTCCTAATGTTTCATTATTATATAAATGTAATCTAATTTAAAGAAAATCCATCGTGAACCAACAGATCCACAGGGCTAAATATCCCTCCCTTTAGATTCCAAACTGTTCCATTGTCTCATGGGAAAGCTATTAAACAGATTAATTTATCAAATATTTAATTTGTTGTTAATTTATGTATATATTTATTTAGTTATGTGACCTTATAAAAGAATTAACATTAAAAGAAACATTTAATCCACGAAATCAGAAAATATTACAAAATAGTTACAATCTGTGTGTTTTCATGTTTAATTTTCATTGATACTTCTGAATTTAAATATTCACCACCAAAGTTCAGACAGGAGTTAACAGAACGGCACCGGAATAGGTCAGGATTTCCCCCAAACTGTGCAGTGCGCGGGAAGGAGCAGGACTAACAATCTGTTAGCCCCTCTTTTACTTTGAAATAACTTTATTAGTACTGTGTTTAACTTTGTACTGCAGTAACCTCTTTGCTGTTGTAGAAAACTTTCCATAAAACACAAATTTCAGCCACTAGATGTCAGCAGTCGAACATTTCCCTTTAAATGAGGCTTCTTGAAATGAAGCTTTAGATGAAACTAGTGGCTGGAAGCTTCATCTTCATCGGTTTCACCACACCTGGTGACGTCACAAGGCGCGTCAGACTAATTGGCCTGTCAGCTGCGTATCGGTTTTCTCTTCCGGAATAAACACACTTGAGACACACCTGAGCAGGCGAAGTGGGGAGGACACTAGGATAGTGCGACGATTCACCGGTTTAATCATCGGAAACAGGAACAGCAGAAACGATTAGAGTGGAGCGGCGAGGCGTTAGAAGGCGGTAAACTCTTCTTTTTGCTCCATACACACCGACCCCAGCTGAAAATGCCTCCGTCCTCATCTTCCTCCTCTTCCTCCCTGCGACTGCTCCTCATCATCCTGATCCGAGCGGCGGGTTGCGACGAGTCTTTCCGCACCGGACAGAGGGACTTCGCGTTGGACACGAACAAATCTGTGAGAGAAGGAGCGACTCTGCTCGCCACCGCGTACGTGAACTCCGAGACAGAATGTCAGCACGTGTGCTGTGCGGACCCGCTTTGCAACCTGGCGCTACTGGAGCCGCCCGGCGGCGAAGTGGAGAACCGAACCTGCGACCTGTTCAACTGCATCTACAGAAACCGCTTCGTGTGCAGCTTCGTGAACCAGGCTGGGTACCTGAGCTACATCAGAGAGCCCGTGTTCCAGAAATACCTGGCGGGACCGCAGTCAACAGGTGACTGTACAGCTGGATTATTAACCTGGTTGTAAATGTAAAATCAGTATTGTATGAGCAAACCAGGGTTTCCTCTGTTTTTGCTTATGTTGTGTATTGTAAGGTTAATCAGATAAGAAGTACTTGTTTAAGCCTACTGATGATGTCATATTGCTTTGATTTTTGCCTTTATAGCTTGCCTTTTATCTTTTAAGTGTGTGTAATAAATTGTCAAGGAAACAATGCATAACCATGGTTTGTTACAAGAGACAGTAACTGGAGCTAAGGAACTGACTACAAGGTAGTGGGGACAGCAACAAGGACTGAAGAGGGGTCAGGGCATCTGGACCCAATTTATATGGTGTCTCAGTGGACAGTAAGAACCAGGCTAAACAGTCCTTCTTGGCTCCTCTAACTGCAGAACCTCACTCAGAATCTTACTGTTTTTCAGTGCCACAGTACAACAGAATTCAGTTGGTGTCATGTTAGACTGGTTTAACTAAATGTGGACAAAAACTGGGCTCTGAGTGTGGTTTCTAGGTTATCTGGATAATGTTCTGCTGATTAAAACAACCTCCCTTTTCTCCAAATTTGTGACAACACTATCTTACAGATAAACCGGCTCCACCCATTGCAAACGCAGGCAGTGACATTGTCGTTCAGCCTGGAGAGACGGTGATGCTGAACGGCATTGAGAGTATGGCTCTGGGTGACGCCAAGATTGTTGACTACAGCTGGAACCTGGAGAGCGGGAATGAAGATATCTCCATGGAGGTAAATGCAGGGGGGTTACCACAGGTAGAAGTAAGCAGTGGGATATCTGTACAGGAAGCAGTAGTCTGACTCCAACACTGGACATGTTTTATTGTGTGGTTTTTAGTGAATTCAATATCCCAGAGCGCATTCAGAATCGTTCTAATTTTCAGGGACCTTGTTGTTGTTTCTCCTGTAAAACAACATTTTAAAATGGGTGATTTCTGAATTTGGTTCTGCAGGAGACGGACCTTCCTGACCAGAGACACCTCTCCAACCTGTCCACCGGCTCGTACCTCTTCAAACTGACTGTCACAGACTCCAACGGTCAAACAGACGACGCAATGGTCAAGGTCCTTGTCCTCAACCCAGAGCAGTCTAGCTGTAAGTGTTCATGGAAAATGTAGTGCACTGAGGTCTGTGGGTGTCTGTGGACGCACCTGGGAGACTAAAGCTAAAACACCAGCCTAATTAACATAACAGCATCTCTCAGCAGGTCCACCAGTCCACACCTGGGCTTCACAGGCCCATCTCAGGTAAAATAAATCATCAAAGTAAATCAGTCAACATTCTGAAGACTGGAAAGAAAAAAACTAAAATGTGAGTCTTCTCAGAGGACCACTCGTTTTTATTAGATGTCTGAACCAGGATTAAATGTGGTCTTCAGTCAGTTCAGAGTCCCACAAACTAATAATCAGTAAACGAAGGAAAGAGACACAATAACCAAAACGAATCCAGTGACCACAATCATTGTTTGACTGGTTTATTGTCTCTTTCAGCCTGGTGAGTGGGGGCCTGTCTGGGCCCATGGTTTCTTTTGTGGGGGTTATCTCAAAAACAATGATTCAGGGTGGGACGTGTGGGGCGAGTAAAACAGAAACTCTGTAACTAATGAAATTTCATTCAGAAAACAATGAAAAGAGGCTGGAGTTAATATCTCCAAACGCTGGACATTAGGTCTTGATGAAGCTGTGAAACACTCACACTGTGACTTTCAATTATGAAAGAATCGAGAATTTAAATTCAGTTGAAATTAGCACCTCTTTAGAGTCGTCCTGGGATCAAACTGGGAGAGCAGATCATGGTGTTCTGTCCGTCTGAATGAACATGCAGCTCACTCTCTCTCTCACACACACACACACACACACACACACACACACACAGTCCTGATTCTAAAAAAATGCTTTACACCATGCATTACTAGTTTCCAAATGTTGGAGATGTTTCAAGTGTATCTGAGGGCAAGTTGGAGAAACTTCTCCTTGTCTCTGCTGCAGGAAGCGTTTTAGTGTGTAGAATACAGGAATAAATCTGTGGTCCATCGTGTCTACAGGTGATGAATGTGTGGAGAACTGTGATCAGACAAGTTCCTCCTGATAAAGATCAGCCTGGTTGTTTTTCAGCAGATCAGGATTTAAACTGGTTTGTCTTTATGGCTGTGGAAGCTGGACTTTGCAAAGAAAACATCTGCAGAAATTAATGTACAATATTTAAGTAGTCTGCAAAAGTCAGTTTGTTTTCAGACGGAACAGCTGACTGATCAGTTTCTTATTGATTCGATGGTTCATCGGATCAGGTCCTGGGGTTGGATTTAAAAAGCGGCTGTTGAGTTTGTGTTTTTACTGAGGATCCACACCTCACTCAAACTGGTTGGACTGGAACAAAACATACACTTACACAAACCTGCTCTGCAAGGCTTTTATTTTGTCACCTTGACTTTTGTGTTGACTTCTGGAGATGGAACATGACTTCTGAGATGTCTCCCAAACTGACTGATGGATGGACTGATTAATTCATGAACAAACATAGTTAATTAGGTATTGATTGGTTCATGTGTCAAACAACAGATTTGAGGACAGCACCAGTTGACAGGCTTTGTTGAGTTACATATCTACAGTACTCACGTGACGCAATATACTACGTTACCTTGGAAATGGAAACTCTCTTTACTGCACATACCCTGTGCCGTAGATTAATAATTAAATTCATCACAGAGAGACATGAGTAAATAGGCCCAGTATAAGGAAGACAGAACAAACTTCTTCACTAGAGCCCAGAATAAAAATATCAAAGTGGAATAGTGTGTTGAAAGGTTGGGCTGATTGGGCCTCATTTTTCATTTCGGAAATAGGACTTTAGTTTGCATTAGTAAACTGTGGTTCCCTGTGGACCTGCTAACACTGCGTCTGTCTCTCAGTGTACTGTCTGACTCAGATGAAGATCGGTCCATGCCGCGCCGCGTTTCCTCGCTGGTTCTACGATGCCAAGACGAGCACCTGTCAGCAGTTTGTGTTCGGAGGCTGTACACCCAACAAAAACAACTACCTGAGCAATGAAGAGTGTATGGCTGCCTGCCGGGGAGTCACAGGTAATAACACAGGTGAATGTACAAACATTACACACAGTACTCATATAGTGCATTCATGTCACAGAAGTAAAGCATGTTGTAAATCTACTGTTGATGATTTTTCCTGTCTACAGCAACATCAGAGCGAAGCGGCATTCTGCACTCTGGTCAGTCCCACAATGACCCACTTCACATCAGCTGAGCTACATGATGCTTCAGATAAATAACTTTGTGTGTGTGTTCAGATATATGCAACCCGAAGTGTCAACCCGATCAGTTAACCTGTAATGCTACCTGCTGTCTGGATGACAGTCTGGAGTGTGACGGTGTGAAACACTGCAGCGATGGAACCGATGAGATTAACTGCAACAAATGTAAGGGGGACACATACATACACACACACACACACACACACACACACACACACACACACACACACACATACTGTTTAGCGCAATGATGGTGGAACAAGCTACCAAACGCTGCACGCTCAGCTGACTCTCTCCCAATATTGAACTGCTGAAAACTGAACTCTTCCACATCTTCTTATGCACTTAAATCTCTTAAAAAAAAAAAAAAAAAAATCTCCTTTCTGCTCTCTTGCACTTGCATCTCGTGAACTGTGAACACTTTTCTGATAGGACTTTGCTTTGATGTTTTCTCCTTCACTTAGATTTTTGCTGCCTTGTACCTCACTTGTAAGTCGCTTTGGATAAAAGCTTCTGCTAAATGACTAAATGTAAATGTGTACACACACACACACACATACAGGCTGAACCGTCCTCAAAGACGCACAGATGTACAGACTAAGCCCACAGTCAGTGATTGTCTTTCTCATCCTCAGTGAACCACACCTTCTCTCGCCTCTTGAGCATCGACGTGAATGAGAGGAAAGGTCAGTTTCTCTGAGCAACAACTGCTAACTAGTACCTGGAGCTAACAAACTACATGGTAATAATGGTTACTCCCCCCACCCCCATTAGCTCAGTGCACACAGGTCCCCCACACTGGTCCATGTCGGGCGAGTCACACCCGCTGGTACTACGACCCTGTGCGTAAGAGGTGCTACCGCTTCACCTACGGTGGCTGTGAAGCAAATGAAAACAACTTTGAGAAGGAAGACAAGTGCAAAGAGGCCTGCGATGGAGTTACTGGTACAAAAAACACAATTGTACTAAAACTAAAAAAGGACAGTAACGTGCAGTACCATAACGTTCCTTATTTATTTCCTACTGTGTTTTCTCCTGTGTCGGTGAAGAGCTTAACGTGTTTTCCAGAGGGATGTTTGAACGATATGAGTCAGAGGAAGAAGACAAAGATGGCGAAAACTCAGGTCAGAAAATGCCCTTTCTCTCTAACTCTCTAATAAAAATTGCCCAAATACATATGAAAGTAATGTAGAGCGACCTCTGGACACAAGGTGGAGGGCGGTTTGTTCCTGCCTAATGACTGAGTGCAGGTGTTTTCAGCAGTAGTTTGTTTTTATTATTTAAAGAATAAAGCTGTGAAGTGTTTGAAGACATTTCAAGTTCTCCTGGTTCCTGTTGTTAATCCTCTTCCTGGATCTCAACACTCCCATGGTGCATTTCAGCAAGACACCTCCATTCACAGGTGTTCAGGAGCTCGTAGTTTACACATTTATCATTGTACAGATTTATAGCTTTTGGCACGTCTCTATTATTTAAAGATTTGTTTACATATTTACTGATATTTCATTCACATTTGCAAACACTAGAGATTTCTGTATTTCTGTGTTCATTAACATTCAGGATATTGTTGAAATTAAAACCAGGAACCAGCAGTTCTACTGTCAGGCCTTTCTTTTGAGGTAAAAGTATTGAAGCTGACAGTGACCTCATTCTTTCCTCCTCAGGCCAAGTAGCGCTGGCTGTGATTCTGACGGTGACCATCTTGGCTCTGTTGGCTATTGTGACCTACTGCTTCCTGAAGACCCGCAGGGAGCGCTCCCATCAGCCTGTCCCCACAAGCCCCGCCCATGTGGCGATGTCAGAACAAGAAACACTTGTTTACAACAGTACCACTAAACCTGTGTGACATCACCATCATTTACAACAGCACCACCATACCACACCACAATTGTGTGATGTCACTAGCTTCTTTCTGGTGACCTCACACAGGTGCTCATTGCTGTTTTCCTCCACTGTACCAACATGTTGGTACAAGTAAGAGAGAGTCAGTCTGACTGGTGGCTCAGACTTTACTGTGAGAATCACAGACTCTGTTGTAGTTTCACTGTTTTTAATCTCAACTGGATTTTATTGAGTCTTTGTTTTTTACCAGTTGATGTCCAGATAACATTCTTCTGTAAAAAGCTTTTATTTCACGTTGTTTTTTTGAGCGTCTGCTGTAATGTCAAATATCTTGGAATAAATTTCATATTGTTTGTTCTCAGGTGTGAACATGTAAATGCTTTTTTCCAGTTTTTGTTACTGTAGATATAAACTAATTTGTTGTAATAATCTCAGGTTGTTCACATCTGCTGCCATCCTGTTTTTAAAGTTGAACGTGTCAATTAAACAGAACCAGTGTTGTTTGTTTAAGTGCATTTAATTTTTAGGTAAAGCTGAAAACATCCATAAGCTTCAGAAAACAATAGTAAATAAAGAATCACTTCTGTCTAACAATGTTTGGAAGGTTATGTCATGAGTCGTTAAATTATTTTCAATAAAGTATTTAACCTCTTTGTGGTCTGATTCAGATTTGTTCCACATGAGCTTCAAAGTGTTTTGTGTAATTTGTTTACAGATTCAACGAGAAAATGGCTTAATAAACCTGATTTCTGACTAAGTTAAACCATTACTGTTCAGTAACTGACCCTTTGGTCAGTTGCAATGAAAAAGTAAGATCAGTGTTACGACAGAGACTTGATGTAAAACAGCAGGTAAAGGTGGAGCTGATTTGATCCCTTTATGAACCGACAGATACTTTACCCACAGTACTACATCACTATTTATTAGTTTAGCAGATTCTGCTTTAACTAAAGCTTAAGCTTGACACAGTGGAGTGAAGTAAAACTACCATAAGATACAAAAGTACCAAAATCGGGTGTTGGACTGAACAGGCCTCCCGATTCAGTGACTGAAGGTTTTTGTGTTGTGTTATCTTATTGTGGGACAGGTTAAAACTTGTCTCTAATCTTGTGTTCAGACTAGTTCATGTTGTGTAACCAACTGTTGACTGACTCACCAACATCAGACTGTCCTCAGTCTGTCCAAATCAGCTTTAGTTTTGCAGGAAAGCAGTAATAAAGTCTTATCAGAATGACCACCTGAAAAGACACCTCTGCCGCCCCCACCCCCTCTTTCAAACTGCTTTAAACCTGTCATTCTTCCCATCAGCCTGCTCTTTGGATTTTACTCCCTCTAATCTGAATGTGGTTGTTTTCATAGTTTCATTGGTTTATTAAATAAATTGTAGCACAGTAGTATTGTACTTAAACTGACTAAATGTTTTTTCATTTGTTTTACATTTTACTTCTAAATGAAGGAAACCTGCGCACTAAGCCTCACATGAGACACATGAGAGATTTTTGAAATTATTCTGTGTTTTTATTTGACCTGTTTAGTGTTGACTATTTCAAAATATTAATATACCAACTACTATAATCAGTGAATAATACCAATCAGTCCCAAAAATTTTGCAACATGCATCACAGTTTTTAGAAAAGCCATTGTGAAATCAAGCATTTTGGCTCAGAACAACTGCAAAAAGGTCTGCAAAGTCCTGGAGGGAATAAAAATGGGAAAAGGAAAAACAAAACAAAGGAAAATTAGTTTTCAGCTGACGATCAGGGACATTAACCTGGTGAAAAGCAGAGTTCATCAGATACAGTCAGACCAGTTTATGACTGAATCTATTTCAAAGGAAAACCCAGATTAAAAGTCACATGTGGTCTCTGATCTGAGGTCAGATTCAGGCTGAAAATACAACTCTGCTGCCCCCCAGTGGTCAAAGTCTCATTGATGCAGCTTTAAGGTTTTTTTTCTCCAATGTATTTGAAACCTAATTAAAACCTTCTCTACATGATAAAGTGTCATTCAGCGATTGAACAGGGTGCACCAGGTGGTGCTGTATGTCACACTTTCAACAATTATTAATTGTTTTTGTTTTATTGATTAAAATAATGGATATTTAGTTTTGCAGTTATTATTGAAACATGAGCTGAAGCTTTGGGATTATGAAGTGCACACATACACACACACAAACACACACACACACACACACACACACACACACACACACACACACACACACACACACACACACACACAGGCTTATTACGGTTGTTCTATTGTTCTCACAGAACCCTCTTCTTGCTTTGACCGGAACCTTAATAAAAAAAAAATCTTCTGTTCTACTTAATTTTTTTTTTTCTCCTGTTGAAACCTATACGCATGCGCAGAGCGCGAGACCGTGAAGCTGCAGCAACAGCAGTGCAGATAGAGCCAGACAGAGACGGAGATAGACCGAAACAGGGGACTGGGGACACTCTAATGAAGAGAACAGCTGTAAACAGCATCCGGCTGTGACCGTCTGAAAAGTTTTTGATCAGCGTCTTAAATCCAGTTTGAGGTGAGTTGAATTTTTTTTCCTCATGTTCAGAGTTTAAGGACAAACATATTAAAGTGTGTATATTTACTGAGGACGCTCAGAAAATGTCCTCTAGCTCTTTCTCACAAATTAAACAGCTTTTACAGTTCAGAATCTACACGGAAGTGCCTCTGTGGGTTCAGACACTTCAGGTCCTTTAAAAAAAGTAGAACCGAACTTGTGATCTGAATCCTTCCGAGTGAAAAAGAAGTCATTCTATCCAAAAGTCACGACAACTTACACTTCGTTACTTTTTCTTACTGCCCGAGGCGAGTGTTGTCATGCAAAACCTCGTTGGGAAATGGTGTAATTTAAAGCTTAGTGCTTCAGTGAAAAAACACATTTTTATTATAAAACAGTCAACTCGCACATGGGTCGAGCAGGTATCTTCCTGTAATTCGGATATTATCTCATACATGGAACAGCCTTTATTAGTCACAGATTTTAATTTTGGCCAGTTTTTCCTGACGCTTTCGCCACCAAAACACGCCCTAGTAGCGGCAGCGAGCCAGCGTTGACAAAGAGCAAAACATGTCTGAACTCTTCGCAGGTTTTTCTCTAATTATGAGCTGCTTGGAAAAACACATCAAACCGAAATGATCAGTAGGTAGTCCTGCTAAAAGTGAGCCCAAAAGGCAAATCTGGCTGCTGCTTGTGTCTTTGCCTTAAAACAAAAGAATCTTAAATTAGGGTATTTCTAAAGGGAGGTTACGTGTCAGAAGGTGATTAGAGTGGAGGAGAAGAAAAAGTAGCCTGTGAGGATTATTAGACCTGGAGTCTGGTGCACTGACTGTGGGTTAGTGATCTGACTTATGAAACCTGATCATTACTGACTGTTACTGCAGTAAATCCTCCAGACTTCACAGAGAAAACATCTGATTCTCAGAAAGTGGAATAAGGAAACAGCTACAGAGTAAAGTTCACAATAAAATTCAAATGAATTTGTAAATACAGTGTGTTTCTATGGTAACATGTTCAGATTGATTGACAGGCCACAGCTTTATCATGCTCAGACACGGCCTCATGGGGTCATTGTTTTAACTGGATTCTCTGTAACACACCTGTGTTTACTGTGTCAGCGAGACCTCATACTGGTTCACAGTGGACCATAGAGGACCAGTAGAGGTTTAGGATTTAGCACTGGTTTAGTGAAGACTGTGGAAGACCAGCACTGGTTTACACTGAAGTGCAGCTGGTAAAACAACATGGCCGACCTAATTTGAATAAAGTCAAATAGATATTTAAGGTAAACCATGTGTGTCTATGTGTCTTAGTTTACCTGACTGATCACATGATGCTGACCACACCCAGCTGTTAATATCAGGATGTGATTCCTCACTTGTGTACATATACAATATGTACACACATTGTATATGAATCCTACTGTAGAGAAAGTACCTGTGTCCTTGTGTACAGCTTTGACAAACAGACATTTAATGTTTTATTTTTAACCACACGTGTGTGTGTGTGTTTCCTGTGTTTGTGTTCATCAGTCAGTTGTCCATGTTCCTGTGTGTTTTTAACTGACCTACAGTGACATATGGTCCAGATTGTGATGGATTTTGATGGTTGTAGTAGAACTCGTTTTCTTCCAAAGAGCTTCAGTTTGTGACAGAAACCAGATTTTTGTCAAATATTGGACAAATTAAAAAAAAAAATTTTACATCTTCTAATTAATAATGACTGAGTCATTTTCTGATGATTGACTGATTGATCAGCTGTAGTAGGTCACAACAATGATATCTGTGCGTCACAGAATGGAAACAACTACCAGAGACAGGACAGTCAGACAGGTGAGAGTGTGCTTGTGCAGCAGAGATCTGGTGTCAGTGTGAGGTGGTCAATCTGGTTATTCTCTACTCAGACGGTTTCTGTTTGGCCCTCATCATCATTGTCGATGTGAACAAAAACACTGAGGGTTTCACTTTGTGAGTGAGTGTGTAAACAGAAATGTGAGACTCTCATTTCTGAATGTGAAGAAGCCGTGAAATAAAGCAGACTCATCCTCGTTCGTTCTGTACTGAAACTTCTAACTTTGATCTGATACTTTGACAACTCTATATGTTTGATTGAAGCCTGAAATGTTTGGCTGTTTAAATCTGACCAGGTCCACAGTGTCCTGCTCCAGCATGTCCACTGTCTGTCAGACTGTCGTTGTTCACAAGCACTTTAGTGTTGAGGTTCCTCATCTTCTATCTTCAAAAATGTTTAAAACCATCTAATGCACTCATCAGAGAAATTAGGACAGTTTAATAAGTTGGCCACTGGTTACTAAACAAAAGTTTTCCTTCCAGCTGTCTTTTTCCTTCAACTCAGTCTGGTCCTCTGCAGGCATCAGCTGAAGTCTGCAAGATGTGAGGATGATGATCATAAACCTTCACTGCTGAGGCTTTGAATTGCGTTTGTAATTAAACACACTCCTTTACACTCTCGTTGATTATTGATTATCTGTGTGTTTGTGTGCAGGTGTGATGCCTGAGGGATCTCTCAGCTCCTCTAATGACGTCTCCATGGGTGAAGGTAAGAAACTACCTGTGTTTCTGAGCTGATCAGGGAGCTAATGCTCTCACCAATGCCCTCTGAGCTTTAATGAATCTTCACGCTCAATTCACAATGAGCTCAGATTGGTTCTGATCCAGTATCTGGCTTCAGTTTGAGTTTGAGTTTAATTTAAGAGTCTGAGGGTTTGAGTCAGTGAGACCGATGAAGAAGTTAGTGAGAGCAGATTCCACCGGTAAGCAGGGAGATACTATGCATGAAACCAAGTGCTCCTTTTCCTTCCAGGACTATGTTACAGGACGATGCGTCGACATAATCAATTTAGTCATTTAACTTGCGTCAATGCTTCACAAGTAAGGAGGAAGATGACTGATCGACCGTGATCATCTATGGGAGAGCAAACAACATGGGGGTCTGCCAGCTCTGCCAGATGTATGAGTTTTTTTGCTGTTGAATTGCTAAATGTAGATTGCACCACATTCCTTTAACTTGAATGGAGCTAGTCTGCAAAAAACAGATCAGCAGACTGGACTAGTTTTTGTTTGGGAAATCAAGTCCCGCACTGCAGACTTTGTCATATTTGTTTGTTTAATGGAAAAATAATCAATAGATTTATTGACAAAACTATAATTAATTAATTGACAAAACCAAAATTATAACAATAGTTGTTATAATTGTTATAGCTGTCTTAGACATGTTTGTGTTCTGTAAGAAACTGAATATGGTCAGAGAAGAATTTATTGTTTTGTCTGTTAGAGACACAGCTCCAAACATGTGAGTGTGTGCGAGTGAGTGAGAGACAGATGGGTCTTTGTTTTGCTGTGTGTGTGTGTGTGTGTGTGTGTGTGTGTGTGTGTGTGTGTGTCCATCTGTCTCCTCTGTGGACGGCGGTGGAGGGAACCGGCCGTAACATCAGAACCGTCTCACAGGACAAAAGACGTCAGTGTCTCTGAGACGTCGTGTTTTCACTTTGTGATGAGGTGACATCATTTCCTGTTCCATGGTGAAAACCTCCCTTATCCACAGTCTGTACAGGTGTGCATAGGTGTAGTTGTGTTGTAGTCACACACAGATTCTCATCTCTTCACCTGGAATGAGCAGTTTCTCTTTAGCCTTTTTCACATATGAACATCAGAGAATATCTAGAGAATCAGGTCCAGATATTCTGTGGAGTTGCTCTTTCACACCTGTAGCACACATCGGGAGATAGTCCATGTCTCACATAGATTTTCTCACGTTGCTGGTCACTGGGTATAGTGTGTAGTATCCGGTACTACGGAGTTGCCTGGGTGAAATCCACATAACATCCGGGCCAAATGACTGGGACATTTGTATTCTCACATTCAGCCCTTCAGGATAATATCTGGATAAACTCTGGATTCCAGTGCATGTCTGACAGGGGCTTTTGTCTTCTGCTCACACGAGCAACATAAGGACAGTTTGACCTGCAGCTGCTCACAAACTGAAGCTGGTGCTGAGAAAAGTTGCAGTTTGTGCAGAAGCCCAGATCATAACAAAACCATAGATAAGTGATAAGGCTGTCCACATTGTGAAGCTGAATTTTAAAAAATAAATAAATAAAATTCAGTTTCTGGTTTAGCTGCAGACTTAAACCAGATCAGCCGCCTTTGGGTCAAACGTGAGTATTTGTTTCGGTTGTTTCCTCTCCAACAATGTGAAGGTGTAGTGAGTGAACGTGAACAACAGCTTGTTCCAAACCACATTCATACACCATAAGTTGTAAATAAATTCTACTTCCTGCATATAGATCAGATCAGATAATGGCTCAGGATGTACTAACAACGTGTTCATCTGCTTCTTACCAAAATAAAACAACACCTCACAGAAGCAGCAAATTCTATCAGTCAAGCTTTTAGTTCGATAGATGGAGCAGGACCTTTCAAACTAAAAGCACATCCTCCCTCTGTAAAGTGAAATCAGCTCAGGTAGTTTATTGAAAGAGAAACTGCTTTTGTTCACTCACTCATTCAAGTTTACAATCCTTCCCGCCCGCTGCAATCTGCCAACGAACGATGTCTGCTGGTCCCAGCACCGCACAGAAGACACCAAGCAAAACTGTTTAGCGCAATGATCCCACGATGGTGGAACGAGTTACCAAACTCTGCACGCTCAGCTGACTCTCTCCCAATCTTCAAATAACTGCTGAAAACAGAACTCTTCCGCATCTTCCTATGCACTTAAATCTCTTTAAAAAATTAATAATAAAATAAAATTCTTTCTTCTCTTTCTCGCACTTGCATCTCGTGAACTGTGAACACTTTTCTGATGGGACTTTGCTTTGATGTTTTCTCCTTGACTTAGATTTTTGCTGCCTTGTACCTCACTTGTAAGTCGCTTTGGATAAAAGCGTCTGCTAAATGACTAAATGTAAATGTAAACTGCAGTTTTCATTAGCAGCTGCTTCAATCATTGATCAGTCACTAGTTTATGTTGTTTCTGTCATTATTAAGTGAAGATCTTTGGTTTTTAAAGACATTACAGGGAAATTTTCTACTTTCTCGTTTTATAAAATAACCAACAAAGAAAAAAATGACTGAAAATGTAAACAAGTCTTTTCTGTTTGATCTTTTATGAACCTGGTTTTGAAAGAAAAAAGTTTCTGGTTTGTTGTTTTTGGTGGTTTAAAATGTAATATTAATACAAAACGCCATGTTCCATCACAGAATTATGAGATTGTTATTAAACGTTTAAGCAAGCACGCAGATAAATTCTCCTTCAGCTGAATTCTGCATCCTGTCACGCAGCAAACAGAGAAATTAATGAAGACACAAATGCAGATTATTGCAGCTGGCTGCCTGAGGTCAGTATGTGTCCAGTCCAGCAGGTGGCATCTCGCTCCTCTCAGCAACTCTAATTGGATCAAAGCTCATCCCACTGCTATTGGGGCTGCAGATGGATTCTGTCAGACCTGATCAGTCCTTGTCCCGGTCTCTCTGTCTCCTCTCTCTGCAGACCACAGGAGGTTTAAGGTAGGCTGGAACTTTACAGCTTCTGCTGAATGTTTTTACTGTAGCTGAGATATTTGACTTTTATTCGTATTGTAATGGGACACAGTCTGGTACTGATCCCAGGTTTCATCCATCTGCAGATTCCAGTGTCAGAACAGTGTGTTCATACCAGATTTTCAACAGAATGAGGGGTTTCAGGTTTTACTTTCAGGGAAAAATAGACTTTTGTTCTTCATAGGTCGCATTACTGCTAAGTTAGTAGTTTTGCATGAATCATAAGGAGGACTTTATGTGAGGAGAAGAGAATTTTCACAAGGATCATCAGCAAAAATGACTTTTAACAATTATGAAAGGCAACAAATCAAAATGCTTCTGAAGGTAAAGGAGTAAAACTTCCGAAGAATCAACTCAAACACAGTGAAGAGATTTCATTGGGACACAAGCTTTCACCGTGACATGTTGGACACTGTGCTTGTGGTGCAGTTGGCTTCACAGCCTGAGCTCATGGCTTCCTGTGACATCACACAGTTGAAGCTGAAGGTCAGAGATCACAGTGGAGAACAGGTGTCTGTGTTTCCAGTATCCGTTCAGATTAAATGTGTGTTCTGTCTGTTCTTGGATCCGTTTGACAGGGGTTGATCAGCTGATGGGGACAGAAGCAGCTAATTGGTTGTTGTTAGTTGTGAGGCATCATCTCCTCTGTGCTGGATTAACAGACAGATTTATCTTCGTTATCACGGATTAGACTCAGACCCTGAATAAAAGATACACTCACCAAACTTTATGATGAATGTTTTGTGCTGATATTAGTGAAAAGGCAATGCATGAGCTTAGTATTTTTTAATTTATGGTTTTTATAATGAGTTTACTGATTCTGGATGTTTTTGGATCCCATCTGTGTGGGGAAGTTTTTTCATGAGTTTAGTTTGCTATGTCTCCAGAAGATCACGTTGTCTCTCACTGCAGTACAGCTGCATCCAGTATATTCAGGGTTGTCTGTTGTTATCAGGCCTGTGAATCTTCAGAGCAGAGGGTGAATATAGTTAGTGTTTAAACAGGAGGCTCTGTCTGCAGGTTGATAACAGACGAGAGGATTGACGAGGGGTCAATCCTGTCAGATCAAGGCATTCGAGGCACGCAGGAATTCACCCCCCAAAGAGGACCTGCTGTGTTGTTGCCTGCTGTCAGTGTGACTCTAAATTTAATTTCCTGCGTGCAATCAACCAATCATGAGTCATCCATTTAAAATCCGATCTGATTTATCAATCCCCACATGGTACAGAAAATAAAGTAGCAGTCTCTGTTTGAATAATAAATCAGAGGCTGTAAAAAAGAAATACTATCTAAAGAGAGTTGACATTAAAGCATCAAACACAAAATTCTGCCGCTTCTGTCCTCCTCTGTCCCCTCTTCTCCCTCCATTCTCCCCCTCTATCAGCCCCCTGCTGCTGCTGTTTGTACTGCTCAATTCAAAGTTTCCTGAAGGTCAGAAAGGAAGTAAAAGGTCAGAGCTCTGCATGATGACAGCAGCAGCACAGAGGACAGTCCTGATCGTGGACCAGTGTCTGCTCCAGATTGACCTTAGAACATTTTTGTTATTAAAGACTGTATCATCATTAGGACGGTGACATGTGGTCCTCAGAGCTGATCCAGCAGGTCTGGATCTTTACCTGTCCCTCTGTTTCATGGACCCTCAGACTTTAGTGAATACTCACATTGTCCTGAGTGTCAGGGGGGCAGAACTGTCTTCTGTCCCCTGACTGTAAAGGAGTCAAAACAGGTTTTGAGTGGATGGTGTTTTCCTGCAGCGGGAGTCCAGCTGTTTATGTTTAAATGTCCCTTCTCCCTGACTCCTCCCTCAGCTGCTCCTCCTCCTCATCTTCTTCCTTCCCTTTGATGTGTTAAGTTGCAGTAGGAGTCTGTATGTGTTTTAGTTGTCTGAAGAACTGCAGGAGAACTCGGGGTTCTTTTAGTTTTCTTTTGCAAACTTTGTTGAACTGTGGGGGACGGATCAGAGTAGATGGGCTATCAGAAGAGCCTGTGGCGTGGTCTGGCCGGAGGAGGAGGAGGAGGAGATGTAACAGTGGTTCGGTGTTTGTGCTCAGAGGAGGAGGTTAGGATCTCCTTCAGGAGTGTTGGGGGGAATCGACGGCTCAGACAAGTCTTCATCCGCCGCTGGTTTGGTGAGAAAGACGTTCGTTGTAAACAGAATAATTCAAAGGTGGAGCCGAGTTATGAAGTGCTTAGCTTTTAAAATGAGATTCTGCTTATATAAAATTTATTTTACAATTTATTATCTCATTCAGTTTTTAAATATTTAGCTAGTTTCTCAGCTTTATTGAGTTTTCTGTCTTTTCTATCTCCCTGTGTTTGTCCCAGACTTTTGTGTTTATTAGTGAAGTGAATGCTGGGAGAAAAACTGCTGCAGTGGTCAAAGTTCATCAGTCTCTGTTTGAATGTAAACTTGAGCTCTGACTGGTCCAGAGTTCAGGAACCGACTTCCTGCTGGCTCAGTGAACGCCTTCACTGACGTCAGACTGGCAGGAAGCCAAACAGCTAACGGACTCTGTGTGTGTGTGTGTGTGTGTGTGTGTGTGTGTGTGTGTGCTTGTCCTTGTCCTGTTCATTCAAAATGCTTTATGTGGATCAGCTGTTTAAAGTGTGTAATTATACTGTGGGACATTAAACTCAGATTGAAACCTCATTCCTGTTCTGGAATTAATAAAGTTCTCCACAGTTTACAGACACTAATCATGCACATGACTGTCTTGCTGAGGCACAAAGGAATTGGGTGGCCAGTGTTTAATTCATTTTCTGACATCAACACTGGCTCTAAAATATACGTACAAGCCTTAAAGTTACAGGTAGTTACACAGATCGAATCTGTCAAACACTTTGTGTTTGTGTGCAGGAAGTACAGTTATTCAGGGTTCAGTTTGTTCCCTAAAGGACACTTTGACATGTGTCCAGGAGGTTTGATGTTGTGGTTTGTGGACAGCTGTTTTACCAGCTGAGCTCCAGCCCAGTCCCAGCGGTCATTTCTCAGAGGAACATGCTCTTTGTATGACAGATCAGCTCATCAATCATGTTACAGAGGAAGATATTTACACAAAAAAATCATCATCATAGAAAATACTTAGAATAAGTCTCTGACTCTGATCGCACCTCTCTTATTTTTCCAACAAGAAAAATCTCTGTATCTCTAGCTGATCACAAGCGTGTTCACATCCATTAAAAATGTCACTATTTACATTAACCAACCTGTCCGCCTGATGTTCATTGCCCATGTTGTTATGATCAACTAAATCAGACAGATCAGAGAGAAACCAGTTTGATGTTTACAACTTGAAACTGATAATTACAACAGCTAAGACATGCCTTGAATGCAACAGTAGTATGTTAGCTTGTTGTTAAGCTTGTTAAATTAGCATCTCTCCTGAAGTGCAGCTGAAGCTGGTGGTTGTGAGTTTAAGAAACAGGTTTTCTGTTGGGACCTGAAGTTTATCAGTGGCTTGTTTTCAGTCTGGATGATGGAGCCCTGTTGACTGCTGACGCTTGCTGTTCTCCTTGTATTTTGTGTCTCAGTTGGCGCCTCGGTGTCTCTGCTCTTCAGATATTTAGTTAGGCCGTCTGAGAAGTGGTTCACCGGTATGTTCACCAGCACCTCCAAACCACACAGCGACAATTTTGAGCAGAGCAATTTTGATTTCTTTTCTAAACGTATTTGATTCTTTTCATTGTAAAAGTAAATTAAAACCTGTTATTCCAAGTGGCCGCCAGGTGGGACCATAAAATAAAGATTTCCAGCATGCCCCACAAATCCAAACAGTCAAATCTAAACAAATCAATTGGTCTCAATTATGTGATCACGTGTGTTTAAAATGAATGACAGGAAAAACCCGCTGCTGGGATGTGATTGGCTGATTGGGCAGTGATGTCATACAATGGATGTAATTAAACCTGAATTTATGCCACATGTGGGTGTTGTTTTATCTCAGTGTGGTCTTTGGAGCCTCATGAGTCTCTTTCAGCATGAACTTTGTGTCTCTTGAGAGAAGACGGCAGCAGTTGGATTGGAACAAAAAGCTACAGACTGCTACATTGTTATGCTGTTGTCTGTACAGAAAGTCACAAATACTCACTTCCTGTAAGGCCCCATTAAAAAAAATGAAATGTCCTCCAATAATTCTTAAAAGGAGACTTTAAAATACAACATCACGTGAAAAATACATTTTTATTATTATATGTCACATATTCTAGAGTTCACATCTGTGCAGATGTTAATTTAAGAATCATTCTGAGATTCTTACAGACAGCAGAGCTGATTCTGACTTTTGCCTTCACTTACTTTAAATGTGCTTATAGTTCTTCTTTGGGTAGTACATGTACTTCCCATTGACTTCCCTCTATCAAAATATCTCTACTTCTGGCTAAAAACTGATGATGTCACTTGGAGGAACTTTCAGTTCAGATTATTTAATCTTGTGGCTCACACTATGAAGTTTGTAATCATAGTCAACCTGCTTTTCCAGTCCTCCAATAGATGACATCATCAATCCCAGCCCTGATTCTAGCTCTTCACCCAGACTGTGAAGGTCTGTGGGGTCACTCGCTTTTAATAAATGTTTTCACAGTTTGTGGAGGTCTTTATTAATCTCAGTGTTCACAGGATGTTTGAGGAGAACATTCTATCAATTCTGATCAACATACTCCAACCTGTTGACACTGAACCTTGCTCTTTATCTGCTGTACCGGTCCTGATAGAGTTAGGATCAGGGCGACTCTGCAGTTGAAGAAGTAGCTGTGATGGATTCCTGAAGTTAGGTGTTCTTTGGTTTAAAATGACCTGAAGTCCAGACGTTTAGGGATGATTCCGTGTCTGAATCTGAGTGGTAGTGAAAAGAGAAGGTTTGTCTAACTGACATCATCTGTTCAGTTATTTTCAGGGAGTTGTGTTTTCCAAGATAAAATAATAATATTGACTTTAATAATCTTACCCCCTCGCTGCAAGTCTCTAGTATCACTGTGTCGACATCCGACCGCTTCAGAAACAAAAACACACGCCTTAAGCCTCTTGTTGATAACATGAAGGTCCGATTATGCAGAAATAGGTCCTGAAAGTCAAACCCATCGATCATTATCAGAGTTTTATTGTGAAAGAGACTTCTGAGAGGTGTTCTTATTGTGGAAATTCTCACTTTTGTGTGTAGACAGATGTTGGAATGGGATCACAGCAGCACCTGATGGTTGACAGAGGAACTGCAGCTGCTAAGACAGCAACTCAGCTGTTTGTACCCTGATCCACAGATGCCATGTCATAAAGTCTGATGTTACTAGATGTTACAGACTCATCACTGATCGGCTCCATTCAGAAAACTTGTTTCTTTTTTGTCTGTTTTTTGTTGCTCCAACCTATCAATCCCCCTACCTCAGAATCCCACCGCCTGTCTACTACTTCCATCAGCAGCAATGAGCGTGCTCCGTCGGCCACTCCCTCCGACTCCTCCGACCTGCTGTCATCAGACCGCCGCCCACCGAGTCTGATCTCCACCCTGTCCTCAGGATCCACATCCTCCAGAGACGACCCCCCACCCCTGTCTTCCCAGACCTCTTATCCAGACATCGACATAAACGTGACCTCAACGGGTGGTACAGGAGACGGCAAGGGCTTGAGGCCACACCCCCACAGGAAGGGGCAGAGCTTTGTTCACAACAACAACAAGGAGGCAACACCAAGTCGAGCCTCCAGCCGACTGGTGCAGTCCCCATTCATCGCGAGCACCATGGCCCCCAACCCTCAGCTTACCTACCTTGACCGGGTCGTCATGGAGATCATTGAGACTGAGAGGATGTACGTCCGAGATCTGCGGATGATCGTAGAGGTGAGACCTCGTTGGGGGGGTTAACGTTTGTCACCTGTAACTTATGTATTTTCCCATTGTCTCAGCTGCACTAACATAATATCAGAAGGGTTTTTCTCATGACTAATTTTAGGCTTTTAAACTGAGCAGGCAACACTCTCTTGTAACATGAGACTAATAACTGCTGAAGATGAGTCTCTGTACACCTGATTACTGTAGATAATCCATGTATAAAACGTTATATATAATTTACATTAACATTGTCTACACTGTATGTAAGATCAGTCTGATTCTATTAGAATCAGCTTTTCTGTCACATTTCTCAGTGTAGATGAAATAAATTTATATAAATACATAAATCTAGTGGTCAGGTGATCAGATAGTAGCAGTGGTATGCTCTATATAATATAATAGAGATGTAAATACCAGGTAATAAAAGCTGAAATTCTGTGTTCAGCTGTGCAGTAAAACCACAGGATTTACATATACGTTTAGAGGATAAACTTTTCTGATTCTGTCCCACTTATAAACAAAACACACTGACCAGCATCAGGACAGTCTCATAGACGTCAATATAAATATAAAACTATTAAGTAGAAATATTTTATTGGGATCTAATCCTGTAAATGTTATGTTTGAACAGACTGAGCTTTAAATACGTGTGATGATTTAATTGATCTGTTTGTTCGGTAGCTTTTTAGCGTGAAACAGACTTTAAACCACATTCAGTGCTTGTTTCCTCTAATTAAAGCCTGCTTGTCACAGACTATTATTAACCAGTTAAGTCGTTGATCAGTGGATCAGCTGCTTACGTAACAGTGAGGATCAGATAAACCTGGACCCAGAGTGAGGACCTGGACCTGCAGCATCAGATAAATACTTTTTAAGCATAAAAAACACTGATGTTTGACAAGATGAATATTATGTTGGTATAATATTAATAAATAAAAACATATTTTCAACATATTTATTGTCAGTTTTACACTTTCAATTGAACTAAATAAAACAGTAACAAATAAATATTTAAATATTAAACACAAAGCTACCACATGTAATCAGAATAATTATGAATTCATTTAATTCAAGTAATTTATTATCATTTAATCTTGTGTTTTAAAACTAATTTAAAGTGAATTACTGATCCAAGAAGAAGTAATCATATCACTTTCAAATGATCAGTGATGTTGTTTGGCTGCCCCCTGCTGAACAAACAGATGTTACCCAACGAAAACTCATCAAATAATAATATCAAAGTTTAGTTATTATTAAGTTTATTTCATTCTATTCAATTATTTTATTTTGAAGTTAATTTTTCAAATATGTAATATTTGAAGGGAACTTTTTATACAAGTTAATTTCTCTTAACTTACAAATCATCAAGTTACAAATCATGTAAACTTATTTTCAAATATTTTATCTGTCCACAAGATTTTCACAGTAGTGTTGTGGAGTGTTAAGGTAATGTTGTGACACACACATACATACATACATACATACATACATACATCACCAACTTTAAGCTTCCTGAAGCAGTGAAAACTCAAAAGCTGTAGAATAAAGAAAACTGTAAAACTTTAAATTTCACTTTACATTTAGATTTACATTTAGTCATTTAGCAGACGCTTTTCATCCAAAGCGACTTACAAGTGAGGTACAAACAAAAGCAAAACCACTTTGATACTGGTTTATTCCCGCTCACCACCTCATTTACTCTCCTCCTTTCCTTCCTTCCTGCCTCTCCTTCCTCCTCTCTTCAGGACTACCTGGCCCACATCATCGATCAGGCTGATCTGTCAATTCGTCCTGAGACAGTTTGTGCTCTGTTTGGCAACATTGAGGACATTTACGAGTTCAACAGGTCAGAAAACCAAGAATTGTCAGTGACGAAGATTTTAATGATTTAATATTTGATTGTAAACCCAATGTTGATGTGTTGTTGTAAGGTTTCCTCATCGTTAGCTCTCGATGCTTCATGTTAGAGGGTGAGTTTGTTTCACAGGCCAAGACCGCCTGACTGCACTGCATGGAATGTGGAGTGGTTTGCGGTTTGCTGTGGTTCACTGGCAGAAACAAAGGAACACAAATGTCCTAATGGGAAAGTTCAGTGACGTTTGAATTATTTCTGAGAAATAATTAACAAGAAGTTTTAGTAAACCAAAAAACTCAAACAGTAAAAATAATCCAACAGCTACTAACTGTTTGACTGTTATTTCTAAATCCATTATCCAGCCACTATCTGATTGAAAAATTTCAGTTTTTTTCTCCACATTTTCACATTGAACTGTATTTTAAATTTGATTAGTTTTCCTTCCACATTGAATCGAAGTTTAAGTTAGTGATGAATAGAATTTATTGAAAACCTTTACCATCCTTACTGATTCAGTAAAAAAAAATCTGATAAATGTGATGTCAACTCATAAAATACTTTACTGTGTTTCTCTGTTATTACTGCTGTGATCGTTTCACTTTTTAATAAACAATCAGGAACATCAGTTTAACTCAGTAGCTGTTCTGGAGCTTTTGATGAAAATTTAACATCAACCTGATGAATTCAGAAACATATTAGTCACAGTGAAGAAGCTCACCGACAGTGGGGGTGTCATGAGGATGATGATGTTGTTGGTCATGGTGTTCATGGTCACGGTGTTTCCTCTTCGCAGTGATCTGCTTCAGGCCCTCGACCTTAGTGACAACGATCCTGTCGCCATCGCCAGGTGTTTCGTCATGAAGGTGAGAACGTTTTTTTTTCATCAGCAGGTCGAGTGTTTGCTTCACGATATGTAGAAACTGTTTCATTGTCTTCATCCTGAACAACATTCACAGGAGGTTGACATGTGATTTACGAGATGTGATTTTTCCAAAAGGGAAAAATTAGAGCAACCCTAATTTATAGCTGTTACAATTTTAAATAGTTATGAGACTTAATTAAACATAAATCCTTTTCTGATAATAACTAATTATTACCTGATATACAGTACATACAGGTGTGTTTTACAGATCATTGAATGCTTTTTCTAGTCTCCCTTTAAAAAAAAAAAAAAAGATGTTAATGATGTAATGAAACATTCAACTGACAATGATCATGTTTGATTTTACAGAATATTTAATAATCACAGAACTTTTTTCACTCACTGTGTTTGTCTCATTTTAGAGTGAGTACTTTGAGATCTACACACAGTACTGTACCAACTACCCAAAGTGAGTACTGACAGTGCTGTTGTTTCATCTGGCTGTTCTTGATTGTAACATCGTGTCACATCTTTGGTCACTTATCACTGAATTGTAGTTATTCGCATTTAACAAACAACTCTTTATTTTATTTTTTATTAGTCTGAATAACTTGAGTAACTGTTTTAAACCTTTTCCCCCTTATTCTACCTCTGATTACCAGTATTTACACCTTTTCTACTTGTTCACATCCTTTTTCCACCATTTTCCCACCTTCTGCAGTTCAGTGGCAGCTCTGACTGAGTGCATGAGGAACAAATCTCTGGCTAAGTTTTTCCGTGACCGTCAGGGATCACTGAAGCGTTCGCTGCCTCTAGGTTCATACCTTCTCAAACCTGTTCAGAGGATCCTAAAATACCACCTGCTGCTCCAGGTATGACACTAACACACCTGGCGTTCCAGTTCTAAAGATATTAAAACATCTAGGACCAAATAATTTCATTTTACAGGAATAGGTGTGCACAGAGAAGAAAGTGTCTTTAAATCTTTAATAAACTGTAGTCTAGTGTGTAGCACCACATCTGTATCTTCACATTCTGCATTTTAAAAATAAGTCTCATGCTTCAGTTCTATTATGTGTATGGGTAATAGATGGTTCTCTAGAATAAATCACATTAAGCTTGAGGTTTATGCAGAAATAAATGAAGAATATTAAATGTAAGTTTGCACACACCAGAAATTTTAATTGAATGCATAGATAACTTCTGAAGCTTCTTCATGCCACTCACCCAACCAGTCGAGGCAGATGGCCGTCCACCCTGAGCCTGGTTCTGCTGGAGGTTTCTTCCGTTAAAGGGAGTTTTTCCTCTCCACTGTTGCCTATGGCTTGCTCCAGGGGGAATTGTTGGGTTCTCTCTATACATCTTTATAGCCTTGACCTTATTCTGTAAAGTGCCCTGAGATGACTTTGTTGTGAATGCTATATAAATAAAGTTGAATTGATTTGAATTTATTTCTGTGTTTGTGTAGGAGATTGCAAAGCACTTTGACCCAGAGGAGCAGGGCTATGAGGTGGTGGAGGAGGCCATCTACACCATGACAGGAGTGGCATGGTACATCAATGACATGAAGAGGAAACATGAGCACGCCGTCAGACTGCAGGTCACTAGCTGCACACACTTATTTTAATGTCTGGGCAGAAAGTTCTACCCACGGTGCAGAGCAGCAACTACACTACTGTATATTATATAGAGTATATATTGTAAACATTATAATGTTTTCTTCATTAGTTGACATCACACTTCATCATGATTAGTGAAAAAAACAAAATGTTTTTATGCTCATTTCCACATTTGGCTGTTCTGATGATGTTAGCAACCACAGTCAGAGGTCAGTAGCTTTGTGATTAAGGGTGGTTAGGAACATTTCTTACGAACTGATTTTATTATGCAGTTAAGGTTACTTAGTTTTAGGGCTGTGGTGACTAGTTATGTGGAGTTGCACTGGGTTCCAATCTTTAACACTGGTTACACAACAAACCCTCCTTTGTTTTGTGTGTCTTCTGCAGGAGGTTCAGTCTCTGCTGCTGAACTGGAAGGGACCTGACCTCACCACGTACGGAGAATTAGTTCTGGAAGGAACCTTCAAAGTTCACCGAGCCAAAAATGAGAGGACGCTCTTCCTGTTTGACCGCATGCTGCTCATCACCAAACGCCGTGGAGAGCACTTCGTCTACAAGGCCCACATCTCTGTGAGAAACATACCAAAGCAAACTGTTACAGCTGCGGGTTTCTGTTTTCTTCATCCTGGAATCAGATTTAATTTCTGTGTTTTCAGTGCTCCACCCTGATGCTGATTGAAAGCTCCAAAGACTCTCTGAGCTTCAGTGTCACTCATTACAAACACCCCAAGCAGCCTCACACTGTCCAGGTGAGACCTTCACCTGCTAACAGGAAGTGTTTCTCCAGAGACAAAGGAAGTGGAAACTGAGTTATCTGCATGTTTCTGTCTGTTTTCTTGACTTGTGTTGCTTAGCCAGAAAAACTGATTGAGGTCAAACATCTTTTTGAAAGAGAAATTCAGACTCACAACAAGTGTCGAGTATATACAGTATCTTTATATTACATAAAACTACAGTTGACTATATATTTGTTTCAGGCAAAGACGGTGGAGGAGAAGAAGCTTTGGGCTCATCACATTAAACGCCTCATTCTGGAAAACCACCAGGCTGTCATCCCACAGAAGGTTGGAATCCAGTCCTCCCAGTACAAATACCAGTAAGATGAAGGAATAGCTGCAGTAGAAGCAGGACTTTGATGTTTGTCTTCTTTGTTTCAGGCAAAAGAGGCCATTTTAGAAATGGATTCGATATGTGAGTAAAAGAGTTTGTAGTTTTAGTTAAAAAACATAATTAAAATCAACAAAAGTAATTTGCTGTTGTCAGAATTTAAAGCTTCTTAAATGGGTTTTTACTAAAACACATATTTAACAGTGGATCAGATTCAGATTTTTTTCTATATGCAGATCCTCCCAGGTATCATTACAGTCCCGACCGACTGAAGAGAACGATGATCTCTCAGTCTGAAGAGTCGCATCGCAACGCTCGAAAGGGACGACGACTGTCTGGTAAACAAACACACAACAAACTGAACGTCTGCTGCTGATTTCTGCTTACTTTCATATTTAACTGTCTGTCATCTTTTCTTCTCAGAAGCCACCAAAAAAATCCTGGAGGGCAGCAAAGGTAAAAGGTTTTTAAGTGTAGCTTAATAACTGACTCAGTCCAACGTAAACTGCACCGACAGTTAGTTACTCTGAATCCTCTTCTCCTAGTCTGCTGGGTATTTTCAAAAACTCCAACACAAATCCTACCACATTTCACTCAAATACCAAAGTACAACTGTATCATTTGTAGAACACTCCAATGACAGAAAAATCTGACAAAATAAACAAAGGTTTGATTTGAATTGTTTGGTCAACAGAGGTGTTACAGTGTTCACATTCAGAATCAGTCGATGTGTTCAGCTTATATATCTGACTTCTAATCCAGTTACTGTATTCATTGTATCTGTTACCGTGACGACTTGACCATCACAAACTGATGCTGAAGTGACAGAAACAGGAACTGATGTGTTTAACCATGTTTGCTCTTCTTCTTCTGCTGCTGCTGATTTGCCTGTTGAACGGTCAGACGTCACCAAGGTAAGAAACAAACTGCGTCTCTTTGATTGTGTCTTATTAGTTCTTCCATCAGCAAAGATTCTTCATTATTCAGAACATGTTTCTTTTGGTGGGTTTATTTTACCGGGACTGATCCAGGTTTTCCAAGTATTCCAGATTAAACAGCTGGTGGCCCCTAGGGCAAATACTATGTGTTATAGGGCCTTTAATGACCCCCACTATACACAACAACTTACAATAACTTTTCTGTGTGTGTCTGTATCTTGGAGGTAAATTGATTAAACACAACTTTTATTAAGTGTGTGTACTGTGGAGGTCAAAAGAAGTTTATTCGTTTTTCTTCTTCAGTTTGGGAGTAAATGTGAAGGATTTTAATGTTTAGGTTCAAAAATTTGGTTCTTGATGTTGGATAGAAACAGGGAAGCACTGCGTCACAACATCAGGTCATGTTGTGCTGGAGCTTCTTAAACATACTTGCAGGTAACTGGATGATATAGAAAGTGCAGATAGTAAAAGTTGAGGAGCAGGGGGCTGCAGCTGAACAGAGACAGAAGTATAAAACAGCAGCTGGATCAGCTGTGCGTGACGTCCTGCAGCTCTCAGACAGTGAGGGGGTGTTGCCACATGAGAGGTGCCCTCTGCAGACCACCATCAGCAGCAGCACACTGGGATCCAGGTTGGACGAGGCTGAGGTCGACCTTCCTACTGAGGAAGATGAGGAGGAGGATGGGCAGGGCTGCAGGAAAGACTTACTGGAGCGAATGGTCTGCAGCGAGGAAGAGCAGGATTTGAGGAGTTTGTCTCCAATTCAGCTTCATCAGACTGAGGACAGCGAGACAGAGGAGGCTGTGCTGGAGAATGAACAGGTAGACGACTTCACCAGCTCGATGCTGGCTGCCATCTCCTGCTGGCACCTCAGGGTTCAGGCCTTTCTTTCCTCCATGGGGACGGTGAGGTTTTCTGCTGCCAGCTCAGGCTTCTTATTCCCCAACATGGCCTCAACTTGCCCTCCACCCTATGTAACACATGGATAACATGCCCCCCTCCACCCTGCTTTGCTCAGCGATACCTTACCTCCAGCTGCTGCTTGGGAGCTCTCAGCTCTCTGCTGCATGACCTTCACTTGTGGAACTAACCCCTAAACCACAGCAGGGACAGGGACAGAGAACTAGAAATGTCCACTAAGCTTAGCACAAAGGCGGAAATGTGACTATGTGGAGAAGATGACTAATAACTTTCCAAAATGCTCAACAGTTCCTTTAATGTTTCAAACAATTTTACACGTTGGCCTTTTTGCTTTTATTGAAGGTTCTTCAGCCTTTTCTTTGATTTATCTTCTCCGTGCCCACACAACACGAACATCTGCAGGTTGTGTTTAGCTATCAGCCAAATGTTTGCTGCTGCCTCTCAGTGGTTTTTGCTGGTGTGGTTTCTATTTTCTATTATTTCCATTTTTGGTTTCAGGGTCTGATGCTTTAGTTTGTTTGTGTTGTCAATCTGCTGCTCAGGAGTTGTTGTGTTTTTTTTTTTCTTCTTACTTACATTAGTTTAAGGTGATTTGTTGTTTAACCTGTAATAAAGGAGCAGTTTGTTTAAGCTCAATCCATCTCTAAGATTCTTTTCACAATAAAGGTGAAAGGAATTTATTTTGTAAAACTCAGAACTTTAAGACTTTACATTTGAAAAAAAAAACTTTCTGGTTTCCTGTGTCATTCTTAGAAATTATCAAGGAAATAAAAAAACTAAATTTTTATTGAACAGTTTCTAAGAATAACACTGATCCAGTCATATTGCAGTTTATTTATTGTTTTAGGCCTTGACTTGATGATGTAAAACCTTCAAACACTTTTAAATTTCTTGAAGGTTTATTGACATCTGGTTCTGTTGTTGAAGGAAGCAGATGTAGGCAGTGCCTGTGACAAAGAAAATGGACGACTTCCTGAAGAAAAACAGCTGGGAAGAACTAAACTAATATCTGAGCAGGTAAATTAAAATGCATGATTCACAGGTTTGGACTTCTACTGTTTGATTTTGACAGTTATTGTCCATTCCATCAGACATGCTTCCTTTATGCAGTCATCAATATGAATGAAGCTCCATTGAGATCAGTTTAAAAAATCAGTTAGAAAAAGTGTTGTCTTTGTCACCGCAGCAGCTCATAGCTTAGTTTTGTGCTTATCTGTAAAATATACTAAACACTGTGGTGTCCTTTTACCGAAACAACTGCCTTGTCCATGGACAGACTAGTTTTGTAGGACCTGTGTCTGTGGTCACTCTGGGCATTAAACCAGACCGGAGACCAGATTGCTAGTTATAAGCTTTACATGTCAGTTAGTTGGTTTGCTCCTTTTCATAAGTTTTGAGCTTTTAAACCTCGGTACGTGTCCTCTGTCTCCACACTAGACATTTTCTTTCTCATAGTTAATAATGAAGACCATGTAGGGCAATATTGGAGCCATTTACATTGATTCAAACTGAAAATTGCTCTAAAAGAATTATCCCAGCTCTAAATTTTTGTCCTTCTTTTCCAGCCCTTTATAGATAATGTGCCTCAAGCGATGATGCTTGTAGCATCTGTAGAAACAGAAAACCCTAAACTTGAACCCTCTGCTGACCTGAGCCCTCACGGGATTTTAGTATCTCCTGAAAGGTCATTAGAACTGATTCCTGAAGGAGATCCAGAACCCACAGAGGAACCATCCTTAGCCACACCAGATTCAGATGCAAAGACCTTGAGCAGTGCAGAATCCTCTGAAGATGAGGAGAAGGAGGAAACAGAGCAGGACCGTGAAGCTACCAGCATCCTTCCTCCTTCTGTTCTGGACAAAGCCAGCGTCATCGCCCAGCACTTTAACAACAGTATCAAACGAGGTAGTGTGGCTCAGGATGATTCTGACTGTGCTTCACCGCGGTTACCCAGCCGGACCAACAGCAGCCTGAGCCTCAGCGCTGAATACACCGACCGACCTGTGCGACTCAACAGTATCTGCTCTGATTCAGCAGAGAACTTTGGCACAACAGATTTGACCCTGCTTTCTCCTCGGGAAGACAGCCTCTTTGATGCCAATCGGGGCATTCGGCGGAGGAGGGATTCCACCTTATCCAAGCAGGACCAGCTGCTCATTGGAAAAATCAAGAATTACTATGAGAATGCCGGGAACCAGGATGCCATCTTCTCCCTCCAACGTAGAGAGAGCCTGACATACATCCCAACTGGTCTGGTCAGGAGCTCTGTCAGCAGATTTAACGGCATTCCCAATAACAAAAGTGTCCAAGCAAATCCCTTCAATCTTGACCCTTCTTCACTGGTGTCACATCCAACTTTACTCAGTGATAGCAAGTGTCACACTATCTGTAGTGACTCTTTGAGCACTTTGAAGTCAGATCAGCGAAGCCAAGATTCAGAAGATTCAAGAGAAAGGCTCAGATCCAGATCTCAAAGCTTGAAGGATAATTTGTCTGAGGATGAAGAGTTCAGACCTTCATCAGAAATGATCAAGGTCTGGCAAGCGATGGAACGAGAGATCAATGGAGCCCAGAGTGAAGACAGAGGGCGACCCAAAGAATCTTTGAGAAACTCCAAAGCAAACAATGTAAGCCCAACAAAGACCCTGAACAAGAACGATGACCGAACAAGTGGAGCGTCGGATCTCAGCACCATAACAGAGGAATCCACGAGTCCTTCACCCCTTAAGCCCAAATCTTCTGGAGTGAGTCGAACAGGAAGTCTGAAAGACACCCTAAAGGTGTTCGGGGAAGAGGCAGTTGTTCCAGTTCCTCGGGTTGCTCAGCTTAGAACAGAGGCCGAAAGGGATAGACCCTGTGATACTTGTAACCAAATAGACGAAGACAAGACGAAGAGCAAAGTCCTTCATCTGGCTCGTCAGTACAGCCAGCGAATCAAAACAACCATTCCAGTGGTCCGACAGAGAAATCAGGGAATCCTGCTCAACAAAATGACCTTACCCTGTGTGGTGGAGGAGAAGGAGCGTTCAGGTACAGTAAGGTCCTCTTTAACTTCAGGTTTTTGTCTTTGCTTGTTCTACATTAATATTTTTTCACCTTCCTCAATAATGAACAGGTAAACGGGTAAGAATGAGTAGAAATCACATTTTAAAATGAAGATGATTGGATTGAGGATCTGTTTTTATCAGTTGTCAAAAAAAGCGAAGCATGACAAAGTCAGACCAGTTATGGAAAATAAGTTCTCAAAGTTTTACAAGTTTTTACATTTCTACAGTTATGTTTTAAATTTATGACTGGTTTTATGTTTTACAGGTAAACCTAAACTGACTCTGCCACTTGTTTCTCATAACAAGCCAACCTCTTTACCGCTGAGCCCCATAGAGCACAACCGGTCACCAACTGGTGGACTCAGAGCCCCAGGCTTCCCAGGTCTGGCCCGGTCCCACAGCCCACTCAGTCCTTCTCCTCCGTTCGAGGGATTCAACTGGCCTGATGTCAGAGAACTCCGCTCCAAATACTCAGACCACGGTCAATCCCAGAAGCGTCCTGTCACCCGAAGTCGCTCCACCTCAGATCAGGTGTTTGATGGAGGTCTGAGAAGGCACTCTAGCTACTCCTCCAGCCTCCACCTCACTGCTCCTTCATACAAGACCCACAGCAGCCAAGACATCAGCCGGGAGGAACGCAGCATACGGCTCCATCGAGCCAATTCTCTGGATGCTCGGCTGAGCGGAGCCCAAAGAACTGAGCTGCAGAACATCCAAGACCAGGTTGCTAAGAGTAACTATGAGGGTTACTTTGTCTCAGCTGAGGCACCGCTATCAAATGATCCAGAACATAGGATCATAGTGGTAGAGAAGCTTCTAGACCCTGATCCTGCAGAAACAACCAAAAATGAAGGAGATGGGGACAGCAACTATGTTCAGATTCGTTCACCAACCAGCAGGGAGAAGATCTCCATCATGGCCGTCATCGACCGCTGCCGGGCCTATCAGGAATCCGATGAGTATAAACAAAGGGAGGAAACAAAGTCTAAAAGTGAGCCAGACAAGACATCAGCAACCTCCACCGATCAGGACAAGTCCCAGAAAACCAGGTCAAACTCTGGACAGAAGACGGAGGCCGGTCAGCAGAACACCGTGAAAAACCTCAGAGAAAAGTTCCAGAACCTGAGCTGAAGAAACTGAACCATTAAATTTGTTATTATTCAACCTGGAGAGATACAAATAAAACTCAGGTTGTTGAACTGTTTTACAGCAGACAATAATTACCATCTTAACATGACAATTTCGGTTTTATTTCAAGAGAAAATCAAAATTATTTTTAAATTTTCTAATTTATTATGAATTGAGTAGAAAAACTGTCAGCTCCTTGAGCCGTGATCATGATGGTGTCTGAATGTAAAGTTAATGAAATAATAAAACAAACAGCATTTTCATGAATAAATATTTCCCCTTCCCAGCTGTGCAGTACCAGTCCAAGCCCGGTAGAAATTGGGGAGGGTCAGGAAGGGCGTTTGGCATAAAAACTGCACTCACAGGATAAGCCGAAAGGAATAAAAACGGAAAAAAATTGTTCATGAATACAGGATCATATGTACAGTATATATACAAATTTACTATGATTTTAAGAAAACATCGCTATATTTACAACCTTCCCCACTGAGAGTTTGTATAAAAATATCTAGAAACATGTAAATATCTTTATAAAATTTTAGCTACAGATGATCAGAATATGTTAGGAGCATTTGTTAAAGCACTTTTTGTACAGGATGTTTTCAGATTTTATGGAATCGTCATATACCAACGGTCAGTCTTTTGTCTTTTTTTAACCACTAAACTTTGTCTGCTGACTTATTTTAGTCCAACTAACTGAATTCACAGCTACTATTTGGATGTTAAACCAGGAGTCCAACATTTACAGAAATCCTCATTTCCTGTTTTTTTTTTTTCAGATGGTTCATCTGTGCATCCAGTTAGCCTTGCTTAGCTTAGCACAAAGCCAACAAAAATTCAGTTGATCTGATTTTTACGCGTTTTTTTTTTTTTTTTTGCTTTTTTATATTTTCCAGAAACAAAAGTGTAAAAACCAAATAAAATTCTAATGGACCAATTACAGCTTTAGCAGCATTTAGCACTGAAGACACTTAACAAACTGCAGCCAGTAAACGTGTTCTGCTTACACTGTAAACAGCTGAACACAGACTCTTCACAAGTTCCAAATGTTGGACTGTTCCTTTTAGTCATCTGAATGTGGCTTCAGCCAATCAGAGAATCATATGAAGGAACCTGCTGCACTCTGAGAAAGTAAACAGTTGCGGATTAATTTTCCCTCAAACGTGTTTTAATATTTTTCCTTCATAATTAAAATACAGCAACACTTTTCGTTTTTGTGCCTTTCAATTTTCTAAATGTCAAACTTTGTTCATTTATGTCCATGTGAATCAGAATTTGTTCTCCAAACACCTCAGTGAGCAGCTTTTCATGCACTTAAACCTGTGACATTTCTGTGACTTGTCATCAGTCGACCACTGTTCCCACTCACTCTCTTAATTTATTTGATGCAAATAGAAACTCAAACCCTGTATTTCTATGGTCACATCTCATGTGTACAAACATTTGACCTGAGATCACATTAAACCACATGTACCAGACCGTGTGTGTGTGCGTGTGTGTGTTTTGTTTCTACAGGTGAAGGTTCATTCAGTTCAGTGTTTATATTCACATTATATCTTAAGTTGTTCAGACTCTAGAACTGGATTTTCATCCTCTGTGCTGACACTCAGTGAGCCACATCAGAATAAAAACCGCTCCACACACTGATCATACAGTCATGGCCAAAAATATTGGCACCCTTGCAATTCTGTCAGAAAATGCAACAATTCTCTCACAAAATGGTTCCAATTCCAAATGTTTTTGTATTAAAATACTTATTGTTTTTGTTTGCACTGGAACAAAATAAAGAAGCTGAGAAAAAAAGTCAAACTTGATAAAAATTCACACAGAACTCAAAAATGAACTTGACAAAATTATTGGCATCTTGTCGATTGTAGAATTACAATGAAGGATTATTTGAATGGTGGCTAAAGAACCCTGATTAACTGCCAAACAAATTCGAGCTGATCTGCAGACACAGGGTACAAAAGCATCAGCTGGCGCTATCCGTCACCATCTGAATGAAAAGGATGAAAGACCCAGGAGGACACCA